>NC_080180.1:10288439-10888439 GCF_950295315.1 Erinaceus europaeus | reverse complement strand
AATCTTGGAAGAGACAAAGCAAATGTTTTGAAGCTATGGGAGGAAAGAACAAAGACAGTGTTAAATGTTAGCACTCTCACTTAATGGTGGATTAGCTGAGTCTATCGTTATTGTTGCCTGCAGGGGATACCTTTCTTTTGGTTAGTTACAGTTATGTGGTTACTAAAAGAAAACTACTCTCTCACTTTAAGAAAGAACATGTAAAAAAAAAAAAAAGATGAAAACTTTTAAGCTGTAATTGTGGAAGGGTGCTTATAAAAAGAACACAAACAAAAAAACTTGACCTGAAAAAGATATTTCCTTGTGATGCCATTATAGCATTCTTTTGGTAAGAAACCAAATTCTACTAGTAAACCAAACTATTTCCCTTTTCCCCCCCTTTTTCTTTAGTATTGTCATCCACTGATTATGTTTTCTTGGTCAAAAATTTGATATGCCTCTCTTTCTTAATTGATTTATCTATGTTCATGCACATGTGCTTATGTCTATGTGCGCGCGCACACACACACACACACACACACACACACACACACACACTTATTTATCCATGAAAAAGGTATTCTTAAACAGTTTATGCCTATTTAATGACCCTGGCAATATTAGGTTTTTGACCTCTCACAGTCAGAGGGTTCTTCTCTCTCTTTTAAAAAATATTTTATTTATTTATTTCCTTTTGTTGCCCTTGTTGTTTTATTGTTGTAGTTATTGTTGTTGTTGTTGGATAGGACAGAGAGAAATGGAGAGAGGAGGGGAAGACAGAGAGGGGGAGAGAAAGATAGACACCTGCAGACCTGCTTCACCGCCTGTGAAGTTACTCCCCTGCAGGTGGGGAGCCGGGGCTCGAACTGGGATCCTTATGCTGGTCCCTGTGCTTTGCACCACCTGCGCTTAATCTGCTGCGCTACAGCCATACTCCTGAGGGTTCTTCTCTTATTCAAACTTGAAATAGAATTCTGCTTTGTAATTAGTAAGTTTTATTTTAAAAAGTTTTAATAGTTATCTTTATTGGGTAGAGACAGTCAGAAATTGAGAGGGTAGTGGAGATAGTGAGGGAGAAAGACAGAGAGATACCTGCAGCACTGCTTCACCACTCACAAAGCTGTCCTCCTGCAGATGGGGACCAAGGGCTCGAACCTGGCTCCTTGAGTACTGTAACATAGACCCTCAACCACTTGTGCCACCACGCAGGCCTTCATTACTAAATTTTCTTTTTCTGCTTTTTTTTTTTTTTTTTTTTTTTTGCCTCTGGGGTTGTTGCTGGGCCTAGTGCCTGCACCATGAAGCCACTGCTCCTGGAGGCCATTTTTTTTCCCCTTTGGTTGCTCTTGTTGTTGTAGCCTTGTGGTTATTATTGTTGTTGTTGATGTCATTCATTGTTGGACAGGACAGAGAGAAATGGAGAGAGGAGGGGAAGACAGAGGGGGAGAGAAAGATAGACACCTGCAGACCTGCTTCACTGCCTGTGAAGCGACTCCCCTTGAGCTTTGCGCCATGTGGGCTTAAGCCGCTGTGCTACCACTGACCCCCTAATTACTAAATTTTCTAAAAAGGTTTTTTTCCAGTGCTAAAAAAAAAAAAAAAAAAAGAAAAAAGAAAGAAAGAAAAAAGAGAAAATAAAGAGGAAAAAAAAACTAAAAAAAGAAAAATGTGTAACAAAACCAATTCTGTAGGAACAGATACAGCTTAATTGGTGATACAAGTAAAGTGATGACTACAGTGATACCCAAGACAGAGGAACAGTGCACCTGTCAAGTGGTGGTGTTCTTCTGTGGGAACATCTCATCTTCTTTACACTCCACTTCTCATAAAGAGGCATATTCCCACAGTCTAGAAAGAAGCAGGGATTTCCAATAAGTCATATTTTTGGGGAGAAATACAGATATCCACGATGACAATATAGGTGAGTAGATAAATTAGATTTCTGTAGGAATGGATCTTGATTTTACAAAAGAGTAACATAGTGTTTTGCTTAACAACGAAGTTCATTTTATTTTGGCAGATTGAAATAGCTCCAGTTGAAGGTGTACATTCCCAATTTAAAAAGTATTCACTTGTGTAGGGAAGATAGGAGGGAATTAGATAATACTATCATTCTGAAAGATGAATAATTTACCAGAACAGTAAGCATCCCTTGAAACTGTCTCGGCAACATGCAGGGAAATAAATTGGAAACGGAATTTTAAACAGTACTGATATGTCTCCACCAATAGTATACCACAGTTATGTAGTTATAACATCCTTTTAAAAATTGAGAGACTTGAGACATAGCTCATTAGGCAGGGTGCAAGCCTTGCCTTGTAGGTAGCCAGGTTTAAGCACCAGCAGCGCTGATGCTGCGGTGTCTGTCTACTTTACTGTTTCACTAATTAAAAATATAACTGCAGAACCTTTAAGATCAAATATGCTCAAGGCCCTTATTTAACAAACAAATAGAAAATCATTCATTACTCAGAGACTTGAGTATTATTCTCGAAAGGGTTGCACGTGGTTACGCATGTGTTCGAGGGACTTGCTTATAAGATAGAGTTCTTTCGGAAACAAAATAGTTTATATATTCATATGAACATAATTGCATTAGAATAAATATATATAAATGAGAAATTAGTTCAACAAGCATAAATTAAAACACAGAAAAATCGTTGTGGGTGTGTAGCTGCATATCACTTTCAAGATCCAGGAAATAGATGCAATATTTTATATATCTCCCAAGCATTACAGAAGTAAAATTATATTTAGGAAGGCTCTTTTAGTTTCTTATTTTCTTCCAACTAATACTGCATGCATCTTATTAGAATTCAGAATTTATGATGGTCCGCAATATCCCTTAAAATTAATCTGAATTTCTTCACTCGATATCTGAGGCATTAAATGCCTCTCTCATTATCAGCAGTATTTCTTCAGAAATGCCAAATATTATTTATTTATTCACTAATTATTATACTTTATTTTCCCAGCTGCCCTGAAAGCTCTTTATTTTTCATACTGTGATGCTTGTAAATTTATGTTTTATCCATATGATACAGACACACATATGCAATTGAGTATGTGATATTATTATTTTTTTTTCCACTGAAAACTCAGTGGAGATCTAACCAGGTTTGACAGATGGCAGTTGAGAAAAATCAAGATCCAGAGCCCCCACTTAAATTGCAAGGTGTTTTTACTGATGCTTTTGCAGTCACATTACTCCCTTCTCTCAGTCCGTTACTCTTCTCTTTGCTATAGTAACTAGCTATTTCTGTTATCGTCTTCAGCACCCTTTTCCAAAATTTAGAGCTTCTATAAAGCTTAACGTGTTCTACAATGCAGCTTAGCTATACCTGAGTCTCTTTCCTTGCCCATGGTTAGCAAGTCTTTAATTTTTTAAACAAATATCTTTATTTTATTTATTGGTTAGAAATAGACAGAAATTGAGAGGGAAGGTGATGATAGAGAAATAAAGAGACAGAGAGCTACCTGCAGCCCTGCTTCACTACTTGTGAAGCTTTCCCCCTCCAGGTGGGAACTGGGGACTGGAACCTGAGGCCTTGTACGTTGTAACATGTGCATTAGCCAGGTATGCCACCACCCAGCCCCTATTTTTATGTTTTTTTGATGGAAGGTACAAGACTGAGAAAGAAGAAAGAAAAAAAGAAAAACCTGCAGCACTGTTCCAACACTTGTAAACCTTTACCTCTGCTGATGGGGTCCAAGTCCTTGAACCCATGTTCTTATGTACAATGACATGCCCCACCCCCACTGGCTCCACCACCATCTGGCCCCATATTTGTTGCTCATACTTTTGTTGTTGCTTAGTTTTTTCTAGTAATATGTTCTATGGTTTCTACCATTACTTTGATTTTCTTTTCATTGTAGTTAAAACACATGTATGTATTTTTTTCAGTCAGCAAGTTAATAAACACACATTGTGTAAAGCCTACGGGCCCCAGTTCAAGTCCCCAACAAGGGCAACAAAATGGAAAAAAATGACCTCCGGGAGCAGTGGATTTGTAGTGCAGAAGCTTGAACCCCAGCGATAACCCTGGAGGCAAAAAACAAACAAATGAATAACAACAAAAATACCACATATTTTTAACATTACAGGATTTAGAGAAGACATTAAAAGACATTATGCTCTGAAAAGATCAGCTCAGTAGGCATGTAGACATTTTCACTTGAAATGTAAGCCTCCCCCCACATTTGAGCTATCTATATTCCAGAGTAAAATTATATTAGTTGTAATTCTGAGTAATGAAAGAAACTTTATAAAATCTCTCAATTACACTTATGAGATGTGAATATTAGTCAATAACGAATAAAAATTATATAGCCAGGAGATTATCCCCAAATTCTGCTAAGAAAGTTCTTCACAACATTAAAACAGAAGTCAAGGAGTTTGATCTCTAAAATCACCTAGAGGCACCATTGGCAACGTCAGTGAGCTCCATGAATGGTAAAGCAGTACTGTGGAGTTTTTCCTCTCTGTCTTCCTCTCCCTCTTTCTTTTTCTATCTCTCCTCTCAAAAAAAAAAAAAAATTAAAAATTGTACTTAGGAGGCTGCAGCTCAGCAACATAACACACACTGAAAGCCCTCTGATCATTCCCCTATGCCACATAGAAAATTAACTACGTACTTTCATTTCCTATTCCTGAAAATTAACTCTTGAGAATGTGAGAGAAACAAGCTCAGTCCTGTTATTCGAGTACTCTGGGCGACAACTTCATCCAGCCACAGTAGACAGAGGGATATTGGGACATTCAACAATGGCACCCTGAGGTGGGGCAGAGGGGCAGTCCTTTTCTTGCTGCTTCCCCTTTGCTTCTTCATCAGCAATAGATAGTGATCCTTTGACTGAGTCTCCTCAAGCTAACATGTCTGTAGACTGACTGGCAAAGATTTATGGCTCACAACCCCCAAGCGATGTTGCTCATCCTGGAGTTTAACCTTGTATTAACCCTGATAGTCTAAGTAGTCTCCTTTGTAAAGAGATGGAGATTTAATGTATGCTTTTTGTCTTATTCAGTATGAGAGATAATTCTCTCAGAAATTCTCAGCTTGGTAGTTCAAATGGTCTTGAGGCTTTAACTTGGTGTAGGGCCAAGCAGAAGAAAAATAAGCAGAAAGTCATTTGCGATCTCATTCTCTAATTCAACTTTATGAGAAGAAGAACAACAACAACAGAAGTGATATTTTGTCTCCTGACTCCAGAGTAAATCTCGGTTGGTTTAAGATTAGAATTTGGAATGTTGTTATTAATTATCACTGATAAGTTAGTTGTGTGTGTGTAATCACACAAACTGTGTTTCCTATTTTATTTATTTATGTATTTATTTATTTGGGGGGTTCATTTCCTTTCTTTTTTAATTTCTTTATTGGGGAATTAATGTTTTACATTCAACAGTAAATACAATAGTTTGTACATGCATAACATTTCTCAGTTTTCCACATAACAATACAACCCCCACTAGGTGCTCTGAAGGAGTATTCTCCTTCAGAGGACCTAGTGTATTCTCCCCACCCACCTACCCCAGAGTCTTTTACATTGGTGAAATATGCCAATTCCAGTTCAGGTTCTGCTTGTATTTGCTCTTCTGGTCTTGTTTTTCAGCTTCTGCCTGAGAGTGAGATCATCCCATATCCATCCTTCTCTTTCTGACTTATTTCACTTAACATGAATTTTGCAAGGTCCTATGTTTCCTATTTTAGTTAAATGCTTTATTTCTATTTATCTCTACTAGCACCTATGATGCTGTTATACAATTCCTGTGCCTAATATAAGTATAATATTAAAACATCATATATATGCCATATATTGTATATATGGCATCATTTAGTGTATGTAACTTTAACCCTATTGGTATTTGGACTTGAACCCACCTTTAGGATCCTTATAACTGAGATGCTCTACAATGATAAACATCAGGAATTTCAGGGGGAAGGGGGAAGCTTACTACTTAAAATATTTGTCACAGCTGAACTACAGTAAGGAAAAAGTAAAGATTAAGGGCATGGGTTCAGCTTTTATTGAACTGAGTACTGTAGTTTTAAGGTTTCGTAGATGTAGTCTATACTGGTTCCTACAAATCATCAGAGAATGGTTTTAAAGATTGAGAATAGAGAGAATAGAGGAAAATGGAATGATCTAGTCAAAACTAACTACTCAGTTATCTAAATCAACCATACACTATATAATAATTATGGTCTGTACAATAGTCTAGCTCTTACCCAGTTCAGTGCTAGTTGTCTTTAGTTAGTATATCCCTTTGGTATGGCTACTTCTGCACAAATTTCAAGCAGGCATTTGAGTTACAGAAAAAGAAGTCTATTCTGGGAGTTAAATGTGTGTGTGTGTGTGTGTGTGTGTGTGTGTGTGTGTGTGTGTGTATGTGTCTGTGTGCGTGTGTCTGTGTGCGTGTGTGTGTGTGTGATATACTTTTGTAACCTATATGTAAGTTGAATATAAATATTTGTATTCTATTCATTTAATATACTATGATTATTGATGTATTCATATATATGTGTATATATGGGAATTCTATATTCAGCTTATATAATTGGACAAACAATCCTATTATGTAGCTTCTGTAAAGCTTAAAGTCTTTCAGGAGACCTATTTAGGAGGTTGTATGCTTTGATATATCACTTAGAAGCATAGTTAATTAGCAATAAATGCTCGCTAGGTTGCTTTTAGAGAAACTTAAGTTCAACTAATGGCTAGTTTCAATTTTGCTTAGTAGAATATGTACAGTTTATAGTCTATGCACAGTTTATTTGCTTAGGACAACTGTCCTGTGGAGAAATTTTGTCTCCAAAGCAAAGAGAAAGTGTGATGTGACTAGAATCAAAAACAAAAGTGTTGTTTCATAGCTGGGACCTCATGCATGTGCTATTTCACTGCACTGGGTCACCTTTTCTTTTATCATTGCACTGGGGAAATAATGATCTAAGTGGCAGTTGTTGAAACATTGATGGGGTTTCTTATCTCCAGGTCACAGGTGTCTGCACATCACTCTCACCATCAGCCCAAGTCTCTTTTCACTATTATGCACTGGATACCCAGTGCCCTCCCTTCAACACCTCTTAGTCTAGAGATGTTTGCTTAGTTATAATACAAACATCCAGTTCAAACTCCATTCTGTGTTTCCCTTTTCTTGTATTACTTCTTAAGTTCCACCTATATGTGACATCATCTGGTATTTCCTTCAAGTTCCTTTCAAGACATAGCAAAAGAGATTATTGTATCATTTTTTTCCAACTGAGTAATGGCATTCCATTGTGTACATATACCACAATAGTTTTGGCCACTTAACCTGTCATTGGACAACGGGGTTAGCTTCCATGTTTGGGCTGTTACAAACTTTGCTGCTATAAACACAGGAATACGTAGATCTCTTTGAATAGGTGTTTAGTGCTCTTAAGATCTCAATGAGAGAAATTGCTGGATTATTGGTTAGATCTATTTCTAGTGTTCTTAGGAGCACCCAGTCTGATTCCCACAAGGGTTGAGCCAATTTTTATTCCTACCAGAAGTGTAGAAGTGTTTTCTTTATTCCACCCACATCTTCACCAGCACTTGTTTCCATCCTTTCTAATGCCTGACATTATTACAGGTATAAAGTGGTCTCTCACTGTTGGTCTTTGGTGGTCATTGACAGCATTTTTTATATGTCAGCTGGCTGTCTGGACATCTTCTTTAGTGAACTGAGAGAGTATAAAAGAGAATGAGGCAGAGATGCCACAGTACTAGAACATCCTTCTGTCCTATTGTGTCTTCCTTGCAGTGTGAATTTGAATCTAGGCTGTGTAGTTGGCAAAGCATATGATCAATATCATTCACCCCCAATTTTACTTTTTCTGAATCCTTTAGAACATGTCTCTAAAGTATTGAATTCAAATATCATAGTTATGAATAAGTTGTGGAGTTTTCTTTTTGATTTTATTTTCTGTAGAGGTTATCTGGACAAATATTAAGTGCTATTTCTAGGTGAGTGAGCTGGTATAAAGATTCCCCTGTGAAGCCATTTATTATGGAACACCCTGAACTTGTTGACATATATATGTGAAACAATCGTATTTTCTTCCAATAACTGCCACCTAAATGTCAGTTTAATTTCCCATGTAGCCCATTAAAGCTCCTTGAAAGGTAACCTCTTCAGGTGGGTACTTTGCAATGAAAACCAACAGAGATAGAGAACCCTGGTAGAGCAGAGAACATACAAGACCAGGCAGGAGGACCTGGGTAAAAGTTCTCAGTCCCCACTGGCTGGGGAAAAAACTTCACGAAGAGTGAAGCAAGAGTGTCTCTTTGTCTCTGTGTGTCATCCTCTATTAAAAGAAAAATGACCACTGGGAGCGGTGGCGTTGCCATGCTGATACCCAGCAATAACCCTGATGGGAATTTTTAAAAATAAGAAGGAAAAGTAAGGGAGATATAAAAGCCACGTGGTACCTCAGTTCATCCCAGATTCATAGAGGCCTCTGATCAGTAGCCTAACCTCAGGAATGATACCTCATCATATTTATAGGTTATGTCCACATTAAAGGAGAGCCAGGACATTTATGTGGGTGAGATATCTTATAGTCCCACCTGCTGCATCTACCTAAAAGTGCTTGCTTTGGTGATTCAAATTTAGAAAAAGAAAATGCTACTGGGAACATTCATATAACTCATGAGTATGTGAGTCATGCTGTATTTTTCACTTGACTTCACTTGTCCACTAGCAGTATACCTGGTGGTATTAAGCAGTCTTTCAATAAGTATATTTAGTTAGGGAACAAAACTTGGTACTCATTAGAAAGGAGAGAAGCTGAACCTTTGTAATTACTATTGCCCAATCACACTGAGCAACATTTAAGCCACATTGGATCACTGGTTGAAACTTTTGTTAGAAAGGCTAAAAGGGGGAAATGAAAAGTCTTTATTGAATTTTAATGTGCACTTACATTTTTTCCTATAACCTAAGACTAATGAGAATATGAAGTTTTGATAAATGTGCTATTAAAACAGAAAAATTGTATAGAAAGAGTGAAAGACAGTCATTACTGTGAACAAGCAGATGTTTTCTTTTCATATTATAGTGTAGCCTTTCATCAGACACTCCTAATTACAGTCTGTACACTAGGATTCTTGCAATTCAAACCATTAACCTTCATCCAAAGCACTCGTGTCTGCATAGCTCCATTGTCATTGCAGTGCTCTTTTCCTGTGAAAGTGTATGCTTGTTTGCAGGATAAAAAGACTATTGAAGTAACTTGGAGTTCATTTTCTGTTCCTGTGGAAAAAAAAAATTCCATTTTCCCCTCACCAATAGCTCAGAATGAGGCATAAACTATTTAGTCATTTTCAAGGAGAAACAAAAATATTTTAATTACAGAATCAGTAATAATGTATCGCTGGAAAGCAGTTTGGCTGAAAATGAAGAGAAATACAAGGAGAATTAGAGGAATAATTTAGTAGTTCCAAAAGGAATGATGTGCAATTATAATGTACAATTAAATTCAAGGCTGTTCTTCACAAAGAAAAGGGAAAATGGTATGCCCAAATAACAGATGCTTTGTTTAAAACGTAGTTTGGTTTTCTTAACTACCACTTAAGATTCAGATTTTCCTTCTAGGGTTATAAGACCAAGTAATCACTAGTTCCTCTTATTTCTATAAAATAAGCTTAATAAGATGGTAGAACATTGTATGTGATAGCTTATGTCTACTTGATGAAGCTAAATAAAAACTTGAGCAGAAACACTACTCCATGTTTTTTTCTTCTTTTTCTCCATTAAATATTTGTATGTTTAAATTTAGTAATGAGGATAATGAGGCCAAGACGTAGCTAGATTATTTGATTGGTAAAAACATAAAAAATGTAAGTCTGGGGAGTGCACCCAGTAAAGTGAATGCTTTATTATGAGCAAGGACCAGGTTTCAAGTTGAGGTGACCCCTGTGACAGGGAAGGGGACACTGGCGGGGGAGGGGGTGTAGCAGTGAAGCAGGGCTGCAGATGTCTTTTCTTCCCTTTTCTCTGTCTCTCATCCTTCATCAAATCGAAAATAATGACTATTGGGAAGTGGTGGTGGCCTCATGCAAACACCATCCCCCAAGATAAGCCTAATGGCAGAAAAAAGTAATTATTTATCCAGATGCTACACATAAAGAAAAATAATATTAATAGATGTAAAAGGGGGGGCTGAGTAATAGCATCCCTGGTTAAGCACCTTCACCTCTGCTGAAGGAACTGTAGAAGGACCTGTGTCCAGGCCCCCATTCCCCACCTGCTGTGGGAACACTTCAAGAGTGGTGAATCTGGTCTGCAGGTATCTTTCTCTACCCCCCATCTCCCCATCCCCATCTCAATTTCTCTTTGTCCTATTGAAAAAAATAGAAGGAAAAGGGGGAAAAAAATTGGCCAACTGGAGCAGTAGATTCGTAGTGCTGACACCAAGTCGCAATGATAACACTGGAGGCAAAAAAACAAAACAAAACAAAAAAAGTCAAAGACAAAATTTCTTTTGCATGATAGGTTCAAAGCAACCTTTTTAGTCTGTTTCCCCCCCAGAATGAAAGTAGTTTCATTCCTTAATAGGGTTCTTTGAATAGATTCAAGGAAAAATGCGTTCGGGTTCATTTGCTCCAAGCATCATTTATCATTACCAGCTCTTCACATAGTAAAGTCCATTTGATATCTACAAAGTAAACAGAAATTCAAACCTGAAAAGAACCTCAAGAACTATCTAAGACCATTTTGCTTTCCTTTAAATGATGATATTAGCTATCAGCTAAATATATTAAGTGACCTGACCTAGCAGTTATCAAAATAAATAAATAAATAAATAAGCTGAGATTTCATCACAGGAAAAACAAAGTTCGCAACTACATATGGTGGTGAAATTTAACTAGACTGAGTGTTGTGATCAATATGAAATGTACATCAATATTGATTCACTATGTTGTCCATCTAGAGCTTGTTACTTGATAATTGTATCATAATAAAGAGTAAAATGAACTAATGTAACATCCCTATTGAGTTGTGAAACAGATTGCAATTTAAAAACAGGGTGGATGGTGATGCACCTATTTGAGCACATTACAATGTGCAAGGATCCAGGTTCAAGCTCCCAGTCCCCACATGAGCAGGTGTGGGGAAGCTTCACAAGCAGTGAAACTGCCTCTCTCTCTCTCTCTCTCCTCCCTTCCCCTCAACTCCCCTCCTTCCCAGTTAAAGCATTAAAAAATAGCAATAGCTTCTATACACCAAGTCAAGGATTTTCCAATAAATCTTAAAACTCATTCATTGGGGGTTATGGTTTACAGTTTAACTGGTATGTGGGTACAATTACTCTGCAAAACTCTCACTCCCCTCCCAACCCAGTTTAAGTCTATTTTACCATCAGGTACCAGGATGCCAACACACCTTCTCTGTTGTCTCCCTTTTTCTACACCCCAGAGTCCTTTTCTTTTTGTGCAATAAAAATTTTAAGACTGACGGTAACTACCTTCTGTGAAGCTTCCTGTGCTATTTACAAGAGGCATTTAAAAATCCCCTGGCTCTGTTTATTCCCTACTTTTGTCAAAGTTTCATTTCATTGTAACATCATGCAAGTTTCAGGCAGGCATCCCTGGGGAAGAACAAGCACATCCCATTTGTACTGATTGGCCTTGATCCCTTATGGCCGCCACTAATTGGTCTTCTAGTCTAAAAGTTCATTATTTAATTCATGAGTCTGTTTTCAGGAATTAATACTCTATGTGCTTTTCTCTGGTTTAGCTCACTAAATAAGGTACCATTTTAGTCCATCCACGGACCAATACTTCATCTTTCTTTATAAATGGATCTAATAGTATTGCATTGTGTATATATAGATCTTTTTCCCCTCTTCACTTGAATGGCACTTAGGTTGTTTCCAGTTCTTTGCTGTTTAAAATATACAGTGATGAATCATATGGGTACCAAAATGCATCCATGATTTTTTTTTCTTTTTGATCAGATATTTAAGCTTAATCGATTATTTCTCAGTGCAATTTAGAAATCTGGTATCTGATGTTACTGAGAATTCAAGGAAGGCTATCATTAGAGTCAACAATCTCAGTATTTTGGATATAAAATTATTTATGTTGCCTCTACTTATGTTCTACGTATCAGAAACCATCAGAGTTTCTTTAGGTTCAGAATTTTCACAAACAAGTCTACATTATAGTAGTGCATGCTATCCAACAAGCTTGGAGTTCTAGGAAATTTTGGTTTGACCTACTAGTCTTTCAGAACTTAACAGCATTTAATATTTTACTCTAGATGTTAACATATACAATACTCACTTAAATATTTCTTGTGAGACTTACTGTTTTTATTGTGAGAAGTGGAGAGACCAGAACATAATTCTGCCATTATTTATGCAATGTAGGGACACATTTACCTATCTCCTAAATATTTCATACTTTAATCTCCTTCTTGGTCTTATCATGTTTAATAGCCATAAGTTATAACTATAAAACTCTATTTCCTTTCTAAGAAACTAATAAATAATGGTTAAAAATTGTATCTTCTTGTAATGAAACATTTTTTACATAAATGTTTTCTTATATTTCCATGCAAACCTCACAATGATATGCACAAAACTTCACATACATCAAGAAAATGTAATTCAGTCCTATTTCTGTTTGCTTAATCAATCTGAAGTTAGAGTGTGTGCTGTCCAAAGCCACAGGTTACTTGGAGTTACACAATCGTCCTACTTCCTGCAGCCATTTCTCCCTTTTATTAGTGTTCCACTATTCATTTCAGAAATAAGAATTTTCTTCCACTCCCCATAGGGTATTGCTATTAGTGTTCAATTAGTTCACTTAAAATTGTAGTTGAAATGAACTTTGTTTATTCCACCTTAATTAGTATTAACATAAATAAGGATTCAGAATCCTCTGTGACATAGACACTATAGTAGGAATACTCACTCTCAAATCTTTAAAATCTCTGATAATCATACATGAAATAAACATGATATGCAGATGATTTAGAGACTTCTGCCATTGGATCAAAGGTTAGACCAGTTCTGTCTTTCCTATTTTTAATTGTTATTTCTTGAAGTGAAGTTAACTTCTAAGACTGCATAGCAATAAAACTTCACCCACGTCAGCTTGTGTTCTTCCTCCATATAATGCTCATGACCAAGGTATCAATAGCCTCTTTTCCCACTGTCCTTTTGACCCAGAATCTCTCCTTTCTGTTTTGTGACTGAGCTGATTCAGTTACTCTTCATATTTACTTTGTAGGTATACCTAAACAAAGTAAAACATTTATTTTTAAAAATTTTTTTTAATATCCCTTTAAAAAAGAAGTGAAAGTTATACTTCCTTGCCAAAAGATTAAGGGCTTTCCTTTTTTTTTTTTTTTTTTTTAAGTATTTTCTTCCCACCACTATCTAGGCATTAAGAAAAGAAAGAAAAAAAACAACCTAAAAATAACATCTCACCTGCAACATTCAATAGCAGTTACTTAATGTGTACAATTTTGACTATGTTCCCAGTTATGTTAAGATACACAAAAAAATGGCTGTCTATCTGTCATACCTTAGAAATACTACATTTAAGTATTAATGTGAGGGTTTCATGTTTCCTCCAGTTTGGGCTTTTATGGCTTTGTACTTGTCTTGCTCCAGGATATCAATGGTGATAGTTGTATAGTCCAGGTTTATATATACCTTAAAATGCAAACACTTAAAAAACTCTAAGAACTAAACTTATGGTCAAGCTTTGGGAATTTTAAGAGCAACTAGGTAAAATGTCCTGGGATATGGCTATCAGTTTCATTTCTAGAGATACTTCTACAAGAGTGAAACTGACAATTTAATATTTTAGTTGCATTTTGCATTCAAAATTCCCTCTGTATCATCAGGAGCCTACATAATAGCACCTTTATTCTTCTCCTTTCAATAAAATATCTGTCCAGAATTTTCCTTTGCCTAGTTCTTTATTGCCTTATACTTCCCAGACCTGTTTAGTCAAAGCTCCTTTGTACAATATGGCCAAAGCGCAAAAGTCTAATACTATCCAACAATATACTATGATTCCCTGCACAATTTTAGTTTTCAGACATCATAAAACAAAGCCCACACCATTTTCTGTATGCTATCTTTGTAGTCTAAGTTTCTAGAATTCGCTGAGAATCTCTAAAATTAATCCTTAAGACTTTATATAAACTAGAGGCTACTTCACAAATATCTGCAAAGCATTAACATTTGGTTCAAAGTATCAGTATCATCATGGTGATCTCAAAAATCTAGTTACTGGCCCTAACTAGCTAAGTAATCTTGATAGGATTTAGATATCACCAGTGGGCACAATACTTAGCCTTGCAGAAAAAAATGATTTTAGATTCACTGTTACCTATATGTTCTTGCTCTTCCTTCTACTTCTCTATTATCCCAACTCTAAATATCATCTGTTCATATTTCCTTCCTTAAAGGAGTTGATAGTGTATTACTGATCCAACAGGGTTATCTGTGTGCATGAGTTACTACTACAAACAGAACTAAATTCTTTGATAAAATCATGGTTTAGAGTTAATAACTTTAAGGTAAGAACTAGACCAGCAAAACATCCTTCATGGGGTGTTGCCTGCTTTGCCATGGGCATGACCCAGGTTATAACCCCGCCCCCCAAATAGAGGTGGGAGCATTGGTACTGTGATTCTTTCTCTCATTCTGCCTCAATCTTTCTATCTAAAAAAGTCAGCCCAGAGCTGTGAAGCCTCAGTGGTGACAAACAAAAAGGACTAGTTCATATAAAAAGTGTTATAAAGCAGTTAGTGGGAGATAGAGGAATTAATTAAAATAATCTAGTTACAAGGAATTTATTTTAATGTTTACATTTTTATCGTAATTTCAAATTACTTTTTATGTTTCCAATGCCAAGTTTATACTTTCTTCATGAATAATTGTTTCAAAACAGCAAAACAAACCAGCAAAAAAAATTATCCCCAGTACAATATACTTTAAGTGTTACATATGCCTGCTTAGAAGCAGTAATGAAGAATGAATATTTTTTCCAGGTGAATCTCTTGCCTTGGGCTTTATCTCCAACAACAAAATGTTGTTTTCACATCTCCCAGTACTTTAGGGTAGAGAATCACTATGGGAGTGCTTGGGTTATAGCTAATGAGTAGTATTGATAGTCATACTCTTGACTTTATCTCTTATACTGGACATACACTAGAGAAGAATATCTAGTGAGGAAACCATTTGGGAAATAGAACTTCTAAAGATTAAAACTATTCCCAACACAAATAGAACCTTTTCTTAAATTACAAGTGATGAAAGTGATGAACATATGCAAAGTAACAGATAGGGTAATGTATGTTTAATGAGATTTTTCTTAGACAAACATCAAATTTTAATATTGTTTATAAGCATTGACCAACTTGCCTTTGTGTATTCAACACAGATAATAGAAACAATATTATTTTAATTTATTCTTTTTTTTCAGAAATATTTACTTATTTTCATGAGAGGTAGAGATAGAAGCCTGTTCATCTGTTTATAGTGGTGTTGGGGATTGAACCTGGGACCACTGACCTCTCACAGGAAATTCTGGTGTGGTTCTGGTTTATATTGAGAGGAAAATTTTTGTACTGGGGAATAAGACTTTGGAGAAGAAGGGGGCAGGAAGTTGCGGAGGAGTCACTGGGGTCTGAGTGCATAATGGGCAGTAAAAAGGGGGGCGTAAGGACTTTGGGGAGGGAGAGCACAAACTCAAACATGGGCTGGATATGATGTATTGTACCAAATCAAAGGACTCTGGGGAGGGAGGGAGAGGGTAGAAAGAAGAAAACTCTGGGGGTCTATTATATAATGAAATTGCATGTATATGTCAGTGGTTTCACTGTAAAGCATTAACCTCTTCAATAAGAAAATAAGTAATTTAGATTTTAAGAAGGGCCTAGGTTGTTTTGCAGACACCTATAACAGGTAGATGAAAAAGTGTGCTTTATGTCAACAACTATACTGGGATCCATTAACCTTCTAATGAAGTTTTTGAAAAGGGAGGGGCCTCAGTTCACAATATTTTTTTCATATATTTATACTTGGCCTGGTTTTCCTTTGCTCTAAAATTTAAACTCATTATTTGTCTTTGACTCTACTTCTCTAATAAGAATAGATTAATGGGGGGAGAATACAGGTCCTTCAGAGGACCTAGTGGGGGTTGTTATATGGAAAACTGAGAAATGTTATGCATGTACAAACTATTGAATTTACTGTCGAATGAAAAACATTAATTCCCCAATAAAGAAAATTTAAAAACAGAACAGATTAGGACAAATAAAGAAATAATATAAAAGCCAACATTTTGTATTTGCAATAAATAGATTAATTTATTCTGAATATTTAAAAATATTTTTCTCCCCTTAAAACAATGATTAGTAAAAACCAGTCTTAACCAAGCAATTTATAATCTCATAACATATACAATTTCTCTAAGCTATTTAAATTAACATCATGGTGCTTTCTTCTCATATTTACATTTCATTGATGTGTTCATTGAATTAAGTGTAATATTAAAATTGACTCACAGGCAGAAAATCAAATATATATCACAATTATATGTGCACACACCTCTGGTGAAAGAATTACCCAGGAATTCTAGAATGTAAAATACTAGACACAAATATTTATTTTGCTGAAGGCATCAGTTAACATACTTTATACAAGGCTTGTTCATTATGAAAATTATTTAAGGTAGATTGCTTGTGCACATCTACAAAGTCTTGGTTCCAAATATTGCAGAACAATTCAAGTTCTATAAAGATTTTATTTCCTTCCATTTATGTTATTGTATAAATACTATTAGAAGAAGAAAGAAGAAAGGAAGAAAAGCAAAGGAAGAAAAATGCAGGAAAACTTAGGGATAAATTGAAAGGATTTCCAAATACACCCATACAAAGAGGTTTGCGTGTAACTATGTTCATAGTAGCACAGTTTGTAATAGCTCAAACTTGGAATTAATCTAGGTATCCGGTAGATGAATAACTAAGAAAGTTGTGGCACATATATATACAATGGAATACTATTCAGCTATTAAGAATGTTGGTTTCACATTCTTCACCTCATCTTGAATGGGGCTTGAAGGAATCATGTGAAGTGAGATAAGTCAGAAATAAAAGGATGAATATGAGATGACCTCACTCCTAGGCAGAAGTTGAGGAACAAGAACATAAAAGGGAAACTCATTATAGAACTTGGACTTGTTTAGGTGTATTGCACCAAAGTAAAGGATTCTGGAGGGGGGTGGGGTGGAGTTTTCAGGTAGGTCCTGGTGCATGATGGTAGAGGGGGGACCTAGGCTGGGGTTTAGGGTGTTTTACAGACACTTCTTATAGTGATTGACAAATTTTACCCATGTGTCAACAACTGTACTTACTAGAAAACCATTAATACCCAAGTAAAAAAAGAAAAACAAATCTTGGCAAAGCACAGATATACAGTGCAAGTAATTAAAATAATACTAATGGCATGCCTTTGTTTCAATCTCAAATTTAAATACTGCCATTTTTTCCCTCAAATATTCAAAAACATGCATTGCTTTTTATCAGTAGAAAATGTAGTCAAGGTTGAACAAAAGATTTTCATAGTACTTAAAGAGGTTGTATGGAACATTCCTTTCTTTCTTTCTTTTTTTCTTCCTTTCTTTCTTTCTCTCTTTCTTTCTTTATTCTCTTTTGTTGCCCTTGTTGTTTTTTATTGTAGTTAGTGCTGTCATTGTGGTTGGATAGGACAGAGAGAAACGAGAGAGGGAGGAGAAGACAGAGAGGAGGAAACAAAGACAGACACCTGCAGACCTGCTTCACAGCCTGTGAAGCGACTCCCCCTGCAGGTGGGGAGCTGGGAGCTTGAACTGGGAACCTTAGACGCTTTGCACTGCCTGTGCTTAATCTGCTGTGCTTAACCCGCTGCACTACCGCCCGACTCCCTGTAACATTCCTTTTGCAGCTATTTGGTTTCTTTTATTTTTTTAAGTCATATTTTTATTGTTATTTATTCATTCAGTATTGGATTGATAGAGACAGAGGGAAATTAAGAGGGGAGATGGATATAGAGAGGCAAAGGGACAGAGACATCTGCAGCCCTGCTTTACTACTTGTGAAGCTTCCCCTGCAGGTGTGGATCATGGGTTTTATCCTGGCTCCTTGTGCACTGTGATGTGTGCACTTAACCAAGTGCACCACCTCCTGGCACCATTGTTTGGTTTCATTAGACAGAAGAAATATGTGTGAGTAGACTATGTCAAAAGCCCACTTTCAATTTACCATTAGTAAGCCGAGATTATCAATGAGCCATATCAATGGTGTGCAATCCAAGAATTAGTAATCTATTTAAATTATTAAGATGATTTTTTTTACATTTTTAAATTTAATTTTTATTTTATTGGAAAAAGAGAGAAATTTAAAGGGAAAGGGGGAGACAGAAAGAAGTGAGAATGGTAAACATCGCAGCACTGATTCAACACTAGTGAAGCTTCCCCACTGTGGCTGGGGACCAAGGGCTTGAACCTGGGTCCTTGCAAATGGTAATATGTGCACTCAACCCGATATGCCACCACCAGGCCCCAGAATTATGAATCTTTTCCATATACAGGTTTGCTCAATGCTCCAGGGAATAGAAAACTTTTTTTATATAATTATCCATGTTCACTTGCATTTAATTCCAAATCTTAAATCAGTCTTCATATGATTTTCTTCCAAGTACAAAGAGACAAATGTTTAAAGAGATGCCTTTTCTTAGATATAAATGCCTTTTTCTTAGATATAAATCATGTGATTTAGTTTCAGGTTTGTGTTACATAACACACACATACTAATTAATGTTAGCAGAAATCAGTTTTAAAAGACTTGACTCTTATATAAATACCAGTCATGATTCTTACTTTCTAACTTTTAAGTCTGAGTCTTGCATGCATGCTCCCAATTGTCACTGTGATTTGCTGTGGTTATTAATTAAACAGAACAGTTTTTTTTTTTTTATTCTACTCTTTCCAAAATAACAAACAAGAGAAGCAAAAATGATAAAATGAATTCTCCCCATAGAAAACCATGGATGGCAAGTTTGAAAGTCAACTTGGATTTATTATGTCTCTGAACTTCTCTGTGTGGTCTAACAAAAGATTTCTTACATTAGCCCTGCTGTTTCTTGCAACATGTTGCTCTCGTAAGGCATTACATCGATGTATATAATGATTTACCTTTCAGGAATGCCAAAAGTGGAAGTTGAGCTGAAGTACACTTTAGACCCGTAGAACTTCCTCGGGCAGGGTAAGGTGAGCTTCTTTGTGAACTTTGGATTTCTCTGCACTATGCAGTTGTTTCACTTTTGAGTATAAATGGGATATCATTCTAAGACCTCAATGGAAAGAGGCCAGCCTGGCAGTAGATGACATATATAAACATATATAAATGACGTGTATAAATTACAAATAAGAATACAAATCATAAAGAATAATTTATTTTGATAGGTAAAAGTACTTCTTTTTTTAAATATTTGTTTATTTATTTATTCCCTTTTGTTGCCGTTATTGTTTTACTATTGTAGTTATTATTGATGTAATTGTTGTTGGATAGGACAGAGAGAAATAGAGAGAGGAGGGGAAGACAGAGAGAGGGAGAGAAAGATAGACACCTGCAGACCTGCTTCACCACCTGTGAAGCAACTCTCCTGCAGGTGGGGAGCTGGAGGCTCGAACCAGGATCCTTATGCTGGTCCTTGCGCTTTGTGCCACATGCACTTAACCCACTACACTACCGCCTGACACCTGGGTAAAAGTACTTCTGGTAGATTTTCCCTAAAATTAACATAAAATAATGCCTGGAAGTCTTTCTCTGACCTGGAAAACCAGTTCACTTGGATACTGCACTGCTTTGGCATGTGTTCATCCCGGGTTTGAGCCTCACCCCACCACAATGATGGGATCTTCAGTGTTGGGATTCATGTCTATTTCTCTCTTTCTCTCTCTCTCTCTCTCTCTCTCTCTCTGTGTGTGTGTGTGTGTGTGTGTAGCTGTTTTTATCTGAGAAAGAAAAAAAGCTTTTTTTACTCAATAAAATTTTTAAAAATATGAATATAGACTTTAGCAATTTGATGAGAAATCAATAATGCTTCAACCAGAAGATATAAATCAAGAACTGATTTACTGGCTGACCTATGACATTTAAGTAAGGATTTCTGAATGGTCTAAGTTTACAATGTTTTATGATATTAAAATTTGGCATTTTGTTCAAGCAAAACTCCATTATATTTAATACTGTAACACATTGTTCTGTGCTATTTCTTACTCCCCTTTTAAATCAGGCAATATGCTTTTTATGGTTTTTTTTCTAGTGCATTTGTTCAGTTTTTTCCATCCTTTTATTTAATACATTTAAACAGATATTACCTAACAAGAAACCTCACCATGACCCAACAGAGAGTGACAATGTGGGACATTGAATTTGGATCTGACTCAATGACTGGATAAGATATTGTTATTATTGTTGTTCTTGATTCTGATGAAAAAAGACAAGTGAATTTAGACCTACAAGTAGTATCATTATTTTATGAAAATGAATATCTTTCGTTGTGAACCACAACACTAAAGATCCCATCATGCTTAAGAAATAGTGTGAGGGTCTAGTAACACTAGTCTGGGTAGATCCAATTTTCTGCATATTTAGTCTGATGACCTAATAGAGGAACAAACTCAGTAATTCTGGATGTTAAAGGAAAGGTTGACTGAAGGAAACCATGTAGTATTGTTAGATTTTTCCTGAGATTTTTTAAGGATGGATAGGCAACCCAAACAGAGAGAGGAGAATTTCTTAGGAATGCTAGTTTAAGAGTTGCTTGGGGCTGGGGGGGCAGGAGGGGGGCGGGCTGGGTGGTAGCTCAGTGGGTGGGTCAAGCACACAGCACACATCAAGGACCAGCATAATAACAATGACAATGATAAACAACAAGGGCAACAGAAGGGGGGAAATAGCCTTCAGGAGCAGTGGATTCATAGTGCAGGCACCTAGCCCCAAGCAATAACCTTGGAAACAAAAAAAAAAAGAAAGAAAGAAAGAAAGAAAGAAAGAAAGAAAGAAAGAAAGAAAGAAAGAAAGAAAGACAAAGAATTGATTCTTCCCACATGGAGTTGTGGGAATACCATGAACTTCACAGGATTTTACTTACCTTGTATACGGATTGTATGGATTTATTTATTATTATTTTAGTTTTTATTTTCTAGATCTTTCTATGGCTGACACCTTTCATGTTTCAGGGCTTTTTATTTTTTTTTTAAGATACTATATAAATTTCACTGATTGAAGTAATAGTGAATTATAACAATCAATACATTTCAGATGCACTGCTTCTTTCTGACCATGGGGTTCACATCTCACTGCTGCGTATGGAAACACTGTGGACTTATCTTGAGGAAGGTGCTTCCTTTCTCAGTGATAACTGCCTTTCTTTAATGTTGTTTAAATTATAACCTATAAAGTCAAATCTCACTGGTGAAGAGCCAAAGCTGTGAAATTACAAGAGTGAGAAGCAGTTGAGTTTCCCAGGTTGTTTCAGGAGTTTCCAGTGAATTCAAGGCCATTGCTCCTAGACAATGGACATACAAATGCTAAAAACCCAGTAATACCATCCTCATGTAACTTTATATCATTCAGAAATGGAAGTGAATAATACTGTTTCAAAGTGAATTTAGAGAACTCTTTATGTATTTTGGTCATTGGTTTTGTGTCTTTTACTTTGTATCTGTGTACCTCTGCTTCTCTGTATCTTTAGTGTGTGTGTGTGTGTGTGTGTGTGTGTGTGTGTGTGTGTGTGTGTGTGTGTGTGTGTGTGTGTGTGTGTGTAAGAGGGAGAGAGATGAAAGAGAGAGAAAAAAATAAATAAACCAAAAAACAGAGAAGCATCTGGCATATGTGGTGCTTGGGAATCAAACCCAGGAAGTCTAGAGCTCAATCACTGTGCATCCTCCTGGACTGCTGGGTTAATAGTTTTCATTAGATGACTGCTTTTCAATATTCTTTACTGCCTTGTTTTTTTAGTTTATTTATTTATCTGTTCCCTTTTGTTGCCCTTGTTTTTTTTTATTGTTGTAGTTATTATTGTTGTTGTTATTGATGCCGTCATTGTTGGATAGGACAGAGAGAAATGGAGAGAGGGGAAGACAGAGAGGGAGAGAAAGACACCTGCAGACCTGCTTTACCTGCTGTGAAGTGACCCCCCCTACAGGTGGGGAGCCTGGGACTCTAACCCTCTAATCGGGAACACAGGTTCTTGTGTTTTGCTCCTCATGAGCTTAGCCTGCTGTGCTACCGCCCGACTCCCTATTTTTAAAAAATATTTCTTTATTTCTTTCTTTTTGCTGCCCTTGTTGTTTTATTGTTGTAGTTGTTATTGATGTCATCTTTGTTGGATAGGACAAAGAGAAATGGAGAGAGGAGGGGAAGACGGTGGGGAGGGGAGAAACCTGCTTCACCACTTATGAAGAGACAACCCTGCAGGTGGGGAGCTGGGGGCTCGAACCAAGATCCTTATGCCAGTCCTTGTGCTTTGAGCCACCTGCGCTTAACCCGCTGCACTACCGCCCAACTCCCTCTTTACTGCCTTATATTGTGTGCCAATGCAATATGGTGTTAACTTAGTTGATTTTTGAAATGATTTTTATCATAATCAAAATTACAGGTTGTCTTTAGTAGATTGCCTTTTCCTTTAAAACAACATATTCATATTCATTTTAGGGGCAGGAGGTAGCACACCTTGTTAAGTGCATGTGTTTCTTATGTGTAAAGACCCAAGTTCAAGCCCCCAGCCCACCTCCAGGGGGAAAGCTTCAGGAGTGATGAAGCAGTGTTGTAGGTCTCTCTCTCTCTCTTTAAATTTTTTTATTATCTTTATTTACTTGATAGAGACAGCTGGAAACTGAGAAGAAGGTGGAGATAGGGAAAGAGACAGAGAGACACTTGCAGCTCTACTTCGCCATGTATGAAGCTACAGGTGGGGGCCAGGGGTTTGAACCTGAGCCCTTGCACATTGGAATGTGCACTCAACCATGTGTGCCACACCTACCCCCTATAAGTCTCTTTCTCTCTCTCCCTCTCCATACCCTTTCCCTCTCAAGATCATTCTGTCTTATCAAATCAAATAAAGTTAAAAAAAATTTGAAAAACATGTTCATTTTAAGATTTGTGCTATTGTAAACACAAGTAGCTCAGTCTTTCCTTTGCTCTTTGGGTAAACATTTGAAATAGTGTCTTCCCACTCAATATATTTGAACAGAAATGTCTGTCTAATCTTCATTTGTAATATGTAAAACATTTATATGACCTCTCCAGTGTTCAGTTTTGACTTTTCTTATAAAAATATGTACACTTGTGATGAAAAAAAAAAAAACTATGATGCGCTTACACCTGTGGAACGAAGTGTCTGATTTACCGTGCTATCTTACTAGAAAGTTCTGAAAAGATTACCCCGAAACTGATCACTAAAAAAAAAAAAAAAAGGGAATGATTCTTAACATTTGCTGGAAGACTGGTGAAACTCTGCCAAACTTCTATGAAGTCAAACTTAGAATTATCACTCACCAAGGTAGATTTATAGCACTTAAAGTCGGTAAGGCATTTTTAACTTAAATGCATCACTATAGTGCTTTGACACTGAGTATCATAGTGAACTACTTAGGAAAACCTTGTGCAATTTAAGGCAGGATGTGTCACCTCAGCACTTTATATTGATTGAACAAAATCTCACTAACTGGAAGCTGAAGCATTTCATCACACATGGATTGTCCTTACTGTGAGAGTTCAATAGACTTACCTGGGCCTCTTAGGATAACAAAGTGGCATTCGACCACCTCCACTGTGATGAGAATATTAATGAGTAGTTATTCCCACCTTGTGAGCCAAATATACTGTAGATAACTTCTCTTTTTAACCATCTTATTGGGGGAAATAATGGTTTAGAAGGTAACTACTGACACATGGTCATAGTCCCTCATTTCCACATGGTATCTGGTGTGAGTACAGTTCATTACAACAAAGTAAAGGACACTGGGGGGGGGGGAGGTAAGGAGAGGAAATCAGAAAGATAAAAATTGTAGTGATTAAAAAAATTTAAAAAAACACTCCAAAGTTCTAGCATTTTACCCAAGAGTATAAAACGCCCTAAGTCCTTAGAATGATTTAATGATGATATAAGGCCATTATTTAACCAGGAAGCAGATGCTTACAAACCAAATAAAACAATGATTTTTGACTGTTTTCTTTTTTATTCAGAATATTTTTTAATTTTTTGTTATATTAATTTATTGTATTTTAAGTTATGATAGAGACAGAGAGATAGGGAGGGTAGGAGGAGAGGAAAGGGAAACCTGTATCCCACTCCACCCTCTGTGAACTACCCCCCAAATGTGGGGACTGAGGTATTGAACCCAGGTCCTTGCACATGGTAACTGTGAGCTTTACCAGTGTGCCACTACCGGGCTTTGCTTATTATTTACAAAGTTCAGTCTCTAAGATACATTGCTCCATATCTGTCATACAGTGGCTTTAATATTACTAATATTGGAGAAGAATAAAATGGAAACAAAAGACTATAGAAAGAAATAAAATGTATACAAGGGATATTATGCTTTATTATATTCTTCTTTCCAATGTGTCGTCAATTATCTAAGAGAATAAAAGCAAACTTGAAAACATCTATCTTGATTTTTTAACTGTGAATTAGCACAGACCTTCTAGTTATTTCATAACATGCTTATAAGAAGCTTCTAAATTTCTTGGGCCAGACCCAGAGCTTGCTTTCTTATGAGAGATAGAGGGAGGGAGAGAGAGAGAGAGAGAGAGAGATAGGGAGAGAGAGAGAGAGAGGGGAGAGGAGAGAGGAGAGGACAGAGCTGTATAAAATCCTCATATACGTTAAGTCCTGTGCTCTACTTGCTGAGCCATCTCCCAGTCTCATGAAATGCTAATTTAATATTGTGAATATTTATAATATCTGATTAAAGAAAATGGCATATTCAGGTCACAGTCTCATCATATATGACTGACTTATTCCATCACTTCCTGCTATATAAATCAGAGCCATGTCCTCTCATCAGATCCGCCTGCTGGCATTTGTTTGTTTGTTTGTTTGTTTGTTTGTTTTTTGCCTCCAGGGTTATCCCTGGGGCTCAGTGCCTGCACTATGAATCCACTTCTCCTGGAGGCCACTTTCCCTATTTTTTGTTACCCTTGTTTGTTGTTGTTGTTGTTGGATAGGACAAAGAGAAATCAAGAGAGAAAGGGAAGACAGAGATGGGGAGAGACAGACAGACAGACACCTGCAGACCTGCTTCACCACCCGTGAAGCGATGCCCCCCACCCCCTGCAAGTGGGGAGCTAGGGTGCTCAAACCCGGATCCTTACACTGGTCCTTGTGCTTACCTTACCGCCTCCCCCCCCCCCAACATTCTTTCTCCATTTCTGTCCCTTCCATCTCAGTCCATATTTAGGAATATTTAGATCAGTTTTTTCAAGCATTTATTTGTATATAAGAAAGAGGAAGAGAGACTTAGAATACTGCTGCAGATTGCCCAGAACCTGTAGCAAGCTTGCTAGATCATTACCCTGGCCTTTGAGCATTTTTCTCTTTCTAATATGATTTGGACCGCTTTTAATTTCCACTTAGACTTTTCCATTACAGTTATGATAAAAATCTGAATTCTACTTTTGATCTGGACTCTCTCTGAGCATTTTTCCCTGTAACTGGCATCACCTTGCTCTTCTATGATTCACCAGGCTCTGGGTCTGCCTCAGGAAATTTAGAATCTTTTAGCAACTCCCGTGGTTTCTCTGATTCTGATCAACTATCATTGAAAAATGATGCATTTTATAATCTAAGTTAGATTTAAAGGCTCCTGCATTGTTTCTAGTTCTGTCCACAGTGTGGAAACATGATATTTATTTTTTTACTCTTTAGTTTAAGCATATGTGTGTCAGAGTTACTGACTAAACATTTGTCCTCAATTATTTTTAAACCTGCTTTGAATTAATAGTCATAGATTCATAATTTCTCATATCTAACCAAATAGTCATATCAGTTTTCTTAGTTTAGAATTTTAAAAAAAAGGGCAGGGGAATCAGCATAATGGTTGTGCAAAAAGGCTTTTATGCTTCAGGCTCCAGACTCCCAGGTTTAGTCACCTGAATCACCATAAGTCAGAGCTGAACCATGCTCCATTCTTTCTCTCTCTCCCCTCAGCTGAACCATGCTCCATTCTTTCTCTCTCTCCCCTCAGCTGAACCATGCTCCATTCTTTCTCTCTCTCCCCTCAGCTGAACCATGCTCCATTCTTTCTCTCTCTCCCCTCAGCTGAACCATGCTCCATTCTTTCTCTCTCTCCCCTCAGCTGAACCATGCTCCATTCTTTCTCTCTCTCCCCTCAGCTGAACCATGCTCCATTATTTCTCTCTCTCCTGTCAGCTGAACCATGCTCTATTCTTTCTCTCTCTCCCCTCAGCTGAACCATGCTCCATTCTTTCTCTCTCTCTCCCCCTCTCCCTCTCTCTCTTCTACCCCCCTTCTCTCTGTGTGTGTTTGTATTTTGCTTTTTACCGCTTTCATTAAAATAAAAAAAATATTGATTTAGATCTAACATAATCTTAGGTCGCTATTCAAACCTGAACTTAAGCAACCAGGGAGGCCACTTAGTAGACAGAATTCATTCTTCATATGCTTGGCACCCTTAGTTCTGAACCAGGTCCTGCATGCACCTCACTTGCAAAAGGAATTTAAACACATCTCCTATCCTTCCAGACTTCTCTTTTGTAAAGTAGGATCACATCTTTTTTATAGAACTTCACCCAGGGCAAAAATGAGATATTGTATTAAACAGCTTAAAGAGAGACTGATAAATAACTTTTCTTCCAGATAAATAGTAGTTCTATCCTAGCAGTTAGTTTTTTTTCTCTTTGCATTTAATTTCAGAATTCTCCTTTCCCAAGTGACCTGTCCATGTTGTGTTTCTATATTGTCTCCCCTTGAGATAGCTATGTTTTTTTATATGAAAGTACAAGACCCTAGGCTCCGGCAGACCTGGTTGAGCATACATATTACAATGTGCAAGAACCTAAAATCAAGCCCTGGTCCTGAACAGCAGGGGGAAAGCTTCAGGAGCTCTGAGCAGTCTTGCAACTGTCTCTCTCTCTCTCTCTCCATCTCCCTTATTCCCTCTCAATTTCTATCCAATAATAAATAAATAAATATTTAAGAAAAGATTGAATAATAATAATGCATACAGTGGCCTGGGAGATTATGAAGCAGACAGAGCAACAAATAGGACAGAGTGGTGCTTTGGTTCTCTCTGTGTCTCTTCCTTTATGTCTGAATTTTTTATAAGATTTTATTTATTTATTCATGAGAATGACAGAAGGAGAGAGAGAAAGAACCAGACATCACTCTGGTACATGAGTGGGAATTGAACTCAGGACCTCATGCTTGAGAGTCCAGTGCTTTATCCACTGTGCCACCTCCCAGACTACCCTCTCTGAATTTTTTAAAAATAAGTAATACATGTAAATCAACAACCATGCACTTGATACTGTAACAAAATAAGGCTAAATGTTCAGCAAATGTAATGTTTGTATAGTATAATTGGCATTTACCAGATTTAGGCTTATGTTTGACTAAGACAGTCTCTTAGAATTAATTTATTTTATGGCTAGCTATTCCTAAATATTAGTGATATTGAAAAAACTGAGTGAACTATCACCTGAATTTCTAATAACAGTTTAATTAGTCAAAGAACCACGGGTTGCCCTCTCAAGGAGAAAAAGTCATAATGATTATGCAGAAGGTAAAAATTAAGAATAATAATGATTTTAATGTGTTGCCATTACTATGCTGAGAACAGTCAGTTATAATCAGTTAACACTACTATTTAAAATATTTTTAAATAACAAAGTCATCTCTTTTGCTTTCTCATCATGGATGGCCCATGAAGAAATCGTGTTACGTGAGATCAATTAGAAGGAGAAGGATGGACACCAGGTGGAATTTAAGAAACAAGAAGGGAAAGGCAAAACACAGAGTGAAGCTAGAACTAGACTTGGTGTGTTGCAGCAAGGCCAAGGTTGTGTGGGAACAGAAGGAGGTGACAAGAGAAACACTTGGGGACCATTCCTTTCACAGTGGTTGGGGGGGCAGGTAGATTGTGTGCAGACACCTATCACAGAAGGATAAGGAATCACACCCTTGTGACAACTAGCTTGTTAAGTTATTAATTTCTTAGGAAAACATCATGAAATAGTTTAATGAAATAAATATTTATACACACATTGAATAGAATATTTAAATATCAGGTTATTATTTAGAAATCAATAGTTTCCAGTTGAATAATTCATAAGTTCCCTGTGGCCATTGACATAAATTAAGTGACTTGAGAAATTGTGAATTTTCATTGATTAGTAAATGCTGTAGATCCCCAATAAAATACAGTATAAAAGTAGGCAATGTTGGCATTCATTCAATTTTCATAGCTTTGTCAACTGAATAAGTATTGGAAGTTTATAGGGAGCCACCCTAAGTTAATCCTTGATGGAACTTGAAATATTATTCTATTGTATAGAACCAAACAAACTTACTTTTAATGTTCCCACTTTAAAAATCAGTAGCAAATCAATAAAACCATTTTATACCACATGCACTTAACCCGCTGCGCTACCGCCCGACTCCCAATAAAACTATTTTAAAATATAGCAACTGATTATGGAATTTCAAATAACTATTTTCTATTTGAAGTAATCACTCAATATGCATTACCTATATCCTTCATGTCTACACGATACAGATTAGCAGGATCCTTTGTTTCTCAAAATAGAAACAACTTTAATCTGATGCTTATTTGGCCAAGGAATCTGTTGTATATTTGTTATTCAAGTATCATTTTGCTATTGGTAATTAATGTGAAACCAGATCATATCATACTTATACTTAGGCAAAATCTCAGGCAAAATCAATATCACTATATTTTTATTTAATAAAATTCATTTATTATACATATATGGAATATAGCAATTTTATTGTTAACTTTAAAGGTTTATTTTTTCTATTTTTATTTGTCATTACTATTGAGTTACAATATATTAAAGTTAAAATGTATAGTTCTACACCACACCCACAACCAAAGCCTGTATCACAACCCTCCATTTCCCAAAGATAACCGCCATAGTTCTCACAAGCCTTAGAAACCGCTTTCTTGCCTGTGTGAGAGAGAGAAGTTTCGCAAGTTCATGTGCATTGGTTATTTACATTCCACATGTGAAGCCGTCTGGTAGTTGTCTTTCTTCTCTTTACTTATTTCACTAAGAATAATCACCTCCAGTTCCATCCATTTTGTCTCAAAAGACACAATATCATCTTTTTTGATTGCAGAATAATATTCCATGGAATGAATATATATATATATATATATATTATATATATATATCTTTAGCCAGTCATCTGTTTTGGGGCATTTCAGGCTACATCCACTCTTTGCCTATTGTGAGTGCATATGTGTGTTTGAATGAGAGTACGAGTGTCTTTTGCATTGGTATTGCTGGATTATAAATTAATTTCATTTTTACTTTTTTAAGGGATTTCTATACATTTTTTTTTCATTTATCTATTGGCCAAATGTATCTCTTCTTTATAAAACTCATTCGTTGGCCCACTTTCTTGCTGGGTTAGTTTTACTTCTTTTGTAGATCTGTGCCAATTCTGTATAGATGTTTGTTATCAGTCACTTGTCAGATGTGTGATATGCAAATATTTTCTCCCATTTACTGCCTTGCCTGGTTATCCTTGTATAGTATGATTTTGATATGTAAGAAATTTATTTTAATTTCTTTATTGGGGGGTTAATGGTTTATAGTCAGCAGTAAAACATAATAATTCGTGCATGCATAACATTTCCCAGTTTTCCACACAGCAATTTAGTCCTCACTAGGTCCTCCTCTGTCGTCGTGTTCCAGGATCTGAAACTTCCCCCCACCCCGGAGTCTTTTACTTTGGTGCAATACACCAACTCCAGCCCAAGTTCTGCTTAGTGTTTTCCCTTCTGATCTTGTTTTTCAACTTCTTTTTTTTTTTCAGGTTTTTTTTTTTTATTTTTAATTTTTTTTATTTAAGAAAGGATTAATTTAAAAAACCATAGGGTAGGAGGGGTACAACTCCACACAATTCCCACCGCCCAATCTCCATATCCCACCCCTCCCCCGATAGCTTTCCCATTTTCTATCCCTCTGGGAGCATGGACCCAGGGTCATTGTGGGTTGCAGAAGGTAGAAGGTCTGGCTTCTGTAATTGCTTCCCCGCTGAACATGGGCGTTGACTGGTCAGTCCATACTCCCAGTCTGCCTCTCTCTTTCCCTAGTAGGGTGGGTCTCTGGGGAAGCTGAGCTCCAGGACATATTGGTGGGGTCTTCAATCCAGGGAAGTCTGGCCGGCATCCTCATGACACCTGGAACCTGGTGACTGAAAAGAGAGTTAACATGCAAAGCCAAACAAATTGTTGAGCAATCAGGGACCCAAAGCTTGGAAAAGTGGAGAGGAAGTATTAGGGAGGTACTCACTGCAAACTCTAGTGTACTTCTGCTTTCTTACTTTGGTGCCATACTCCAAACTCAGTCAATTTCTGCTTTGCGTTTCTACTTCTTTTTTTTTTTTTTTACATGCATAACATTCCCCAGATTCCCATTTAACAATACAACCCCCACTATTTCATTCATCATTTTTCATGGACCTGTATTCTCCCCACCCACCCAGCCACCCCAGAGTCTTTTACTTTGGTGTAATACTCCAATTCCATTTCAGGTTCGACTTGTGTTTTCTTTTCTAATCTTGTTTTTCAACTTCGGCCTGAGAGTGAGATCATCCCATATTCATCGTTCTCTTTCTGACTTATCTCACTTAACATGATTCCTTCAATCTCCATCTGAGATGGGGTGAAGAAGGTGAATACACCATTTTTAATAGCTGTGTATTATTCCATTGTGTATATAGGCCACAACTTACTCAGCCACTCATCTTTTGTTGGACACCTGAGTTGCTTCCAGGTTTTGGCTATTACAAATTGTGCTGCTGTGAACATAGATATACACAAATCTTTGTGGATGGGTATGTTTGGTTCTTTTAGACTATCTCCCCAGGAGAGTAATTGCAGGGTCATAATGTAAGTCTTCTTCTAGCCTTCTGAGAGTGAGATATTTTTAATTTCATGTAATCCCATTTATAAAATCTTGTTTTTATTTCCCATTCCCACAGGGTTGAGTCTCTAAATATATCTTTGACATGAAGATCCTGTAAAGGCTTCTGTAAATTTTCTATAAGTTCTATAAATTTTCTGTAAGTTCTGTAAATTTTAGAGTTTCTGGTGTAATCCAGGGCTTTGATCCATTTTGATTTGACTTAGCTGTATGGTGTTTAGTGTGGTCTAGTTTAACTATATATAAACTCCCTGCAGGAGAGGACCTGAGGCATGAACCAGGGCCTTCCACACTGTAGTCAGTGCACTTAACCAGCTGTGCCGTTGCCTGCCCCCTAGTTTTACTTTTCTACATGTGGCTGTCCAATTTTCTCAGCACTATTTGTTGAAGTTAGCTTCTTTACTTGCACTGAATTGTGTTGGCCCCTTTGTTGTATATTAGGTAGCTTCATAAGTATAGATTCATTTCTGGCTCTTGATTCTACTCCATTGATCCAAGTGTCCATTTTTATTCCAGTACCATGCTTTTTTGTTTGCTATTACTTTGTAGTGTAAACTGAAGTTTTGGAGTGTGATACCTCCAGATTTTTTCCTTTTTTCTCAGAGTTGCTTTGGCTGTGTGTGTGTGTGTGTGTGTGTGTGTGTGTGTGTGTGTGTGTTTCACAATTTTTCTTTGAATGATTTGTTCAATTTCCTTGAAGACAATATAACTAGAGTGTTCATAGGGGTTGCACTGAAATTATAGATTGCTTTTGGTAGCATGGCCATTTTAGTAATGTTTATTCTTCCAATCCAGGAACAAGGGATGTTCTTTCATTTCTGTTTGCCTTTCTCTGTTTCTTTTAACAATGTCTTATGGTTGTAAAGGTTCTTCACTTCCTTTGTGAGATTCATCCAAGATGTTTTATCTTTTTGGTTTTGTTGTAAGACATTGAGTCTTTTATTTTCCTTTTCTTTTGACTCTTCATATACAGAAATGCCACAGATTTATGAGTCTTGAGTTTTATATCCTGATACTTTGCTGAATTTATTAATTCTTTACAGTACTTTTTGTTCAAGTCTTTGGGGTTCCCTAAATATATTATCATGTCATCAGCAAATAGTAATAGTTTGATTGCTTTCTTTCCAATGTGTGTAGCTTTGGTTGCAGTGGAGAGGACCTCAAGGACTATTTTGAATAATAAAGGACATAGTGTGCATCCTTGTCTGAACTTGATTTAGGGAGGGAAAGTTTCAGCTTTTCTCACTTCAGAATGATGGGTTTGTCATAATTTTTTTATTATATTGAAGAAGTTTCCGTTTATTCTCAATTTCTGAATATATGGATGCTGGATCTTGTCAAATGCCTTTTCAGCAACAGTTGATATTATCATGGGATTTTTATCTTTCTTTTTATTGATATAGTAAATTATATTGGAAATAAAGCAAACACCAGGGATAAAGGTCTGTGGTTAAGTGCACATAGTACTAAACACAAGGAATTGCACAAGGCTCAGATTCAATTCCCTGCTCCCCATCTGCAGAAGGGACACGAATGACAAAGCATGTCTGCAGGTGTCTGTTTCTGTGCCCCCCGCGTCCTCTCTCAACTTTTCTCTATGAAAAAGTAGCTGCCAGGAGCAGTGGATTTGTAGTGCTGGCACCAAGCTCCAGTGATAACCCTGGGGGTAAAAGTGAATGAGACAGACAGAGGGAGGGGGGGAGAGAGAAAGAGGAGAGAGAGAGAGAGGGGGAGATAGAGAGAGAGAGAGAAAGAGAGAGAGGGAGAGAGAGAGAGACCCCAGAGCACTGCTCAACTTCTGATTGTATTGCCAAGGCTTGAACCTGGGACCTCAGCATCTCAGGTATAAAAGACTCCTGCACAACCATTGTACTGTTTCCACTGACCCTGCAATATAGCAATTATGGAAACATTTTCACTGGATTCTTTCTGTAAAATTTTCAAAACCCACTGTGCACTTTACATTCCAGTCACATCTAAATATAAAGTAGATATACTTCAAATGGTTGATGTATGCCCTCCTGGACAGGGCCTTTACTGTGATTTAGATGGTACAAATTCAGCATCAAGTAAAATTTTAAAACTTGAGAGAAGATTTATATTTTAGCAAGAGAAAAGCATTTCTTGCATTAATAGTATATACCTTAAACTGAAGAGGTACATTGTAGCAGCAGTTAATCAGTGTTTAATTCACTACTACCACTTTAGAGGTATATGACTTTGACCAATTCTTTAATCTCTCTATGCCTCAAGGTGACCAAAAAAATATTAAAGTAGACCCAGCAAGATAATTCTCCTGAGCAGGGAGCCTGCTTCATCATGTGCATAACCAGACTCAAGTCCTACCCCAACTGCACTGAGAGAGCTTTCATGGTGTGGTCTCATTTCCTCTCCCCTTGTCCCTCTGTTTTTCTGTATGTGAAAAAGTTGCCCTGGAGTGATGAACCCCCCGGCATTAACACGAAGAATTATTAAAAATAAAAATATATGGTATTTATCTAAAGGCATAACAAGGGTTGAATGAACTGGTATATATCTTTAAAACAGTTGTAATAGTCTTATATAGGAAACACTGCTTGTATGCATGTTATCTGTACTATTATTGCTATGATTAGTTGGGAAGGCAGGATTTATAATCATGGAGCACAGAGGCTGGGTATGTTGTTGAAACCTTAAGGTGCCAATTTATCAGGTCGCGTTTAAATAAAGTCCTGGATGTGTATAGAGATCAAACTGCGCAGTCACCCAGAGTAGTCACAGCACCGTTAATTGAAACATCAATCGCAAAGTCTTTAAGGGAGAAAGAAGTGTGCCTGGCATGTTTATGGATTAGCAAGGAAGACTGTGTGGGCACAGAACTGTGAATTTGGGGCTTGGGAATAATAGTTGAGTTTGGGTAAGTCATGGAGGGCAGAGCAATGAAGCACTTATTTTATATTTAGCTTCATAACTCCAACCAGTTGACTTTGAAGAGGGAAATTCTTCTGATGTTCCCTTTGCAGCATTTCTCAGCCTTCCTGCTATGTTCTAAGCAATATGTAGTAGATGGAAGAATGGCCTGTTATAGTTCCCTGATGTTTTTTAGGACTAGTTATTAGAGGAAGGGGGTGGCATGATTCTCCTTTACCTCAGTGTTGCAGGTTGAAGTGTACGTTCATTGGAGATTGGAGTGCCTATTTCAGATGATAACATGAAAGTTACATTAGAGGGTGAAGAAGTCAGAATCTCAGTCCTGATGATCCTGTTCTAATTGTGCCTTACCATAACAATTAATGCGTGCATTTTAATAAACACTGTAATTTGGGGGATAATTTTACCAGTTTTTTCTTAATATTATCTAAACACTCTTCTAACTGCACTTGTATTTAAAGATTAGCTAATATTTATTGACTACTTGTCATCTCCCAGTTACAGGCTTAAATATTCTTTTTTTTTTATTTAAATTTTTAATTTAAGAAAGGATTAGTGAACAAAAGCATAAGGTAGGAGGGGTACAACTCCACACAATTCCCACCACCCAATCCCCATAACCCACCCTCTCCCATGATAGCCTTCCCATTCTCTAGCCCTCTGGGAGCATGGACCCAGGGTCGTTGAGGGTTGCAGAAGGTAGAGGGTCTGGCTTCTGTAATTGCTTCCCCGCTGAACATGGGCGTTGACTGGTCGGTCCATACTCCCAGTCTGCCTCTCTCTTTCCCTAGTAAGGTGTGTCTCTGGGGAAGCTGAGCTCCAGGACACATTGGTGGGGTCTTCAATCCAGGGAAGCCTAGCCAGCATCCTGGTGGCATCTGGAACCTGGTGATTGAAAAGAGAGTTAACATACAAAGCCAAACAATTTGTTGAGCAAACATGGATCCCAAGATTGGAATAGTGGAGAGGAAGTGTTGGGGAGGTACTCACTGCAAACTCTAGTGTAATCCTGCTTTCAGGTATATATTTTGCAGTAGTTTATGGATACGTGTGCGCATACGCTCTCTCTCACAGAAACTGGTATATGTCTAGGTTATGGGACTTTGTTAGAAAGTGAACTACCTGAGATGAAATTAGAGTGTACTATAAAAGGAAAGGTCTCACCCGAGTAATGAAGCTGAAGGGTTGTCATTCCACACGTGAAGTCTCTGGATACACTCTGAGGTGAAGCATGTTGAGATGGCAATCGTTGCTTTGGTTAGGTTGTGATCGGCGGATGCAATATTATTTGGTATGGATTGGGAGAAGCATACGGGAAAGTGAGCCCTATCCATGGGTGCCAGGACTGGGGGAAGTAGGGGCTCTATAGTGAAGATGTGAGGTTCCTGCTGTCTTAGGGTTCAAAAAGACAATCAATAGTTAATATTATCATCACATTATTTGTTAATTGGGTTAACTTTGAAAAGTCCCTTTGTTATGGTTTGCTGTACAGTACCCAGTATCTTGTATATAGCTGTGCTATTGGAAGCCTCCAATCTACTTGGTCTAGGCTTTTGAGAGAGTCCGCATATCAAATACGTAGCCTATATATTAAAAAGATTCAGTTTGTCTCCTGAGAACCTTTGAGACATACAATTGATTTCCCCCTCTCATATTAATTAACTACTGATTTATATGTCTACATTTTGCTAGGAGTGTACATAAACACCATTCCCATCACCAAAGGACCGTGACCCATCCCTCCCGCCCATTCCCACCCCCCACTGGCCCAGAAAGCTACATGTCTACCCCTCACCACTGGGTTTTTTCTTTGGTGCCCTACTTACAATTTGATCAGGTCCTGCTTTTAGTTTCCCTTTCAGATCTTCTAAGTCAGCTTCTGTTGATGAGTGGGATCATCCCATACTCATCTTTAACTTTCTGACTCAGTTCACTTAACATAATTCCTTCTAGCTCTGTCCAAGATGGGTCAGAGAAGGTGGGTTCATTGTTCTTGATAGCTGCATAGTATTCCATTGTGTATATATACCACAGCTTTCTCAGCCATTCATCTGTTGTTGGGCACCTGGGTTGCTTCCAGGTTTTAGCTATTATGAATTGTGCTGCTATGAACATAGGAGTACACACCTCTTTTTGGTTGGGTGTTATGGAGTCCTTGGGGTATAACCCCAGGAGAGGAATTATTGGGTCATATGGAAGGTCCATGTCTAGCCTTCTGAGGGTTTTCCAGACTGCTCTCCACAGAGGCTGTACCAATTTACATTCCCACCAGCAATGTAAAAGGGTTCCTCTGTCCCCACATCCTCTCCAGCATTTGTTGCTGCTGTCCTTTTTGATGTATGCCATTCTTACAGGAGTGAGGTGGTATCTTAGTGTTGTCTTAATTTGCATTTCTCTGACAATCAGTGACCTAGAGCAGTTTTTCATATGTTTGTTAGCCTTTTGGATCTCCTCTGTGGTGAGTGTTTTGTTCATTTCCTCTGCCATTTTTGGATGGGGTCATTTGCTTTTTTGCGGCTAAGTTTGCTGAGCTCTTTATATATTTTGGTGATTATTTTCTTGTCTGATGTCTGGCATGTGAAGATCTTCTCCCATTCTGTGAGGGGTCTCTCTGTTTGTTTAATTGTTTCTTTGGATGTGCAGAAGCTTTTCAATTTGATGTAGTCCCATTGGTTTGTTTCTACTTTGGTCTTCCTTGCAATTGGGTTTGATTCATCAAAGATATCCTTGAGGTGTAGATGGGAAAGTGTTTTACCAATGTTTTCCTCTAAGTATTTGATTGTTTCTGGTCTGACATCTAGGTCTTTGATCCATTTGGAGTTGATTTTTGTTTCTGGTGAGATAAAGTGGTTCAATTTCATTCTTCTGCATGTTTCAACCCAGTTTTCCCAGCACCATTTATTGAAGAGAGCCTCCTTTTTCCATTTAATCCTTTGGGCCCCCTTATCAAAGATTAGATGCCCATAGGTGTTGGGATTTACTTCTGGGCTTTCAATTCTGTTCCACTGGTCTGTGTGCCTATTTTTGTTCTAGTACCATGCTGTTTTGATGATGATGGCTTTATAATATAGTTTAAGGTCTGGGAGTGTGATGCCTCCATTTCTGTTTCTTTTCCTCAAGATGGTTTTGGCAATTCTAGGTGTTTTCAGGTTCTAGATAAATGATTGTAGTGTTTGTTCTATTCTCTTAAAGAAGCTTGGTGGAACTTTGATGGGTATTGCATTAAATTTGTATATGGCTCTGGGGAGAATGTTCATTTTGATGATATTTATTCTTCCAATACATGAGCATGGGATATCTTTCCATTTCTTGGTATCAGTTTCTATCTCCTTGAGTAGCGACTCATAGTTTTCAGCATACAAGTCTTTCACTTCTTTGGTCAACTTTATTCCTAGGTATTTGATTGATTTTGCTGAAACAGTGAATGGGAGTGATTTCTGGATGTCTTCTTCTTCAGATTTAGTGTTTGCATAAAGAAATGCCACTGATTTTTGTACATTGATTTTGTAGCCTGATACCTTGCTATATTGCCTAACAACTTCCAGTAATTTTCTACTGGATTCTTTAGGTCTTTCTATGTATACTATCATATCATCTGCAAATAGTGAGAGCTTGACTTCTTCCCTTCCAATCTGTATCCCTTTGATTTCTTTCTCTTGCCTGATTGCTATGGCAAGAACTTCCAATACTATGTTGAAGAGTAACGGTGACAGTGGGCAGCCCTGTCTAGTCCCTGATCTGAGGGGGAATGCTTTCAGCTTCTCTCCATTGAGTATGATGTTGGCTGTAGGTTTGCTATATATAGACTCCACTATCTTGAGGAATTTCCCATCTATTCCCATTTTTTGTAGAGTTTTGAGCATGAATGGGTGTTGGATTTTGTCAAAGGCTTTCTCTGCATCTATTGAGATAATCATGTGGTTTTTGGCTTTGCTTTTATTGATGTGATGAATGACATTGATTGATTTACGGATGTTGAACCAGCCTTGCATTCCTGGGATGAATCCCACTTGGTCATGATGAACAATCTTTTTGATGTGTTGCTGTATCTGGTTGGCCAAGATCTTGTTTAATATTTTGGCATCTATGTTCATCAGAGATATTGGTCTGTAGTTTTCCTTTTTTGTTCTGTCCCTATCAGCTTTTGGTATCAGGGTGATGTTGGCTTCATAAAAGGTGGAAGGGAGTATTCCTGTTTCTTCAATCTTATGGAATAGCTTAAGAAGTATGGGTATTAACTGTTTCCTGAAAGTTTTGTAGAATTCGTTTGTGAAGCCATCTGGTCCAGGACTTTTGTTGTTGGGGTTAAATATTCTATATTAATTATTTGTCTAATCCCTGAGCCAAATCTCTGAGGATAATATTATTAGTAGGAGACTTCTCTAATGGAAAACTGAAACTTATGAGATACCAACTAAATGTCATTGGCTACACAGCTAGAAACTAGCAGAATTGGATTTAATTCAAATATATTAAGAGATCTGGAAGAGTTTTCAGTTGAAACAATGACTTAACATTGGCTTATTGGTTTATTTAAAACACTACGGAAGTCTGGAAATACTATTTGAAGGCAGCATGAATTAAATGGCTTTAAGTATTTAATTTTATAGACTTCCTCATATTAACTAAAAATAGTTATAGATAATAAAAGGATAATTGTAAGCCATTTTACTGACTAAAACAAAGGAAAATATGAAAATCAAATATATATCTCAATATTTCTGTTTTGAACAGATGCCATTATACATGAATAAATGTGTGTGTGAACACATGGTAGGAGAATTAGCTTTGCAAGCAATTGCGTCTAGGAATACATTTTAAAAAGATCTTCGTGGTCCAGCTCAATAGCTCCACTGGATAGTGTGCTGCTATTTTTCTTAGTGCTGGAAATCTTTCCTTAGTTATATTTTCTTTTGATTCTTAAATGACTCAGCTCTTTACTGATAGTCTTGAATCTTGGGGTCATTGCCTGGCTCAAAGACAGACCAAGACACTTTAAAATGAAGAAGAGTTTTACAGTGAGTGTAGGAGAAGTGTGTATGTGGTGGGGGGTGGTAGGAAGGGGGTGTCTCACGTCAAATGAAGGCTCCCAGCACATCAGAGAATCAAAGAGTTTTTGTTTTTAGGATTTGGGACAGTATCACTGCATATAAAGACCGAGTCAAAGTGGAGCAAATTTCTTAATATGTCTCATGTTTAGAAAATGTCTTCCGTGGTCTGGGAGGTAGTAGAGTTTCTCTCTCTTTTCTTTCTTTCTTTTTTTTTTTTAATGTCCATTGATGCATGAATGGATTATTTTTTATTGTATTTAATTATTTATTGGATAGAGACAGACAGAAATCAAGAGGGAAAGGGGTGATAGAGAAAGAGGAAGACAGAGACACCTGCCAACCAGCTTCACCACTCGTAAAGCTTTCCCCCTGCAGTTGGGACAGAGGCTCAAACCCAGGTCCTTGCACATTGTAACATGTGCATTCAACCATGTGAGCCACCACCCAGCCCCTCCCTTTCCCTTTCTACCTCCCCCTCTTCTCTCAGTTTCTCTCTGTCTCTATACAGTAGTAAGTAAATATATTTTTAAAATTTTAATCAAACTAAAAAAATGACTACATTCTAGTAGATTATTCTAGTCAGAAATAACTAAGACAAATACACAGGTATGGCAATCATCTACTTGAAGATAATCTAGCAAAAAGAAAAGAGAGACCTGTAGGGTAGTGAAAATTTACTTTTATCACAGAACCTCTTTGTTTTGTTTTGTTTTGTTTTGTTTTGTTTTAGGTAGTTAGAACATTAGCAATATCATGCACTTATGTAGGGGATTCAAAATGGGTTTGAGTAATACTAGGGAGATATTAACAAGATTGCCTGAAAGAAGTTTATCTCAGGCAAAGAGAAGAACTAGTCGAAAATTTATGCAGGGTTACAAAGCTTGGTATATTCATAAAGTAGTGGAGGCAGTTTTAGTTGTAGCAGAATGATTGTAAAGAAGATAGGAAGAGGAAGCCTAGCAGTGGCACACCAATTATGTGCACATAGCACTAAGTTTAAAGACATGAGCAAGGATCAGGGTTTGAACCCACTGCTTTCCACCTTCATAAATGGCAAGGGATAGCTGCATGTGTCTTTCTTTCTCCCTCTTTATTACCCCCTCCTCTCTCCTTCTCTCAAATCTCAAATTCTCGCTCTCTTATCTGATAGTAAAAAAAAAAAAAAAAAGGCCATCAGAAATAGTGGATTCATAGTACAGACATAAGGTGTTTGGATTTTATCATAGATGCCACTAGTAAATATTGATAGGTATAAGACAGGGAACTGCCACTGTATGATTCCATGTGCATATTTGATCAGAGTAGAGGATTGCATGTAAGGAAATCTGTTCAATATTTATTGATACACTACTATGACTTCAAAGTGACATCTTAAGTTTCCAGCTATGTTTGCATAGTAAATTAGAACTCCTGTTTTTATCTGATTGCTTATTTGACATTGCTTATTTGACATTGTTTCTTAAAAATATTGTACAGTTTCACATTTCCACAAGATATTTGTCACCCACCACCAAACTTTTATCCCACTCCATCATAGGACCCCCAGCCTTCTTCCCCCTTTGAGACCTTGGCTGAGCTAAAACAGATCATTAGTGATTCTGTTTCCCCTTGGTGTGTTTCTGAAGATGCACCTCTCCTGGGCCTGCTGGTGGTGCATCTGGCTGAGTGCTAGGACCTACAAGAAGAAAGCTTCAGGAGCCCTGAGGTAGACTGCAGGGGGCTCTATCTCCGTCTCCGTCTCCGTCTCCGTCTCCGTCTCCGTCTCCGTCTCCGTCTCCGTCTCCGTCTCCGTCTCCGTCTCCGTCTCCGTCTCCGTCTCCGTCTCCGTCTCCGTCTCCGTCTCCGTCTCCGTCTCGTCTCCGTCTCCGTCTCCGTCTCGTCTCCGTCTCCGTCTCCGTCTCCGTCTCCGTCTCCGTCTCTGTCTCTTCTCCTCTTGATATCACCCTCCCTTTCAATTTATCTGTCTCTATCCAAAATAAATAAATAATATTAAAAAAGATACTAGAAAAAATGAAAAAGGTCCTCCTACCAATGAGATCAGAATAGTCGTTTTCTCTTTAGTTTGTTTTGCTGCTGAGGCTAGGCAGCTGCAAGAGTCTTCATCTCCTAGTGACCCGTTTCCCCTTTTCAATCAGAGAAACAGAAAGGGAGGAAGGGAGGAAGAGAAGGTAGAGGAGAGAGAAGGGAGGGACTTTCTGTGAAGCAGTCCCCACCCTCTTTCTGCCTGGTGCTCCCAAGTTGTGCCTGGGGACTCTCCCATGGTGAGGTGTGGCCTGCATGCTCAGCAAAGTGTGAGAGGTGAACTATTTCCTGTCTGCACAAATCACACGTTTAATCTAGGCAGGGCCTCAGGATTCCTGTTTCTAATATTGACAGGCAAAAATATCGTATAACCTACCTCACACATGCCAGACTGTTTCAAAAATTTAATGACATTTCTTAGGAGAACTGAATTTCCTTTCAAACAGCTATCGGTTGTCATGTGTAGAAGTTTGGGGGAAAATTCATATAAGAAATCAAATTATTTTAGGCGAGCTCTATAAAAATAGACATGCACAGATGAAATAAAAGTAAAATTTAGTGACCATATTTATCCAATGAAACTATGAGAAAGTATATTTAGGATGCCAATATATAAAGCATATTTAGGACATACTCATTAATAATCTATAATATTTTCCAAAACCTGTATACAAATTGTATGCACTTATGCTAAATTTTATTTCTGGAAATTATTAGAACAATATATATTTAATTTATTTCTTGTTTTCTAATTAACTAAAAAAAAAACAACTTCAGACAGATTAACTTAAATCACTTTCTTCTCTTCACAAACATTATTAAAATTCTTCCCTTAGTTGATTCTGAACTCATTGACTTACAAAACATGAATTGGAATCTCAGTGGTAATACATAATAAGAATGAATGTCACACAGTAAACAGTTAACAGAATTTATGATATGTGAGATAAGTCGTGTAACAGAAAAGGGCTTATAACTTAATATTTATCATAATTGTATCACTCATACAGTTAAATTACACATATTATACATTTAAATATTTTTCCAGGTGACTCTGAGGAAAGCAGCATTTTAGATGGTAGATTGAGAAAAGTAGATTGACCTCCTGGTGAGTGCAGACATCTTCCAGTATCAGAGCCAGAAATAAGTAAAGAAAAAGAGAATCTATTTGCTCCATATCAGTGTTTGAGTTGGGAAGTTGGTTCTGCTAGTCACACCACAATCCTTACATCATCAGTGTCCTGTTCTCAGACTAGAATTACCAACCTAGCTTTCCTGAGTCTCCAACTTACAGATAGTAGATGGTAGGACTCTCAGGCTCAGTACTTGCATCAACTACACTGTATCATCTACTGAGATAGACAGTAGATTGGCTATCAAGTATATATGAGTGACTGCATGTACCTGTACATATGAATACATAGAAGATCTAAATTTTATTTTTTTTAATTTTTTATTTATAAAAAGGAAACATTGACAAAACCATAGGATAAGAGGGGTACAATGTCACACATTTCCCACCACCAGAACTCCGTATCCAATCCCCTCCCCTGATAGCTTTCCTATTCTTTATCCCTCTGGGAGTATGGACCCAAGGTCATTGTGGGAGGCAGAAGGTGGAAGGTCTGGCTTCTGTAATTGCTTCCCCGCTGAATATGGGCATTGACAGGTCGATCCATGCTCACTCCCAGCCTATCTCTCTTTCCCTAGTGGGGAAGGGCTGTGGGGAAGTGGAGCTCCAGGACACATTGGTGGGGTTGTCTGTCCAGGGAAGTCTAAATCTTATATAAAATATCTCTTGAATAATAGTGAAACTTATGCGATTATAACCATGCATGCACAGATGATTCACACACATAACCAAACAAGTATATATACTTAATATTTGAATACCTGTGCCTATATTTTCTCAAAATGTAGAAATAAGTATATTTATCTATCTAGTGCTCAAAGTTCTTTTTTTAAAGAAATATAAAATATTCCAATAGAAACTCTTGTTTCAGTAGACTTTTCTGGGCATCTTGCCAAAATAGTGTGATAATGCTGATTCAAAACATGAAGCCTTCTTGTGTAAAGTCAGTAGCATGTTCACATATTTCCCAAAGCTTCACAGTGAGGGGAAATAGCCCCCAAGCATCTCTCTTACCGTACTCATTAAATACTATGGAACCGTTAGGGCAGATCATCGTTCACATTACACCTTACTTTGTCTTTGTTTTTAGAATCTATTTAGCAGCACTTGGAGAAAACATTTGCCAAAATTTTAATTACTTATCAAATTCCTAGTAAGTAGAATGCTTTTAAACACTAACAATCTATAAACAAAATCAAACAAATGATATGGTATCAAACTGACAACTGGATAAGCACTTCAGCTACCGTTTTTGGAATCATTCCCACCCTCAAATGCTTTCAGCTAAAAAAAAAAAGAAAGAAAGAAAGAAAGAGGAGAAAAGAAAGGAAAGCCAAATTTCTGTTAGCTACTGAGATAGAAAGGGCAGTGGAATTAAATATCTTAAAGTGGAATTAAATATCTTAAATATCTTAATAGAAAGGGCAGTGGATTAAATATCTTAAAGTGGAATTAAATATCTTAAATTAAATATCTTAATAGAAAGGGCAGTGGAATTAACTATCTTAAATTAAATATCTTAAAGAAATGTGATGATGAGCATTTACAGAAAATAACATATTGATATGTAACCATGTTTTATTAAATAACTGCAGAGAAACAGTGGCATAGAATGAGCATGTATGTATTTTGAAGATACGTGAATTCTATTCTAGTCTTTTATACCAGTGTTACCTCAGTTTTTTTAAAAAAGAATAAGCATGGGGAAAGTTCAACTTTGATTATTAAAAAGAGCATAGACAGACACTATAAAGACACTACCAAGTAAATGCGTAGTTATAGATCCTGCATTTAACTTAAGGTCTGTTTCATAATTCTCACTAGAGAGTGCTGCTATACATGTATTAAAAAGAAAGTAAGCAAAGTACAATTTTCTACACTTATGCACAGTTGACATAGTAAGAGATAAATGTCTTTGAAGGATCTTGCTTTCTTTTCTAACTGCATGATTATGTACATATAATTTGTTTTCTTTATCTTGGAAAAGTTTGAATTACACTATGTCTCACTGTACATCTGAATTTTAATCAGGATAATTTTAAATTAACAGAAATAAATGTTCTAATGCTCATTTGTAGAAAAGAGATAATCATCACTAGAGGAGAGTCCATGGGATTTTCTTCGTAAAATGAGGAACTTTCAAATGTGATGATGTTTCTAAAAATATGTAGTTTCTGGGCTAAGGAGACAGCATGATAGTTAGACAAAACATTTTCATGCCCGAGGCTCCAAGATCTCAGGTTTAATCCCTCGGACCACTATAAGCCAGAGCTGTACTGGTGTGCTGGTGTCTCTCTTTCACTGAAAATATAATAAATAAAATATTTTTTAAATGTTAGTTTCTTAGTAAAAGGGAAACGGCAACTATTTTCTGCTAGAGTACTAGTGAGAAATTAATAAAAATTTAACAGGATCAAATATGGAAATATATATATATATGTAAATATTTAAATCCTATTTAATATGGTTTCAAAATGGCCAAGGCCCTATAGAACATTATAGAGTACTTTACATACATTTAATAATAAAATTCCCAGGAACTATAGCATAAGCAAATATAATGTGTCAAACAAATTTTGATTTAGTTAATTTTGTGTCCAAGGTATAACTGTGTAAATCCAGTGTTTGAAACACGATAATAGTGCTACACTGTTCATACCTATGTTTAATCCCTGCTGATGCTTTTTCAGATTTCATAAAAGACAGTCCGGAGACTAGCCCCAGACAGGAAGTATTAGCAGACAAATCAGCTGGAGAAATCTCAAAGAGAATGCATACATGGCATAGCTATGTGTACTTCTCAATTTGCTCCCGGCCTTCTGATACAGCCATGCCCTCTGTTGCTCAGCGGGGGATACTTCAAGGTGTTATGAATTCTGCTGTCTCCTGGTCTGTGTGTGCATGAAACTTAATCTCACCTATATTGTTTAGCTGTCTGGATATTAATATTGACAGCTTTAATAGCTGAGAAACATGGCGGGTTTAGGAAAGATTCACAAAAAGTCGGTCTCTAATTACAGCTGTCTTACTTATTTTCCTTTCTCATTACTTCATATTCCTAAATTCCTTTTGCTCCTCACATTTCAGTGTGCAAATAGGTAGGCTCAACCCTATACTGCTGACCTGAAGGGAGCAAGAGTCAATGTCTGAGTAGATCTGAACTGGTCCCAAGAGTAGTAAAGTTATGCCAAACATTACATACATCTTGTTATATAAGATAAATACAATGTATAGCATAATATCCAGTGGACATATCTGGAAAGTATACTCAGTGTTCATTGTATCGGCAGCAATAAAAGACTTATATGTCAGCCCAGAAAGTGGCCCAGTGGATAAAGTGTCAGACTAGCAAGCATGAGGTTCCAAGTGCACTCTCTGACATTACTTCTGGCAGAGTCATGCTCTGGTTATCTTTCTTTTTTTTTTTTAAACATTTATTTTATTTATTTATTCCCTTTTGTTGGCCTTGTTTTTTTTTATTGTTGTAGTTATTATTGTTGTTGTCGTTGTTGGATAGGACAGAGAGAAATGGAGAGAGGAGGGGAAGACAGAGAGGAGGAGAGAAAGATAGACACCTGAAGACCTGCTTCACCGCCTGTGAAGCGACTCCCCTGCAGGTGGGGAGCCGGGGTTCAAACCGGGATCCTTATGCCGGTCCTTGTGTTTTGCGCCACCTGCGCTACAGCCCAACTCCCTCTGGTTATCTTTCTATCTATTCTCTTTCTCTTTCTTTCTCTCTCATTTTTTGAAAAGACTATACATGCGTATAAAGACTCAGTACATTTATAGAAACCTGGTAGTTTCATTCTGTTTATATTACTAACAAATCGTAGATATACTTTATCTCAGTAGTGCTGACAATGAAGTTCCTGATCAGTTTAGAAGTCCATCTTTAGGAAAGATGAAATTGATTTATCTTAGGTATTCATCTTAGGTGGGATTTAGACTGAATGACTCCATTTTGAACCAGTTGTTCTTTCAAACAATCTTTTCCTTTTAATCAGACATTTAACCTGAGAGATTTTATCAAATACACTTACTCCAGGGAGGTGGCTCAGTGACGAAGTACAGGACTTGTATCTCTGAAGACCAGAGCTCATCACTGAGTAATGCTCCTACTCTCACTTCCTCTCATATTTCTAATGCATAAATCAATGAATATATATATTTTTTAATTAAACCACCATTGCCATTCCTAGATGCTTTTCTGAAGTTCTCAAGGATTTTGTTGTTCCTCAGAGTGATATCACTGGCCATTTGTATCAGAACTTCCTGGCCACATTCAGTTAACTGAGTCATTTCCCTCTTCTCTGATTTGTCACTGCATGGTGGTTAGCAACTCTACACATTCACTTCAGGGGGCAGTGCTAAAGATATTACTATAACTAAAACCAAAATGGTACTTAGACTGTACTTCAGACACAGGGTCCCCAAGACACAAATTGTTCAAAGAAAGACCTGCGGTATGTGTTTTAAGATTTACTCAGGAATCTTCTGCAACTGAGTTTCACTGTTTCTGATATGCTTAGCCAGGTCAGAGGTTCTGTGGAGTTTTGGGGAAATCCATTGCCTTAGAAGTTAATTCAGCAAAATCCTCAAGACTTAAGAGAGATTTTAGAATTATAGAGGACAGGAGTTGGGGGGAGAGCATGTAGTACAGCGGGTTAAGTACACATGGCATCAAAGTGCAAGGACTGGCGTACGGATCCGCGTTCGAGCCCCTGGCTCCCCACCTCTTTGTCTTCCCCTCCCCTCTAAATTTCTCTCTTTCGTGACAACAATAACAAGAACAACAAGGGCAACAAAATGGGGGAAAATGGCCTCCAGGAGCAGAGGATTCATAGTGTAGGCACTGAGCCCCAGTGATAACCCTGGAGGCAAAATTTAATTAATTAATTAATTATTATACATGGTGAGAGAGAGGACAGGGAATTTAAAGAACTGTAACCTGTAGGACTGATTAATTCTGGGTAACCTTGACTTAAGTCTTTTTATTTAGATGAAACTGGATTTAGTAAAACATAAAATTTATGAAAGACATAAAATTTATGGAAGACATACAATTATTATTTACTTTTATTTTTTGCAGAAATGTCTATAGACATTTGATTCAGAATCAAAATCTATGAACATATTGACACAACATGGAATAGTGTTTCCTAAAATTGTTCAAGTGTTTGGTGCCCAAATAGATACCTTTTCACTGGCTTCAAATTCACCAGCTGCCTCACTCTTCCTAGTTTTGGCAACTTTAGGAGACTCAGAGGGCTTTAAGGGGGGAGCATATTATTTCCTGAAATGTGATGAGGGGCAAGATTGGCATTGTGCAGCACAGGAGTGCTGATATCACCACAGGGAGTGTTCACTTACAATCACAAAATGTGACTTATGACATGTTTGAGATGACTGAGATATTCCAGTTTTCCAGAAACAACAGATGGGAGATTAAAAAGAAAGAAGCAGAAGGGTAAAGCACCTGTTCCCAATTTGGGGCAAACACCAAAATTGTGGCTTTTCAAGATATATATATATATATTTTACTCTTTAGTTCAGTATCTTGACTAGGGTTTCATAATAAAATAGTTGAGTTGGCCCAGTGAAATATGGCTTAAATGAAAAATGTCCTGTTAAAGCTAGGCTTTAGTGTTGATGAGAAGTAAGCCCCCTTATTAAATCTGTGGACTGCTCTCTATAGTGGATCTCCTGTGAATGCATAATATGAACCTTCTGCCTCTGCTTCACTATTGCTTGTCATGACTGCTTCATTGAGTTATGAAGACACAGACCACTTTCAAGAAGAAGCGACTGTGTTCATTTCTAGATAATCTGGAGATACACTCAAATATAAACCGAGATGCAATCCATCTAGAATAGTTTATAAGTAACTGTAATAAAAATATTGACATATTTAAACATAGTGCAAGTTGACAGGTGACCTTAGAAACGAAGAGGTATTAGACTTTCTATAGACTCCAGGGATTCTCAAGTAGTTGTTTTTCAACTGGATGGTCTAATTAACTTCTAGTTGATTGACAAAAAATTACATTTCGCCACCAGCCCTGACACTTATTATCCTATGCCCAGAACTGACACACCATTAAAAGCTTTGGGAATTGCTAAAATCATTTATCTATGGATTTATTTAACAGGTTTGGCAAACAGCCTTACATAAAAATTCTGCCAGAATGAAATTTGTATATTGCATGTACATACTCCATTATATATCTGTTTAAATGGAAGGACTCCTGCCTGTATCCAAAATAAATAAATAAATACTTTTAAAAACTGTTTATACTACATTGAATTTATTAAGCACAAAATATCTCAATTAAAATATCTTACTGCTGATAAATATTGACCAGTATCTGAGGCATCTACAAAGTGTAATCGTTTTGCTAACAGAGGATGTTGCCTTGTTGTTTATGGTTGTTAACTGAGCATGTACTAGTTGCTAGAGATTGGAGGGATTGTGGCAATGTTTGAAAATAAGACAATGGGGCTGGGAAGACAGCATAATGGTTATGCAGAAGACGTTCCTGGGGAGGTTATGAGCCCCAGGCTCAATTTTCAACTCCACCATAAGCCAGAATTGAGAAGTGCTCAATTGAGAAGTGCTCAATTGAGAAGTGCTCAATTGAGAAGTGCTCAACTACAAATACTTTATTTGTAGTTAACAGTTTACAAGATTGTAAGATTACAGTGTATATAGTTCCACAGCATGCCCACCACCAAAGTTCTGCATCCCAAAGATAGCCACCATCTTCTCCCATTTACTGGGTTGCTTGGTTATCCTTGTGTAGTTTACTTTTAGTGTTTGGGATATTTTTACTGTCATTTAGTACCATTTATTTACTTTTGTTTTCATTTCTCATGACCATGGGGTTGAGTTTCTTTTTTTAAAAAAAAATTAAAATCTTTATTTGTTTATTGCATAGAGATAGCCATAAATCGAGATGGAAGGGGAAGATAGAAAGGGAGAGAGAGAGAGAGACATCTGCATTCCTGCTTCACCACTTGAAGCTTTCCTCCTAAAGTTGAGGCCTGGGGGCCCGAACCTGGGTCATTAGACATTTGTACATGTGCACTCAACCAGCTGCGCTACCACCCAATCCCTTGAGTTTCTATATACATCTTTGACATGGAGATCCTGCAAAGTTTCACTGACATTTTCTTCTATAAGTTTTAGTTTCTGGCCTAACACCTAGATCTGTAATCCATTTTGATATGACTTTGGTGTATGGCATTAGGTGGTGGTCTGGTCTCACTTTCCTACACCTGGCTGTTTAGTTTGTCAGCACTATTTGTTGGAGAAACCTTCTTTACCCTATTAAATGATTTTGACTCCTTTGTCATATATTAGGTGGTTGTATACGTGTAGGCTTTTTCTGGGCTTTTGATTCAGCTCTGTTGATCAAAGTGTCCATTTTTATCCCTGTACCATGCTGGTTTGCTTATTATTGCTTTGTAGTATAAAGTTGGGGACAGTGCTAATTTTTCCTTTTTACTCAGAAGTGCTTTGGCTATTTGTAATTTTTTGGTGTGGTTTCATACATCTTTTTTGATAACTTGTTCAATTTGTCAACCTGTGTGGTCTGATAACATTTTACTGCCTTCAAAATTATAGCCAACCTGCTGAAATTCTACCTTTCTCTATTATCTAATTTAGTTTTATACATTATTTGCTGTCACTTTTCAGCAAGATTTAGCAACATGTTCACTGAGAGTGAAATTCCATTTCAATAAACTACTTCCTGTGCTCATTCATAACTAGCAACTCTTCATCTCTTCACATTTGTTCATGAGACTGCAAAAATTCACAAATCACAACAGTCTTAAGTGGCATTTAGAGTACTGAATCATTTCCAGAATATTTTTAATTGGTAATGCTCAGATCCAGTAGAAGAATCATTATTTATAGCAGCAGTTGTCTTATAAAGCAAATGCCATATGTAAGACTTGAAAGTTAAAATGACTCCTTGATCTGTGAGCTACAGAATGGACACTGACTTTGCAGACTTGAAAACAGCATGGATTTTTCTTGTACATTTCATCAGTGATCATGGATGACTGGATATATTGTCAGAGAGCAATGATATTTTTGGAAGGAGTCATTTTTACCTGAGCAGTAATTCTCAACATTGAGCTTTAAAAAAATCAGTAGACCATGTTGTAAGCTGGTAAGTCATCATCCAAACTTTGTTGTCTCACTTACTGTAAACAGAGAGAGTATATTTGTATTATTCTGAAACTTTAGAATCTTCACAATGATAAATGCAATTGACTTCATAGTGTAAAATCCTCGGTTACATTTGATGACAACAAAGTCAGTCTGTCTTTGAAGTTTTGAAGACAGGCTTACGTATGTTAGTCTACAATGAAAAGTTGGGTTTTAGTACATTCACCTTCAATTATGATTTTAGCTAGATCTTGTTGATAATTTGGTATTGCATCTACATCAAGAGTTGTTGCACCTTGTACTTTGATGTTATGTATATAATTTCTTCTTAAGTCTCATAAATAGAAATGAAGATGAATTAGAGTCTTGCTTTCAATTAGACTTTGACTTTAAGCAATGCTGTGGCTGGTTTGCTTTTCTATTCAGGCTACAGCTACAAGGCTGCTTTACTTACTTGCTTACCTTTCATGTATTCACAGAGCTAAAACCTTCATTTTTTATCCAAGAACATTCCTTTGTATTCTAATTTAGAAAACTGGCACATGAGGCCTGAATTTCAGTTTCTCTCAGCTTTCTACATGCCTTCCCTTCAAAACTTAATCATTTCTAACTTTTGAGTGAAAGTGAGAAACTAGACTCACCTCCTGTTATTTGTGTATTTAGAGATCATTGTAGAGTTATTGACTTAATCCAGTATTGCTACGTCCTAGGGAATAGGGAAGTATAAGGAGGGTGAAAGAAGGAGGCTGGTGAGGGAAGTATTTACATAAATAATCTTTCTCAGTTAGGCGCACTGTCTTGAAGGAATGTATTGCTATTACCCCCTACACCATTATACTAGAAACAACAAAGATTGATCATCACATGTCAGTAGAGAAGATAGAATAGTAATGGAAAAGGAAATATCGTGAGAATTATTAAACTTTGCTATGGAGACATAAAGTGACCACATGCTCGTGTGAAAGTTGTGTTGATAAAACTTATTAGTTACTACTTGACACAACTCTTCAATTTGTAAAAATTTTAGTATCTGGCTAGTACAGTAAAATGAAATGTGGTAATGTGAAACATGCTTTGTGATGCAAATTTGCCATGTATTCTGAAATATAGGCCACGTGCATATATATGCACATGTGTTAATATATATTGTGCACATATATATGCACATATATTAATATATTATCATTAATTTCCAGGTGAGATAAATTTCCATCATCAAATTTGAGTTCCCAGACATAGCACTAAAGTCACTATCATGAAGTGTTTTGCTTGCTCACTGGGAGAGCAATATCTTATATATTATCCGTCACACTCATTTATAAAATCTAGAATCAAGTTCCAGTCCTTAGGAACATCATAAGTATCTTTTCATAGCTATATCTGTAATGTCCAAAATAGTTAATTAAATCACTTTTTATCCCTACCATAAAAGTATAAGACCACTTCATTTTACCTTTTAAGAAATTATATAAAGACTATAATGTTTATTTTACCCAGTGTGGGAAAAAATACTAGGTTACCTATGGGATCATCAGGTATATTTCTCCAGCTGGTGCAGAGTTACACTGAATATGTCCCTAAAATTAATTTTAAAAGCCTAAGAAGAACAAATTTGAGAAAGAGGGGGGGATATAACTACATCTGATGACATATTGATAAGGATACACAAATTTGTATGTTTGAGTCATTGACAAGTACTAGGAAGGATATAAAATCATGAGAAGGGGCAGCAGTAGTAGTGAGTGGTGCACCTGGTTCAGCATTCACATTACAGAGTACAAGGACCTAGGTTCAAGCCCCTTCTCTCTACTTCTCCCTTCTCAATGTCTCGCTGTCTCTATCCAATAATAAATAAAATACAAGAAAAATCATGAGAGAAGTATATAAACTATAGACATCAAAATTCTGGCTAGAAATAGAATTTAAAATACGGTGTAAAATAGTGACAGTGATGGGAGGCGGGCAGTAGCGCAGCGGGTTAAGCGCATGTGGCGCACAGCGCAAGGACCAGCTTAAGGATCCGGATTCAAGCCCCTGGCTCCCTCCTGCAGGGGAGTCGCTTCACAGGCAGTGAAGCTGGTCTTCAGGAGTCTTTCTCTCCTCCTCTGTCTTCCCCTCCTCTCTCCATTTCTCTGTGTCCTATCCAACAACAATGACATCAATAACAACAACAATAATAACTACAAAAATAAAAACAAGGGCAACAAAAGGGAATAAATAAATAAATCGGAAAAAATAGTGACATTAAATAAATAAATAAATGTGTTTTTTTTTCCTCCAGGGTTATCGCTGGGCTCGGTGCCAGCACCATGAATCCACCGCTCCTGGAGGCCATTTTTCCCCCTTTTGTTGCCCTTGTTGGTGTAGCCTCGTTGTGGTTATTATTATTACCATTGTTGATGTTGTTCGTTGTTGGATAGGACAGAGAGAAATGGAGAGAGGAGGGGAAGACAGAGACGGGGAGAGAAAGACACTTGCAGACCTGCTTCAGCACCTGTGAAGCGACTCCCCTGCGGGTGGGGAGCCGGGAGCTCCAACCGGGATCCTTACGCGGGTCCTTGCGCTTTGCACCACCTGCGCCTAACCCACTGCGCCACCTCCCGACGCCCGAGTATGATTTTTTTTTTTTTTTTTTTTTTTAACCAGAGTGCTGCTCAGCTCTGGCTTATAGTGCTGTAGAAGGTTGAACCTGGTACCTGGTACATTGAAGCTTCAGGCATGAGAGTCTCTTTGCATAAACATTATGCTATCTACCCCCATCCAAAAGAGTATAATTTTACCACATGTATTAGTAGCAGCATTGTTGAAAACATTTGTATCTGGTATTGATAATGTGGAATAAGGAATGAGAAAATCAGAAAGATTTTTTAAAGATCTTTAAAATATTTTATTGTATTCATTTATTTATTGGCTAGAAACAGAAAGAAGAGAGGGAAACCCCTGCAGCACTGCTTCACTGGTTTTGTGAAACTTCCCCCCTGCAGGTGGGGGTCAGGGGTTTGAACCTGGGTCTTTGTGCATCATAATATATGTGCTCAACCAGGTGTGCCACCACCTGGTCCCAGAAATATTTTCAAAAGTATAACAATTATTGATTAGTGTTCAAATGTTAAGTATAAATTAAATAGATAAAATTAATAATTTTCAGTGGGGGGATTTTTTTTCAGTAATGTACTTCATTTTTTCAACACAAAGAGAAGACAGCTGTTATTCTAAAGTGCATTTAACAAGCCCTATCAATATTCCAATGCTAATGTGATTGGTAACTGCAGAATACCTCAAATAGAAGATACCCCTAAACTGGTGGTAATTAACCTCAGACATTATGAAAAATAATGTAGAGAGGCTGGGTGGTGGTGCATCTGGTTGCCCACACATGTACACTTACAAGGACCCAGGTTCAAGCCCTCAGTCCCCACCTGTAGGGGTAAATCTTTGCGAATGGTGAAGCAGTGTTGCAGGTGTCTCTCTGTCTCTCTCCCTCGCTGTCACCCCCCTTCAGTCTCAATTTCTGGTTGTCTCTGTCCACTAAATGAAGATTATATAAAAATATTAAAAACATTAAAAAATAATTTACAGCCCTCCACTCCCTTGTTATCACAGATGTATTTATAACAATCAAAAACTGAAACTACTTAAGTGGCATGGAAAGTTAAATGGGTAAGGATGTGGTCTATAGACAAAATGAAACATTACTAAGCTATAAAAAAGATAAACTCCTGCCACTGGTAACTGTAGACTAACAACGTAGATGGACTAGAGGGTGTTATGTTAATGAAAAAAACAGATGGAGAAAGTCAAGCACCATACACTTTCACTAAGATGTTGTATACAGAGAAAACAAACAAACAGATATACTAAATATAAAGCAATAAACTTTGGGTTTTTTTTTTTAACACAGTATATACATGCTCACATATTAAAACAGTGCTGCAGGCCTCTTCCATCTTGAAGTCTGTACTGTTTGTAAAACCAAACATTGTTGACTGAAAAAAGAAAAAGCTTAAAAATGCTTATACAGAAAATATTTCAAAAATAGTAAAGATATCCCCTTCGACCCAGTGCAATGGCATTAAGCCTACCTATTTTAATCTCTTTTATTCCATGTTTACTTGCCATTATCTGTGTTCAGTATAACTGTTGGGAATTGATCTGAATAATAAATGACGAATAGAAAAGAGTTTCACACCACACAGCCATTTGTTTGTTTATTTAATCGCCTCCAGGATTATTGCTGGGGCTTAGTGCCTGTACCATGAATCCACTACTCCCCGTGCCCATCTTTTCCTTTTCTTTTGTGTTTGACTTGACAGAGAGAAATTGAGACGGAAGAGGAATATAGAGGAGAGAGAGAGAGGTTCCTGCATTGCTGCCTCACCACTTCTGAAGCTTCCCGTTGCAGATGAGGATCTATATGACTAATACTGTATGACTAATAAATAATAGTAAGTTCAAGAATAACTTCAAAAAATGCTTCAAAGAGTGCCTTACTTAATGGTATTAAACAAGATGCCATTACTATCACTATATTCCACCACCAGGCCCCAAGAAGTTAGAGTTCTTAAAATGAAAAGTTAGGGTACTTACAACAAATACATTGAAAAAGAAATGGTGTGAAGTAGGCTATAAATAACCTGCAGTCTGAGTTATTGCTTAGACGTTTCATTTGGAATACAGTTTGAATCAATTAAAAGCATGTTAGCAGGGTAAACTCAACTTTGAACCATGCTGAGAATGGAGGAAAGATTGTACAGTCAGATTCTATCAGAGGTTTCAGAATAAGCCAAACTTGGCTAAGATGTTGGTTTCTTTTGGCCAACACACTGCTTGAATGTGATTTGTAACTTAGTCAATACTTAAGATATGGAGATTTCATGCTTTCAAGTCCAGTTTGCAAGCTTCTCAGGGAACAATCTAAAGCTAGCCCAAATTTTAGCTTGTCTGCTGCCTTGATTATTTTGTTATTGGCTCTGGCTCAGCTGTAAGGTTTCAGTTTTTGTGTTCAGCAATAACTTATTGCCTCTCAGCTCCAAATTCACTCCTTTTGATTACTCTATAAAAACAGACCTTTTAGATACTTTTCTCTTTGCTACCTAAATAGGAAACTTTATCAGTAGAGGACACTAAGGTTTTCCTTCTTGGTTCTATAGTGTTCTTGGGCTGGCCCCTGCAAAAGGAAGCCCTTCCCAGCCCTGGACTGCCATAACTTGTTCAAGATGACCTTAGAGGCAGTGCTCAGAGGCAAAGAAGTCACCTGGTCCTATCTCCTCAATAATTTCACTCTAGACTGGGACTCGTATCACTGAGTGTTTTCAGTGAGATACTACTGTAGATCCTGACAGGATAGATTTCTGGAACATTCTGCCAGTTGGGTGTAGCAGCTTGTCTACCGTTCAGTTAGCATCAGTTTTGTCCTCACTGACAGGACTGATCAATATAGCCACCCTAAGTGGGCCCAATTCTTCTAGCTCGGTCGTTAGGATTGTCTGCTCTTTATAAACATGGTATTCCTTTTTTTTTTTTTAGTACTTTTTCTTACCAGCCAAGTCTCTATTACCACAATCTCATGTTGTAATCTCTTTTATTAAACTTTATTTGTTTAATAAAACAAATGGTTTATCTAGAGATAGGACAAAGATTGAAGCCGTTGCCATTTCTTATGGGGCTTTCCTTAGGTATCCTTTGTAGGCAAGAATTTTACTAGACCCATTTCTTTATCAAAAGTGGAATCAAGACAGAGGCTTAATTTCTTCCATGAAAAGTAAGAGGACATTTATTCTTTCCTGTAGAACAGGTATGAGGAATCTTTGTTCTACCTAAAGCCATTTAGATATTTGTAGCATTATTTGTGGACCATGACAAATCAGCAACTTAAAAATTAATACTTAGTGTTGCTATAAAATAAAAAGCCCCTGGAATTATTGAATTTTTTTCAAGTTTTTCAAGATTTATTATTTTATTTCTTTTTTATTTTGCTAGTAATTTAATAATGAGTGATTTTTGAATCCCACCTGTGATTGCATTGGCAGGGCAGACCAAATGATTATGTGGACCAAAGCTCACTGGACTCCTGCAACACATTCAAACCACTCTTGCCTCCTCTTCTGGTAACCTTGCTTCTGTAGACTGAGTCTTAAAAATTGTTTTTTTTTGGTTTGAGCCCCCTGCTCCCCACCTGCAGGGGGTTCGCTTCACAGGCAGTGAAGCAGGTCTTCAGAAATATATTCAGAAATATAAAGCAGGTCTTTATATTTCTCTCCCCCTCTGTCTTCCCCTCCTCTCTTGATTTCTCTCTGTCCTATCCATCAACAACAATAGCAGTAACAACAGCAATAATAACAACAACAAAGATGATAAACAACAAGGGCAATAAAGGGGAAAATAAAATAAAATTGTCTTTTTTTGTTGTTTTCTTTATGTTCAACATTAGAGTGAGGTGATCTCATAGCTGTCTTTCTCTTTCGTTCTTGTTTAGTTTTGTGAAACCCAGTTCTATCCTTTTTGTACCAAAAGAAAGAATTTCATCTTTGTATATAGTTGAGTAATATTTCATTGTGTATGCATACCACATCTTTTTTATCCACTCATCTGTTGTTGGGATCCTGTACTGTTTTCATACCTTAACTATTGCACTAGCACTGCAATTAATATAGGCATGCATATACTATTTTGGATTTTTTTTTTTGCCTGTTGAATAGTTTACTATGACTTGAATTACTAGATCTTATGACAGATCTATTTAACTGTATCTATGTACCTATATCTATTTTAAAAGTATATGTACATATTTTTAAACATTTAAAGTGTTTTCTTTGTTTTTAATTGCTACCTAAGTTATTGCTGGGGCTCAGTGTCTGCACAATGAATCTCCATTGCTTCTGATGGCTACTTTTTTCCATTTCAAAATATTTAATTAATTAATTAATTTATCTATCTATTTATTTTGAGAGAGATGCAAACAGAGAGACACACAAAGATAAACACCAGAGCACTGCTCAGCTCTGGCTTATGGTAGTGCAGGGGATTGAACGGTGGACTTTGGAGCCTCAAGCATGAGAGTCTATTTACATAACCATGATGCTATCTCCTCCACCCCCTTTTTCCATTTTATTTGCTTATTTTTAATAAAGACAGAAAATGCAAAGGAAGTGTAGAGTGCAGAGAGGAACAGAAATAGAAATACCTACAGCACCTTCTCACCACTTATAAAGATCTTTTGAAAGTGAAGACCAGGGACTTGAGCCTCGGTCCTTGAACTTGGTAACACATGCTATAACTGATTTCCTGGTAGACTTGTTTTTAATAATTCAAAAACTACTCACTGTTTTGACCACATTGTACTCCTAGCAGCAAGTTTACAAGAACTTGTTTCGCTCCACAATGCCACCAGTCTTCTAGCCCTGTGAAATAGTCCATTCTCTCGTGTGAAGTGTTAGATCATTTGTTGATTTGCATTGCCCTGATAAGTGACTCTGAACATTATTTCAGGTGCCCCTTGTATATTTAAATACCGTATTTAGTATAGTACCTTCCCGTTCTTCTTCTCCCCCCCCCCCTTTTTTTTTTGATGGGCTTGTTTTTGTTGTTAAACTTTGTGAGCTATGTATCTTGGATATTAGCCCTTTGTCAAATGTGCATTGTGCACATATCATCTTCCCTAGAATTAACTTCTCTTTTTGCTTTAATGATAATTTCTTTTGCTATGCAGAAGGCTTTCAATTTTGATGTAGTTCTTTTGATTTTGTTTCCCTTGCTGTGCTGTTAGTTTCTGGAGGCATCCCTGGAGTCAGTATCATGAAATATTTTGCCTGTGTTTCCTTCCATCTCTTTGGTGGTTTGGTATCTAACACACAAATCCTTATCTATGTGAAATTAACTTTTATGTATACCATGAGACTGTAATCCTGTTTCATTATTTTGCATGTAACTACCCAGTTTTTCCAGCACAATGTATGGAAGAGATTTTACTTTCTCCATTTTATAGGCAATGTTAGCACACTTCAATTACCATAGACCAAAATCTTCTAACTTTATAAAGAAACGTTTGACCCATTGACCTATCTATCATGCCTTATTTTTAGTAGCCTCTTACAATATAGCATTCTGTAAGATAAGCTCTTGTCTAAAATCTCTGGGACAGAGTTTCACTACTTCAATAAGAAGTAGTGAATGAACATTAAAAAAAAAAAACATTTAAAATGTTTCAGTTTTGTTATTTGACAATATCTATTCTACAGGAAAGAAAATTCTGTAGGAAGCATAACTATTTGTATGAAATTACTTAAGTAGTGAGGTGTACATAGCAGGTTATAAAGGTGATTGCTAGTTCTAACGTGTAATGTAAACTGACCTGAGTATTTGAGCAGGGCAGAGGATTGCTGTTGAAGTTTGGAAACAGTCATAACAAAAACTGAGCATTTCTTCGTTATTGACTTAGGAGTGTTGACTGTGATAAACATGACAATTGCTTTAGTTTGTAGACTTTTCTTTTTATTTATTTATTTAAGAAAGGAGACATTAACAAAACCATAGGATAGGAGGGGTACAACTCCACACAATTCCCACCACCCAATCTCCATATCCCATCCCCTCCCCTGCTAGCTTTCCCATTCTCTATCCCTCTGGGAGCATGGACACAGGGTCCTTGTGGGTTGCAGAAGATGGAAGGTCTGGCTTCTGTAATTGCTTCCCCACTGAACATGTGAACATGGGCATTGACTGGTCAATCCATACTCCCAGTCTGCCTCTCCCTTTCCCTAGTAGGGTGGGGCTCTGGGGAAGCAGAGCTCCAGAACACATTGGTGGGGTCCTCAGTCCAGGGAAGTCTGGTCGGCATCATGCTGGCATCCGGAACCTGGTGGCTGAAAAGAGAGTTAACATACAAAGCCAAACAAATTGTTGAAAAATCATGGACCTAAAGGCTGGAATAGTGCAGGTGAAGTGTTGGGGGGGTGGTACTCTCTGCAGACTTTTGTGTACTTCTGCTTTCAGGTATATATTTTTCCCTGGTTTATGGGCACGTGTGAACATATACTCTATCTCAGGGTACCTGGTCTATATCTAGGTTTGGGGACTTTATTGGGGAGTGAAACACCTGGGAGGAATTAGAGAATAATATTAAAGGAAAGGTCTCACCCGAGTAATGAAGCTGAAGGGTTGTCATTCCACCCTGAAGTCTCTGGACACAGTCTGAAGTGAAGCATGCTGGGGTGGCACTCCTTGTGTTGATTAGGTTGTGATTGGCGGATGCAATATTATTTGATATGAATTGAGAGAAGCATGCAGGAAAGTGGGCCCCACCCTAAGGTTCCAGGACTTGGGGAAATAATAGATTCTATAGTGGAAATGTGAGGTTCCTACTGTCTTAGGGTTCAAGAAGACAATGGATTGTTATTGTTATCATCACATTATTTGGTAATTGGGTTAACTTTGAAAAGCCCCTTTGTTAGGGTTTGCTGTATAATATAGAACTTTTTAAAACACAGACTGAGTCTTTTTAATACATATGTTGACTCTCTCAAAAGCCTAGACCAGGGAGAACAGAAGCAACCGGTGACACCGCTATATACAAGTTTGTAGACTTTTCATGATCAAGGAAGCACAAATAGACATTTAATAAAATGGAGACTCCTCTGTTTTAAACAGATGGATAGCCTTCATTGTTTTCCTCTTTTCAATTTCTGTGGTGTTTTTAATGGTTAATACTCATTCAAACATCTTAGCATAGTGAAGAGATGGTGGACATTTGTGTTAAAAGGACCTCCACTGCAGCAAGATATCTCAGATATTCATATGGGTATGTTTGAAATCGTCTGACTGTCTTACCTAATCACATTTAAGATGTCAGAGAAATATCAGCAGATAACTCCTGAAGCAAACTCTAATTGTTTTTCTTGTAGTTGTGTGCAAAATGCTGGAAGTAATTTGAAACAAATTGTATTTGTCTGACAAATTAAAAAAAAAAGCAATCTTTTAAAATACTGCAATTGAAGACTGTTTATTTCTATCATAAATGAATAAGAGTACGTGGATATCTTATATAACCAATTTGGTCAATTCATGTGAAATAAGTGACTACTGTATTATAGTCACCAGCAAAGGGAAAGAGTTCTTATTAAAAGAGTGTGCTATTTTATCAGAGACTAAAATAGTTCATATGAGTTTTAGCATAAAACAACACAGAAAATGTTAACACCCTTAATAAGTATCACTAGTATTTAAAATATCAATTTTTATATTTCTAAGTATTAACTTAAAATGGCAATATTGGTACATGGCATAATGAAGACGTAAGGAAGACATAATGACATCATACATTGCTGATTGGAAATGCATGTTTTGGTGACTTGTCACAAACCCTGATAAAACAAACAACAACAACAAACTTTTCTGTCATACCCAGAGGTTCTCTAGTCCCCAGACAACAGAAACTGGTACCAATTTCTGTCCACTGGTAGCTTCTCACCAAGATTACAGTTTAAAGAGATAGTGCAGCAGAAGTGCTGAGGAGAGAACAGCAAGGAAGAAGGGATGTAGTCAAGTAAGGAAGAAAATTCAAAGAGGAAGACGTAAACAGTTGTAAATTGGGACTCAGTGTGGTATCAGAAGAGTAGTGAGTTAGAAGTAAGCTTTAGCTTTATCCATGGTGAAGTTTAAGTTCATAAGAATCGTTTCTGTGGACCAGTTAAGGAGAAGCATAACTACCATAGTTTTAGATGTAAATAAAAGGAAAAAAATAAGGTGAGTGAACGTATTGAACTAATACTTCAGTGACATCTTTGTCCAAGGGGAATAAATCTGTCACCATTTTCTCAACTATCACATTGACCATTAACTGTGTCTCCATTGTGCCCTCCCTTCATGAAGGGCTTTTGTCTCTCTGAGTGCTCTCCCCATATATCACCTTGCCTAACTATCTCCTGTCAGTTTACTTAAATAGCATCTTTAAGCTTTGTATCTGCCTGTTCATTCTATAAAATTTCATCTCTTTCTTCCACCCCCTATACTCATTCTTCCTATCTAATTAACATGATTCCATTTTAATTTTTTATACTACCCAGTACTTTCTTAAGCACAACATAATTGTTTATACTATTTATTATTGTTTGCATCTCTTCTAAACTAAAAACGGTCGGGAAATTTTTAAATGTTATTTTAGTTCAAGGTTAATGGTTTTTAGTACAGTTGTTAACACATGGGTGTAATTTCTCATCTCCCCAGGATAAGTGTTTACAGAACACTCTTAACCCCCAACATAGGTCCTTTTCCACTGTCAGGGACCAAGACTCCAAATTGCCCCCTTCCAATCTCCTTTCCTAGTCTTTGGCTTTGATCCAATACAACAAACCCATTCCAAGTTTTACTTTGTATTTTCTCTTTCTGTTCTCATTTCTTAAGTAACATTTGTGAGTGAAATAATCTAGTATTCATACTTCTTTGTTTGGCTCATCTCTTTTAACATGATTCCTTCAAGCCCCATTCAAGATGAGGCAAAGATTTTATTTATTTCATCATTTTAACACCTGAGTAGTATTTCATTGTGTATATATACCACACCTTGCTTAGCTACTCATCTGCCCTTGGACTTCTGGGTTTCATCAAGTTTGTGTCATTTTAAGTTGTGCTACTATGAGCATAGATGCACATAGTTCTCATTGGATTGATGTATTTGTTTCCTTTAGATATATTCCCATGAAAGAAATTGCCAGATCTTAGGCTAGGGTCATTGCTTCATCCTGAGACTTCTTCAGACTGATCTCATATTTGCATTCTGACCAGCAGTGTATAAGTTTTTTTTTTTTTTTTGGAGTAATTATACTTTATTTGAAAGTCTCCCTTTAGAGTTTCCAGAACTAAGTGAACTGACAAGAAAAATGCTTTTATGGTTTCATACTTTTATTAGGCAGAAATTTAACTACCTCATGCTAAAGAAGTTTCTTTGCCCTCACCACCTCTCCAGCATTTCTTCTTCTTGTTGTTGTTAACTGTCCTTTCTCTTGTATGGTATGCTTACTAGAGTAAAGTGGGATCCCATTGTTGTCTTTATTTGCATGTCTTTGATAATTAGTGATTTTGGTCATTTTTTTCATGTTTGTTGGCCCTTTGAATCTTTTCTTTGACAAGAATTATTTTTTTCATACCCTTTCTTTATCATTGTACTGAGTGTCTTATTGCTGAATTTGGTGATATATTTGTTATTAGCTTTTTACCTAATGGATATCATATACAGATATTCTCCTGGGAATCTTTATTTTTCTCATAGATGTGTTGTAAGCATAATTAGTGTTTGGGATAAAGCAGGTATTCAAAAACGTTTTTGAATAAGAAAATAAAATCAAACTGGACAATAATGACTTTAGATAGGACTGTGGAAACATAGGTTTTATCAGAGAATGATGAGAAATAATCAACTTTTGGTGCTTTTTCCTTCTCCCCGCCCCCACCCTCCCTACTTCCTCTTCCTGACACTTCCGCCTCAGGAGATATATATAGGACAGGATTGTGATTATAGATAGCTAGCTTGCACTGCATTCCTCATCAATAAAGATTGAACTGCGTCCCACTCAGCCATGAGTCTCTGGTCATCTCTCTCCCGCCGCGAAGCTAGCTTGGCAGGAGTTCCTGATCCTTCTCCCAGGCAGCAGCCTAGGTTGGCTCCAGTCGAGTTCTCTCTAACCCAGAGAGCATGTATGGTATGATCAGCAGAAATTCTATAGAATAGTACTTTATTCTAAAAATAAAATTCTTGGATAAATGTAGTATGATTCCACTCACAGACAGAAGTTGAAAAATAATAACAGAAGGGAAAACACGAGGCACCGCTTGGACTGGAGTTGGTGTGTTGTAACATAGTAAAGGATTCTGTGCAGGTGAGGAGTGTACAGGACCTGGAACATAATGATGGAGAACCCAGGTGAGGCTTTAGAATGCTATGGGGAAAACTGAGAGATGTTACACATGTACCAACTGCTGTATTTCACTGGCAAGAGTAAACCACTGATCCCCCCCATTAAAGAAGAAAACAAAAAAGAAAAAAAAAAAAAAAAGACAAAGGAACCTTTGCATGGAAAAGCCTTTTTGGATTCTTTCTTTCTTCCTTCCTTTCTCTATTTATTTATTTATTTATTTATTTATTTATCTTATTTATAAAAAGGAAACACTGACAAAGACATAGGAAAAGAGGGATACAACTCCACACGACTCCCACCACCAGAACTCCATATCCCATCCCATCCCCTGATAGCTTTTCTATTCTTTAACCCTCTGGGAGTATGAACCCAAGGTCACTGTGGGACGCAGAAGGTAGAAGGTGGAAGGTGTAGCTTCTGTAATTGCTTCCCTGCTGAACTTGGGCATTGACAGGTCGATCCATACTCCCAGCCTGCCTTTCTCTTTCCCTAGTGGGGTGGGGTTCTGGGGAATGGAGCTCCAGGACACAGTGGTGGGGTTGTCTGTCCAGGGAAGTCTGGTTGGCATCCTGCTATCATCTGGAACCTGGTGGCTGAAAATAGAGTTAACATATAAAGCCAAACAAATTGTTGAATAATCATGAACCTAAAGGCTGGAATAGTGCAGATGAAGATCGGGGGGTCTCCGTTTTGTAGATAGCTAGTAGGCATATTTTAGTTATATTACAAAGGGCCTGTGGCTATACTAGTTGTTTTTTTTTTTTTTCCCTGAGCCTGAAATCTGATATGCAGATGGATCCAAGTTATTGTCTAGGAAGATGATATCATGGTTCACATGTATCCATAAATTAGGGCAAAATATATACCTGAAAGCAAAAGTACACAATAGTCTACAGTGAGTCAGTATGAAGTCCATAATGAAACAGCGTCTACTTAGACTTAGATACCCTCCTCACCTACTTCCTATTACACTTCCCTCACTCACTGCAAAGCTAACCTTATCAAAGCAAGGACTGCAAAAGCTGAATAAGGGCAAGAGACTGGCATACTTTAACGATGACTTTTAGTCACTACCAGGCCACCCCATCATCTGGGGCCCTATTCGGGGAGTCCTGAGATTCCCAAACAGACTTGATGGACCTAGACCTCAAATAAATCCTCTCTCCATTGTTACCTGTCATCTCTATCAGGAACAACAAAATAAGCCCCTTTGTGGATCCCCATAGGACCTTGCCCTCAACAAGGATCAACAATGGTAGAGAATGTTCCATCTTCTGAAGGGAATTGGACAATACACTCTATGCTACGCCTGAGGAAGATGGATTGATATTGGGGCAGCTTGGAACTTTCTTACTCATAACCAGAGAATGTTCAGATCTACAGGGATGCAGAGGTCACATAGGCTTCTAAGCTGAATATGGGCCCCAGATCACATCAATTCAGTGGGGTTCACAGTCAACAATATTTATACACCTTTCCCATATTTGGGAGCTACTTTCTTCCCTGATCCAGCTTTCTGGTCCTTTTTCCAACCTTTTTTGGATTCTTTCCAGGGCCCTTAGGGACATCTATCCCCTTGCATTTTCTCTCTGTAATTTCACTTCCTCGTGGATCCTAACTCACAACCCAACAAAGAAAGAATTTGGAAATAGCAACAATTAAGTAAATAAATAAAAACCTCTTTTTATTAAGGGATAAGAAACTGAATAGAACAAGTTAAAAGGCATAGGATTGCACATTATCTTAAACATTTTAAAAAGCAGATATGTAAGCTCCATATGCAAATAGAATATTTTTCACATGCCAGTGGGTATTTAGATGTGCAATTAGCCCTTCTATGTATTTTTAAATATGCAGATTAGTTATTTGCATGCATAACATGGCTACTTTCTGAATTTTGGACTTGTAGAAAGTAATTGAAAAACAATTTACCTTTCAAAAGCTACAACCTACAAATATTCAGTGTGCTTATTATATTTTCATGGGATAAAATTTTTCAGTTTTCAAAAATGAGGATATTCTCCTTTGATGTAATTTTTTTCTTTTGTTTCTGTTGTGCTACAATATGCATAAGACAAGATTATTGTAAATAATTACGTAGTAAATACTGTCACATTGTTCTACCACCACTGCCATAACTCATTACTCTTTTTTTCTTCTACATCCAGAAGTATACCTATCCATCAATAATTATTCAGTCTTTCTGCCTCCTGCCCCTGCCAACTGACACCAATCACTCTATACTTATGATTTGTTTTTAACTACTCTAAGTACTACATACAAGTGGCATCAGAGTATTGACTTGTGGTTGGATTATATCATTTAGTGTATCATCCAAAATGTTTATCCATATTCAAATTTATTGCAGAATATTTTTCTTGTGCAGGTCTTAATAATATTTCATTGTGTATATACACCATACCTTACTTGTCCAGTTGATGAATGGGCAATAGGGCTTTTATATTTTAGCAGTTATAAATAATGCCTTTGTGAGAATTCATGTAATAATCCTTTGAGATGAGACCCTTATATACCCAAAAGTAAAAGTATTAAAACATGATGATGGAGGAGGACGTAGGTTGGGGGGGGGTTAGAGTATTGTGAGGCAAACAGAGATATTACATATGTACCAACATGGGTAATATGATAAATAAACATATCTGTACTTTTTAAGGAACTTCTATACTATTTTCCACAATGATTTTTACCATGTTATGCCCCCTCCATTAATGTAAAAGAGTTCTGATTACTCCATATCTTCAGTGATACTTTTTTCTTTGATGATTGTAGTTATGCTAAGGGGTATAATGTGTAATCTCATTGTAGTTTTGGTGTGCATTTCCCTAAGCCATGGGATGTGTACTTCAAATAATTTTGGCAAAGTTGCAAAAACATTCAATGGGGAAAAGAAAATCCTTTCAGCATGGGTGGTAGAAACACTCTACATGAACGTGCAGAATTAAATTCAATCTTACCTAATATCAGATATAAAAATTAATTAAAAATAAGCCATGGAGAGAAATTGTACCCATAGGCCAACAACTGTGCTCTCATCCATTAAACCACACACCCCCCAAAAAAAAAAACTAAGATAAAGAATAACATGTCTATTTTAATAAGATATGCATAACCTTTAAAGTGAGTTATGTAATTATCATAGTAACTGTAATTTTAAACACTGACTTGAGTCTTCCAGTAGATATAGAAACTTTGTTTGAGGGAGTCAGGTGGTAGCGCAGTGGTATAAGCGCACGTGGCACAAAGCACAAGGACCGGCTTAAGGATCCTGGTTGGAGCTCCTGCTCCCCACCTGCAGGGGCATGGCTTCACAAGCGGTGAAGCAGGTCTGCAGGTGTCTGTCTTTCTCTCCCCCTTTCTGTCTTCCTCATCTCTCTCCATTTCTCTCTGTCCTATCCAACAACAATGACATCAATAACAACAACAATGAAAAAGGCAACAAAAGGGAAAATAATTTTTTTTTTAAAAAAAGAAACTTTGTTTGATACAATTGAATATACGTGTGTAGACTTGACAAAAAGGCTGAGATCCATAGTGTGCTTGCTTTGCCATGCACGTGACCTGGATCGAAGCCTGCCCCCACCTCACTGGAGGAAGCTGTGGTGCTGTAGACTGCTTCTTTAGATCTCTGTCTCTCTTTCTGTCGGAAAAAAAATTAACCAAGAGTTTTCAAGTCACAGGGATGACAAATTAATTAATGAAACTGAATACTTGTTTGTGGTAAAAAGGCATGGAATAAAAAGGAGTAAGAAAGTAACTGTCCTTGCTCTAATGAGAATCTTTTTTTTTTTTTTTTGCATTTTTATTTAGTATGACTGGATAGAGACAGAAACTGGGATGGGAGGAGGAGATAGAAAAGGAGAGAGACAGAGAGACACCTGAAGCTTCATTTCCCTCCAAGTGGGGACCAGGGGCTTGAACCAGGTATCAGAAATAATTTTTAAAATGTACTTATCTCCTAAAATCAAAACTCAGATATGAATTCTTATTCTAACTTTTATTCCATATTCTACTGGTAATTATAGTAAAATAAGTCATGAATAGGTAGAAAACTTAAAAATTGAGTAAGTAGTTAAAATTGAAAGTAAATATAGCAGGCGTAAATATAGCAGGTTAAACATTATATATACAAAAATTTATCATTTATCCACTAAAATTAAAATAAATTTATAATTAAACATTAAACATCAGCTATATCAGAATAAATCAAATGCAATACATTACAGGACCCCTACTCAAAAATTCAAATAAATAGTAAGCAGAAACTGTAAATAATAATAATATAGTAGGTATCATCTTAGTGCATTGGACACTCAATATTAGTTAAATATTAGTTTTGTTTAATACACATATAGATTCAAAATACTAATTTGTGTGGAAACAATAAAGATTCTGTCTACATTTTATGCTAAGAAAAGGACAAGAAGAGCCAAATGTCTTGAGGCAACTGTCTTGAGATTGTACCACCAATAACCAGTACTCATTGTAAAGGTTAAAAAAAACCAACAAACACAACAAAAAGTATCTAGGGAGAGGTATTAGTGATTCCCTATATCTCTAATTTCACAATTTCTGTCATTATTATTTTTTAAAAATATTTACTCCCTTTTGTCGTCTTTGTTGTTTTATTGTTGTAGTTATTGTTGTTATTGATGTTGTTGTTGGATAGGACAGAGAGGAGGGGAAGACAGAGAGGGGGAGAGAAAGATAGACACCTGCAGACCTGCTTCACCACTTGTGAAGCGACCCCCCCCCCCCTTCAGGTGGGATGCCAGGGGCTCGAACTGGGATCCTTATGCAGGTCCTTGCACTTTGCGCCACCTGTGCTTAACACTCTACGCAACCACCCAACTCCCAATTTCTGTCATTATTTCATGTCTTGTGTATCGAGTTTTTTTTTTAGTAAATTTGCCCAGTCCATTTAATCTGTCAATACAGATGTTAGTAAAATTTATTCTTTATGGTCTATTTTATTTTTAAATTTATTAAAAGTGCAGTAACATCACAACTTTGCCCAGATTTTTCTAATTTACTATCTATCCTTCAGTAAGGATAATACTATTATTATCTATTATCTATTAAATATCTAAATTATCTATTAAATAATTTACTATCTATCCTTGACAATCGTAATATAGAAATATCATTTAACATTGCTGGTTTTCTCATGGATTATCTGTTTCCCATTGATTTGCATGTTGTCTTTCTTTTTTCTACTTTTTAAATTGGATATTAAGAATGGAGATTGGATCATTGATTTTAAGCCATTCTTCTTTTCTAAATAAGCACGTAAAATGTAGCTATTGTATGATTAATGCCTTCCCATTTTTTATCACGGCTTTCATTAATAACAACCCTGTGTCTGCTCAGCCATTTCTAGGATCAATTATGGTGTCTTTAGCTCAAATCCCTCTTTACTTTGTGCCACTCAGACTTTTCCTTTTTATCCAAGCTATCATCAGAAAACAAACAAACAAACAAAAAAACCTAAAAGCAAAAAATAAATAAATAAGTGATTTATGTAAATATTTTTTTTGGAGATGGAGATGTGAAGGAGGGATGCACGTACAATTTTTGTGTGTTTTTCTGTAATTAATGTCAGACTTTACAAAACTGAATTTAAGAGTGAATTCTTTGATGTAGTTTTAGATCACAGATGAGTCCCCTACAACACTTAAGCCAGATCTGTGCTGGGAGAGGGAGAGAGAGAACAGAGGGAGAGGAAAGGAGAAGGAGGGAGGGAGGGAGGGAGGGAAGGAGGGAGGGGGAGAACCCTAGAAAGGGAGATAGAAAAAGTACTAAGAGGGATGGAGGGTGGATAGCATAGTGGTTACGCAAAGAGACTCTTATTCATGAGGCTCCGAAGTCCTAGGTTCAATTTCCAGCACAACCATAAGTCAGAGCTGAGCAGTGCTCTGGTTAAAAAAAAAAAAAAAAAAAGTAGTAAGAGCAGTGTTAATATCACATTTATCTAATATCACATTTATCATCAGTTCTACCAGAGGAGGTATTGAAAATTATGAACTAATAAAATCTAAATAGTTCTAATGAGCTACTATATTTTAACACTTATTTTTAATTTCATATTAACTAGTTTCACATGAAAAAAATGAGGAAACGAGAGGGAGAGACAAAGATACAGAGAGAGAAACCTGAGGATAACTCTGACATGTGTGATTCTGAATATTAAACTGGAGCTCCAAGCATGTGATTCCTGGACTCTGCCAGTTCAGCTCCCCTGAAGGAAGCTGTAGTATATTTTTAATAATCCAAGTAATGTCACACAGTCTGACTTTAAACCATGGATAATAAAGTAACACCCTCCAGTTATGTCTGAGAATGTTTCTAATAGAACTGAAATTATAAAGATACTTTATCTATTCCCTATATTTGTGTATTTATAAATTTAATCTTGATGATTTTATAGTACAGCCAGTTAGAGAAGTAACCCATTTGTCATCTGCTTCCCTGCATTTTTTACTATATTCATTTTATTATTGTGTCACAGTTAACATTTCTACACTTAAATATGTTTAGGAAGCTACTTTTTTTTCTTTCCTTGAGAAAAAAATTTTTTTCATGAAATTACTCATTATAGGGTTTAAATATTCAAAATAAGTCTCAAAAATGCCCAGGTCCAAATAGTTTTTAACTTCTGCATTATTGAGTGCATCTTGTTTTATTTTGCTAGTTTGATGATTGAAAACTACATATTTTAAGCAGGCACAGTGTATTTAAGAGGACTTACGCTATGCCAAGTAATATACTATGTGTTTCACACTGTTCATTCCACTTAATCTGTGACACACACTTTAAATTCAAATTTAAGTTTCTCTAACTGTAAATCTATGTCCTTTCTATAACTGTATACTTCTATAATATCTATTTATGTCTAACACTGCTGTTTTAGTATCAATAATGTCACTTTTAGTATCAGACATACTTATGAGCAACTGTGCACATAAGCATATGCAAATATAAGCCCACGTATGTGTACATGTTTATAATGTCATACTAAATTTTCCTTTTGCTTTCATTTCTTCATGTTTGTATATTAGAGTATCCTCAGCAACATAGACAAGCATATTATTTTTAATTATTTAAACATAATATAAAGGTGTCACTGTCTTTAATAGCATCGCAAATTTAAACCCAAGTAAAAGTGTAGCATATTTTAGCCATATTTCCTCAGATAGCCCACCCAAACCCACCACCCCCCCAAGAGCAATGTTCAGCTGTGGTTTGTAGTATTGCAGGGGATTGAAGCTGGGATTTTGGAGCCTCAGGCATGAGAGTCTCTTTGCATAACCATTAAGCTATCTACACCCTCCCCATGGGAATCATTCTAAAAAAAAAAAAAAAAATTGTGGATGGGGAAAGGTATCATAATGGTTATGCAAATAAAAAAAAAAAAAATCCCATGCCTGAGGTCTCAGGTTCAGCTCCTGCACCACTGTAAGTCAAAGCTGTACAGTGCTCTTGTAAAAAAATAAATAACTAAATAAAGTAAAATCGGTTTTGTTGTGATGACATTTATAGATAGATGATATATATGCAGACAGATGCCATAACACCAGAGCTCCCTCCAATGGGGAGGGGGCTGGGCTCGAATTCGGGGGGTCATGTACATGGCAAAGCAGCAGGCTACCCAAGTGAGTTATTTTGTTGAACTTTAATACAGTTTTGCACACTTCTAACTGTGTACTAACACTGAAGTTTAAAAAAAAAAAAAACACTTAATTTAAGAGAACATTACATGGTCTCAAATAGATAATTAGTATTCTAATGTTCCACTTGACAGGCAAGTAAGCTATGTGAGTACTGTAATATCAGTTTTAGAATATTTTAAAATGCAAAATGTTGGCACAGATTTGTTCCTATAATCCAGCATGAATATTGTCTAGTTCTTATATACACTAGAGTCATGAAATTAAAAAAAAAAATGTGCAAAGGAAATTGGAACAGATTTTCTAGCTCCAGCCCTGAAATAATACATAATTTATGTTTATGCCATGTAATTACAGTTTGGTTCATGTTCCATAATTCAGAGCATATTTATGAAGCTGGATCTTTCCCACTTGCCAAGCCATGTAAAACATGAAGCACTCCATTAAGTGATGCTTTGCCAAGAACCATTTTAAAAGCTAATTAATTCCTTTTCCTTGTACTTTCCAGTCCCTTCAAGACTGTATTAGGTTATGGCTTTTCCAACTTATTGAAGAGTAGCCATTTCATACAGCCCAGTCTGGTTTCAGAGCATCTCCTTTCAGCCAAGGCTCTTCTTGTTGAAATCACCAGTCTGTCTCTAGAGGTCATTTCCTGGTTTACTTTGTTCACAACACCCAGTTGCCTGCTTCCTATTTCAGACCCCAACTCCAAGAGTGAGGACTCATGACACTTAAAGTATGAACAACAGGACCCTACTAAAATAGTATCTTGAATAAAATTTGACAATGAAGAATCACCTTGGGTCCTGTCCAAAGGACATTCATTCTGGAAGTACTAAAAATATCTTATGACATGGTAATTCCACTTCTAATATAGTTTTATTTCATAGAATTGAGAACACTGTATTTCTGAGCTTAGCTGTCTGTATTTTTACATTGAAATTGTTTGGGCATTACACTTCCCAATAATAGAGCTCAAGAGGCGAACTCTAAAACATGTAACGCAGTTCACCAAACTTCCTGTACAGAAGGATGCTATAGGTGTGTTCTTCACTGATTTCCTGAAATAATGGGACCTAAGGATAAACCAAATGACAGAAATAGAAAAATCAGAGCATCACTCATTATATGATTCAGCAACTACAACGACAACAAAGTTAAGTTAGGCCTATATTTCCTGATCTGTAACACAGAAATAGAAAGTGACCCAGATAGTTCCATCCCTACTTGGATCAAATGGGAGTTTCATTGGTGCCACAAAGGAAGTTAATCAAGAACTGCATAGATAATCCAGACAGGAGAAGCATCTCCCATACTTAATTATAGGCCAGAGGCTGTGCGTCTTCTCCTGAAAGAGAGTGTGGTGATGCTGGAGAGACTGACTTTCCTAACCAGGAGGATCCCATCATTGTGATCAGGAAATATTCCATCCTCGGAAACTTGGGATTCCTCTCTATATGTTACCAGGAGCCCAGGCAATTTTGGCAAAAGAGACACTCTCACAATTGTATCCACCATGAAAATGTGCCATTCTCTGGGACTGTGAAGCTTTTGAATGCTCCTTCCACTAAATTTGTTGTTCCCTCAGGCAGGAGAAGCTGGGAACACTGTTAGCTCCAGATGCACTAAGTAAATCAAGCAAAATGACAACAATGCAGAGCCTTAGAAAATTAGGTTGTATTTAAGTCCCAGCTCACAAAAGTAGACCAAGATCTGAGTGCTACACAGAAACAAGGCAGTTACCTATTAAAATCAAAGATCCAAAGTCTCTACACATGGGAGAAGATATTCATAATAAAACAGAATCCATTTGACATAGAGACCTTATGATAAACAATAATGGCAAAATATTCTTCCCTCCTCCCCAACACCCAGAAGCTAAGTAGTCATGCTAAGTAGTCACAAAGCTAGATTTTATCCCAGCTCATAAAATAATGCTCACAAATTTAAATTCGAATTTATATAGATTAATGATATTTTGATATCTAGTTTCTGGAAAAGGGAGAAGCGACAGATTTCTCAATAACCTTATGGCAAGAGGTCAGAAAAACACTATGAAAAATGGGCCTGAGACTAGGACTAAAAAGACCTCTGCTACACAGCTTCCCTGTCAGGCACAGGGTTGAATCTGGATCTGTCAAAAAATAATTTAATACATGAGTATAACAACAGGCAGGCTGAGATCCACACACTTTTTGTATTTTATTCATTTGTTTGTTTTACCAGATCTTTGCCAGGCTCTCATTTATGGTGGTGATTGGGATTGAACTTTGATACCTAACGTGAATGTCTTTTGGTATGGCCATTATGCTCGAAGATCCACAAACTGAAATAACTTCTATCTCAATAGATTCCTCTCCTGAGGGAAATCTAGACTGCTGAAGAAAAAACAACAACAACAACAACAACAAAAATGAAATCTGGCTAGTTCCTAAGGCTGAAGAAATATCTGTTGTATTTTACTTGTACCTTTACTTCCTACTTGACTTCCTCTAGCTTCAATTTTATAGTTTTTGCTTCTGATGTTTAAGTGCTAAGTTGAAGTACTTAAAATTTTAAGTTGATAAGATTATGATGATAAGGATGGGACTGAGATAAATTAGAGATGGATTCTCTAAGCTTTGGAGTAAGGGAGAGGAAGATAGAGGAAATGAGAAGACATCAGGAAGGAAGGGAGTTGATGGAGGCAGGGATATATATATATATATATTTTTTTTTTCCTTCACTGACACATTGCAGAAATATAAACATTGTAAAATTCTTTGATGAAATGCTTGTAAGAATATTAATAGATTGTAATAATTTAAGGTAAGCACCTATATTACATATTTTATCCTTAACATTTCTCTCCTGAGTGCTCTACTATACTACCTTTCAAAAATTCCCGTAATTACTGTTTTATTACAGTGCTACAAGTCTAAAATTAAACCCATTTTTTTACCCTTAGTATCAATTTCCTTTTAGATTCTAGATTCCATAGTACCAATAATGCCCCTCTAGATATTTTTACACAAGGAACTTAAAGTGATTGAAAAATTTTGTTTAGGGAGTCAGGCATGTTAAGTGCAGGTGGCGCAAAGTGCAAGGACTGGTGTAAGGCTCCCAGTTTGAGCTCCGGACTCCAGTTTGAGTCCTCGACCTGCAGGGGAGTCGCTTCACAAGTGGTGAAGCAGGTCTGCAGGTGTCTGTCTTTCTCTCCTCCAATCTGTCTTCCCCTCCTCTCTCCATTTCTCTCTGTCCTATCCAACAACGACGACAACAATAAAACAAGGGCAACAAAAAGGAATAAATAAATATTTTTAAAAAAGAAAACTTTTGTTTAAAATCTGTTCACCCTTTCTCAATTCTAGTTAATTAAATAATAATAACAATAATAATAATAAATGGGGGCTGGGTAGTGGCCTGTCTGGTTGAGCACACAAGTTATAATGTGCAAAGACCTAGATTCAAGTCCACAGTCCCCATGGGGCTACAGTGGAGGAGCTTCATGAGTTTGAGTGAAGCAGTGCTGTAGATGCCTCTTTTTCCCTCTCTATCACACCTCTCAGGCTCTATCTTTCCTATCCAATAAATATCTATGTCATGACTAAAGAAAGGGCTAGAGAGCTGGATCAGGGAAGAGGGTAGCTCCCAAATATAGGAAGGGTGTATAAATATTTCCATATTCTTAGATAATCTGTTCATCTTTTTTAATTTTTTCCCCAAAGTCAAAAATGAAATGACCACTATTTGTGGATGCCATAATTTACATAGGCAACCCTAGAGAATTCACTAAAAACTATTAGAAACAACCAATGAACAAAGTAATGACTAAGGAACCAATATACAAAAGCACATTAAATATATATATATATATGATATTAAAATTTACCCCATTACAGTAACATAAAAAATTAATAAAATACTTAAGAACCTAACTACCAAATATGGTAAAAGGATAGAGGATATGAATAGACACTTCAAGAAAGAAATGCAGATGATCAATTGGCACATGAAAAGATGTAAGATCATCACGATGTTAGGGGAATGCAAACTCTAGCTGCATGAGGTTTAATTGCACATAAGAATGATCTATTGGAGACAGGCAGTGGTGCATGAAGTTGAGCATAAACTTCACCATGTTTAAGGATCCTGGGTCAAACTCCTGGTCCCCACCTGCAGGGGAAAAGCTTCACACACAGTGAAGCAGTGCTACAGGTGTCTCTCTTTTTTTCTCCCTCTCAATCTCCCACTCTCCTGTCAAGAAATAAAAAGACTTAAAGAAATAAAAATTACTTGAGAAGAATGATGTATTACAAGTATTATTTTACCACTGGTGTATATTATTAGACATTATAAGTATATTATGCAGTGCTGTTGCATACTTATTTCAAGTATATATTACATTATTATAAGTATCCACTATATGTTGGTGAAACTATGTGAAACTTCTGATTGACATTCTATTTCTAGCCCCTGTCTCATGAAATCTGACATATGTATGTTGTGCTATGTTTATGAATACGCTATTTTGTGTCTGTCATATCCTTTTATGAAATGTATTATTTATTTTTATTTTTTATTTTTCATGTTTATTTATTATTTTTATTTATAAAAATTAAATTTGAAATAGCCAATTTTTAACAATTAAAGCAAAATTCACATACTCTGACCTGATCTTCACAAGTCAGTCCTGATGTGTTTCCAAGCTCTTGTCACCTCTCTGCACACTTACTGTGACAGTCCAGTATATTTATTTGTTTTACTCTATTGGCTAATACTTTTCATTCCTCGCATGCTGTCTTCTTTTCTCCTCTGCTATTAGAAAATCCACTGTTTTTCTTTTTCTTTTTTTTTTTTTTACTTCTATGTTCAGTTTCACATAAGCCCTTTAGTGAAGATTTCTCTCATATTTAGTTAATAAATTTTGTAAATTTCTGAAATTCTTTTTATTGAGAGAAGCAAATGATAATGTTATCATCATTAATACTAGGGAAATATTTTTCTATTTAATAAACTAGTTTTATGTTCATTTAGTTGATGTCTATCTCAACTAGTACCTAACAGAAGTCAGTATACTCAACGTCTATCACTCTGATAGTGAAATTTTATCATTATATTTGGCATAATTTGAAATGTTGATTTAACTATTTGGCTATGACTCCATAGGATTTGTCTCTTATTGGAGAAGAGTTTAAGATTGATGTGTACAAAGTGATAGTGGAGTCAAATAGAAGATTGACATTTTGCCCCCCCCCCCCACTTGTGTGTTTTTCTGGTCTTTTCTTATATTATAGAACAACCAGCCCATTTGGCTCCAACTTGCTGATTACAACCTTGAATTTCACCCCTCTCAATTTCTGTCAAAAAATCTGCTAGGGTTTTCTTGATTTGTAGCCCCTTTACTTCAGCGTTGGTCACATGACACCCCAAGCATGATTATCTCATTGTCTAGATCTGCATCCTACAGGTAAACAGAAAAAGCTCTCATCCTTATACTTTGTTGAAGCCAGGAATGTTTTTCTTGTTCTCCTTTCCTTTTTATTTCCTACAAAGAAGAAGTAGCAGTGAAGTGATTACAATCCTATGATTTTCATGTCCGCCAAACTCAACCAACTTGAGTGAGATTTTTGACTGCTCATATACCTACCAACATCTCTACGAGGGTCCAAGGGTTTTTTTTTTTTTTTTTTTTCCTCTCTCTCTTTTTGCTTGTTGTTAGCCCACAAGTGTGTCCATTAGATAGAGTTGGGTGACATCTCTAGGTCTGACTTCCTGGCTGCCAGGTTCAGGCTCAGGTCATCACACTCAACCTCAGCTGATGCCAAGCAGAATAGGAACTTCTTTACTCAATTTCCTGTCCATAATCATCTGCTCCCTACGTCCTGTCCACCAACTGTGGACCTCATCTAACCAGGGAAGCCTCCTGGGTTCTCCAGAAACAATTCCCGCAGTGATTTAGCCATATACTTCTCTGAGACCCAACAGGATGCAAGACACTTGGATGTCTCTGTTTCAGAGAAGAGGAGATGGGGACAGAAGTTGGAAAAAACACAGCGTGAGAAATGAGTTGTAGGGAGGAGAATATCTGTCTTGCATAGTTGTCTTTCCTGGAAATTATTATTTTTTTATCTGACTATGTTTCTCCAGAAAGCAATTTACCATAAAGCTAGAGCAACAGGTAGGCCAGTAATAACTTAAAATCTTCATTCTAAGCACCAGGGATATTTTGCTGATGGTAAAATGTTTTCTAGAGAGGATTAGATAAGAAACTACATGTATTTTAGTGACTTTAATAAATGTTATTCATAGAACAAACATGAAAATGACCAAATTGTAACCACTTCACTGCTACCTCTTCTTTGTAGGAAATAAAAAGAAAAGGAGAACAAGAAAAACATTCCTGGCTTCAATAAATTATGAGGCTGAGAGTTTTTTTCTATTTACCTCTAGGCAATGTTTTTCTATATCACTGGAAATACTCTCATTTTTAAACTTGTATTGTCTGATATAAATATAGCCAGTACAGCATTCTTTAGTGTTCATGAGGTAATCATTTTGTTTCTTTTACTCGTGACTATATTCTTAAATGGCAATTCTTTTGACAGTTTATAGTAGAGGTTATGGTTTTTAATGAATAAGAAAATCTCTGGATATATTACGATGTTGAGACTGTTTAGTTTTGCTGTAATTTTTATACAATTAGATCTACTAACTTTCTTGTTATTTTCTATTAAACTGACCTGAATTTTCCTTCTCTTCATGGTATTTAGATTATCTTTTACCATCTTATTTCAGATACTTGCTTATTATTCTTAATTTTTAAAGTTATGAGGTTTTCCATGTGCTTTACTGAGGGGGTTAAAGCTTTACAGTGCAATCACTGACATATTCATAAAATTTCATAAATTATATTCATAATAGCCCCCTGACTTTCCTTCCTATCCACCCTCTCCCTTCCTCCCCAGAGTCTTTTGCATTGGTGCAATATAGCATGTTCAGTCCATGTTTCATTTTGTGCTCTCCCTCCTTGTCCCTATTTTATTAAATCCCACTAATAAGTTAGATCATTTGGTATTCACCCTTCTCCTTTCGGCTTATCTCAGTCAACATGATGTACTCGAGTTTCATCCAAGAAGATGCAAAGGAGACAACTCCATCATTTTTAACAGCCAAGTAGTATTCTATTGTGTATATATACCACAAGTTTTTTTAACTATGCCTCTGATGTTGGACATCTGTGCTGCTTCTTCCAGGTTCTGGCAGTTACAAAGTGTACTACTGGTATCCATGTCTTCATCTACTTGTGACTTAGTATTTCTTGTTTGTACATCTACTGATAAATTTGTCTTTTTGTGTCAAAAAGACATTATTTCCCCCTCTGGATTAGTGGATGTTTTGTTTAATATAAAAATTCAAGTGGATAATTAATTTTTCAGCATTTAGAGATGTTCCCCATGTTCTGGCTATCGCAGGATATTGTTGTCTATTGTTTAAAAATCAACATATACTCAGGATAATTAGAAGTCCCTGTAAAAAGCACTTCAGTCCTTTGTGTAGGGCATCAGAGATCTGCAGTGATGATGTCAGCCACAACGGGGTTCTCATCTGGATGCTCGACTTGAAAGGATCTGATTTCACTTGCCTTTGTGTTGTTGGTAGAATTCATTTCCGTGAAGTTCTAAGATGTGTAGGTTGTGGCTGAAATTCAGCAAAGGAGATCCCCTAAAGTGAGTTTGTTAGTGGATGAGGTTGTATAAACTAGTCCACAGGAATGATGACCCATCTCCTTTGTCATGTTCTGTTGACTAGAAGCCTGTTCATAGTTTCAGTAAAGGGGAGAAAATTCTGTAAGGATGTGACTGTCAGACAGCAGGGACTTTTGAATTCCACCCATAGTATCTAGGCATAATCTCTGTTGAAAATTCAGGTGTGACTTTTATTTATTATTATTATTTTTTTTTTAATATGGGCTCTGTCTTCAACACCTCATATTTGCTTTTTTGGTTGTTTGGCTATGATGTGCCTAAGCCTTTTGCTAGTCTTGGTTTATGCAATGCTCCTTGTCTTGTGTCTGTAGTAATAATTCTTAGCAAGAGTGCAGGCCCTCTCCCTATCAAGTGCTGGCAGATACCTGTTTTTTGGTGGCTAATAGTCCTAGACTTGGGGGGCTGGGCGATGACTTACTGGTTAAGCTCACATAGTGTTATGTGCAGAGACCCACGCAAGGATCTGGGTTCCAGCCTCCTCTCCCCACTTGCAGGAGGGTGGGGGGAGAGGCAATTCACAAGTGGTGAAGCAGATCTGTATGTGCCTTTCTTCTTCTGTACCCCTCTCCCCAATTTCTCTCTGTCATATCAAATAAGATGGGGGGGTGGAGAAATAATGGCTACCAGGAGCAGTGTATTCCTAGTGCTGGCACCAAGCCCCAGGAGGAAAAAAAAAAAAAGAGAATTCTAGACTATAGAGACTTTGTCATTCAAACAACTAAATGAAAGTCTGTCTATCTCTCTCTCTCTCTCTCTCTATCTCCCTCCCCCTCTCCCTCTCTCTCTCTCTTTCTCTCTCCACTGGGGAAGAGGGCTTAGGGAGAACTCTCACTGTTTCTGCTTCTACTCTGGTAACGCTATTTGCACACAGCATCACCTGTATTTTCTGTATATTTAAAGATTAAAAAATAATTGTGTTTCATAAGAGGATAGAAAGTAACTTCAATATTCAAGGAGCATTTACATAAATATTACTCTGAGACTTCGGATGTCAGTGTTAAGCAGCGTCTCCTGTAGAATCAAGACGCTAAAATATACAGCAGGAGATAGATAGGTCAATAAACCATATACAGATCAGTAGCAGAAGAGTCTCCACTAGGATGAATTAGTTATGCAAACTGTGCTTAGTGACAAAAGATGTAGTTTTCATTTTATAGAAAATCTTCCCAGGTTCACATTTCTGTAGAGCATTAGATAGAAAATTTTATCTGTTCTAAAAATCCTGGATATATAACAAAATATTAACAAATGCCATGAAACAATTAAAAATAGAAAGACAAATTCTCAAGTGTAACTTTATTGGTATTTCTAATTAGTAATTCAGAATGTTTACTGAATATTTTTCATCTATAACAAGTCATAGGACTATAGTCTCAATAACAATTCCTTACGTTTAACACCCATGATACTCATTCACTTATTTATTTTTTGATTAAGCATCTAGGATATGAATATATAAACCTACAGATATAAGTTACATAGCTTTTAATCTTGTTCATATGCAAATGTAGATATATAGAGAATTAGGCTAAAATTTAAAAAACTAAAATTTTCCCTTTAAATGTATTATGAAATGGGTTCAACATTCAATGTAGTTTACAGAGCAGTGAAATTTATTTAGACCTGTCTTCCCTTTGCAAAATCAGTTTTGGTGATGTAATCTTGAGTCAGTTAGGCATCATTCAGCTTTTTAGCCATTATATAAAAGGCAAGATGTGACTAAGGCTGAGAAGATGTATTTGCATTAAATTGGTTTAATACCGTTTCACTCCAGCTGCATTTATCCTTACCCTTGGATTATCACAATTTTCATAAATGTTGAAAATTGAATATAATTTTAAAAACTAGTACTTTACTGTGATGAAATTGACCTAATTTTGACCCTTATTGCCATAAAAAATGAACTATAACATAATGGAGGAGCTCCATTAAACTGCCTAGTCCTCTCCACTTCTGTTTTGAAATCAACCATAAAATAAAGGCTTTATTTTGGCAATTTGATTATTTTTTATCTTTACCTTCCAATTTGATTACATATAAATAGATCATCATGCATGCCCTCATTCAAATTATAGTTAAGCAATTCACCTTTCAGATCAAACAGTGCATTTTAGGAAGTTAAATTACTAGTGTTTCTAAACCTTAAGCTATAGAAATAAAACTTGCCAAAATTTAAGTCCTTTTTTGCTTATCTCTCTTAGAGGACTTGCAGTTTAGTAGATTATTAATACCTTGAGGCAGAGCTAGCATGTGGATTGATTGATAGCCCCTTGATTTAACTTGGTGCTTGTCTTGATCACGATGCCTTAGCAATGTTAAGAGAAGAATACACATTATGATCTTGTCCCTGCTTAATATTGATGAGCTGTCTTGTGAATGCTCCTGTCTAAGTAGTTGTGTTATATATGAGGTCTCACCTACTTCAGAGGAACATGGATATCTGCTCTTGATATCATTTCTTCATATCATGGTTCAGACCCGAAGTATGACCTGAAATTAACTTGTGTGGTTGAAAAAAAACATATATGGCGTGGCTAAGAACCATGCTGAATAGAAACACAAAATCAACATTTCCCAAACTACAAGGGAAAAGAACTAAAAAAAGGTTTCCTTTTTAAATTTGATCTAGTGGACAGAATCCCCCCAGCTGTTGCTCTCTGCTTTTTTAAATTTAAATCCCACACGGACAGGGATTTCCCAGCAAGCAGTGGGATATAGATATATAGTTTCACATTCAATTTAAATATTGACCGGTTCCTGTTTTATATATATTTACATATGTGTTTTGTTTGAATCACCCTGTAAAACCAGTTTCTCATTTGAAGGTACCTAGTCGTCAGGAACTGATTTTTATGATTGAATGCATTGGGAATTTCAGCTTCATTATTATAATTATGGAAATGTGGTTTCACAGCCTTGGGATATTTTCTTTTTTTCATGGAAGATAATATCTCTGGAAGGCAAACATGTAAGCATACCATTCAGTTTAAGTAGTAAATATTTGTGATATAGCAAACATTGAAAATTTCAAGATATTAGTGTAAAAATGTTCATTAAAAATATATAATTTTTTTCTCTACTGTATAGAACAGGAGATGTGATGCAGATAAGGTACAACAGTCTTAAGGGGGAAGTCGTGATTGATTAAAATAGGAAAACTGTGGAAGAAAGCCCGTTACACTCTGCTGTCTGCTGGGAACATGTGGGGCAGTAGCACACCAGACCTGCATGCCTCCAGCCCAGAGACCTGTGTCTAGCACCACCATATATGAGAACTGAGCACTGCTGTGATCTCTTTTTTGAGCTTTCCCTCTCTCTCTCTTTATCATTAAAGGAAACCATAAAAATTTAAAAGTTAGAAATAAAACAACACAATTTCATATGATTTATCATTTTTCTCTGTATGCGTTTTTTTTTTTTTTTTGTATTTCATATAATGATGTGTTGCTCAGAGCTTCTGTTTTAGTGCTTATATAATTAAGAAGTCATAGCATTCCTTTCTTTATGCAATATGGTTCCAAATTTCTTCTGCATTGTTTTGATTCTTTTAAAAGCATTAGCTTTCTTTTTTTACTTCTTTTTAAAATTTTTATTTATTTATTCAATAGAAACAGAGATAAATTAAGAGAGGAGAGGGAGTTAGAGAGGAAGAAACAGAGACATCTGCAGACCTGCTTCACCACTCGTGAAGCTTTTCCCCCTCAAGTGGGAATCAAGGGCTTGAACCTGGGTCCTTGTGCACTGTACTGTGTGTGCTTAACCAGGCGCAGCACCACCTGGCCTCATTTTTTAATTTCTCATTTGTATTTGTCAGAATATCTTTTAAACACTGATTGGAAAATATCAAATGTATGTGTTCCAGAAATTCTTATTGGTTGTTATAATAACACCACCACCAACAACAACAATAAAATCCAAAAGGCCTGACTGACAATTACAATTTACTTACTTTAAGGATGGAGAAATATCTAGCTGAAAGGTGGCATACTTTGTAGTGTGCATATATCACCATGGGAAAGGATATCCTATAAATGTCACTGGGAGAAAAAAAACACTACAATAGAATTGAGTTGATAGCATATTTTCCTTATTAAACGAAAAGAAAGCAAAACATAACTAAAGTAATCTTTCAAAAGTCAGTGTTGATGACCTAGTTTGACTATCAGAAATGAAGAAACAACTGAAATGAAAATCAATAGCATGTGTGTGCTTCTGTGTAAACTATATGACAACGAGTAGCTGTTACTTTTTTCTCAGGATAATATGGATTTATGTAATCACTTTCATCTGTAAAATAATTGTTTTTTTAAAATATTTATTCCCTTTTGTTGCCCTTGTTGTTTGATTGTTGTAGTTATTATAGTTGTTGGTATTGATGTCGTCATTGTTGGATAGGACAGAGAGAAAGGGAGAGAGGAGGGGAAGACAGAGGGGGAGAGAAAGATAGACACCTGCAGACCTGCTTCACCGCCTGTGAAGTGACTCCCCTGCAGGTGGAGAGCTGGGGGCTCGAACTGGGACCCTTACTCTGGTCCTTGCGCTTTGCTCCATGTGCACTTAACCCGTTGCGCTACCGCCTGACTCCCACATGATAGCTTTTTTTACATAAACATTAAGCTATCTCCCCAGCTTTCAAGTTTAGATGTTATTAACTGGCAAAGAGCCTGATGACAATATTAAGAAGAAAAAAAAAGTAAAATCCATTATAGTGGAAACGCCATTATGTTAAGAAAAGACATCTGTGTTTAATTTAATGAATGTTAAAGTTTCTGTGTACATTTTAAGCAATTAGTATTAACTCCAGAGAGAGGAAAGAGAGAAGCCGACCATCACTCTGACATGTGTGCTGCCTGGGACTGAATTCAAGCCGTCCTAATTTTAAATCCAGTGCTCTAGTCACTGTGCTGCTTTCTGGACTGCCGCTGGTGCTTAAAGTATCTCAGGAAATACTCACAGGCTATAAATACCATTGCCTTGGGGGTAGCTGAGTGGTATACTCCTGGATTTCTATGGTTCTCACAATAATAAAATAATAAGTAAATCTAGTTAAATACTAAGAAAATTCCATTGCCCCTGAGAAAGAAATTTGACATTCGCAGATGGGGATGGGAGACTTTGCCTTCCCTGTTTGAGGCTCCTCTTGTTCTCTGGGATCACCTTTCTGGTCAAGAAGATCAGGACCTAGAGAGATCTCTTGAGCAGAAGTTCCCCAGGCTTGCTTCATGCAGCCATCTTGGCTCTGTGCTCGGGGATGGGAGGCTTTGCTCTCTCTTTCCCATGTGATCTTGGACAAGATATGTGGTTTCTCTGAATTTCCTTAGAGGAGAGCTTGGCAGCTGGTGAGGTGACTCAGCAGGGAGAGCACAGGACTTGCAGGGGTGAGGGCTCTAGTTCTATCCCTGGCACCATGTATGCCAGAGTGATGCTGTAGCTCTCTCTCCCTCTTGTGACTTAATAATTCTTTATTTATAATTATTTTTAAAATATTTTATTTATTAATATGGGGATCAGAGCAACTCAGGTACACGTGATGCCAGGGATAGAACTCAGGACCTCATGCTTGAGAATTTACCTCCTGCACCATTATTATTTTTAGTATTTATTCTTATTTATGTATGAGAGAGAGGAGGGGAAGGAGAAAGGGTAGGGCAGGGGAGGAGATATTGAAAAATAGAGAACCAGAGCATCACTCTGGCATATGTGGTGCCAGGGACTGAATTTACCACATGCTCGAGAGCCCAGTGGCTTATCCACTGTGCCGCAATGAGAGATTGCAGCTCTCTTTATTAAAGAGCCCCCATCCCCCTGCCCCTACTTGAAGAATCAGGAACATCTTCAGTCACTGGTCCACAGCCAGATGTGCTGGGGGTTTCTGGTTCCTTGGTATTTGTGACAAATAGAGGAAGACAGCCCAGTTTGTCCTTCCTTCCTTTCTCCTTCCCTCCCTCCTTCCCTCCCTCCCTCCCTCCCTCCCTCCCTTCCTTCCTTCCTTCCTTCCTTCCTTCCTTCTTTCCTTCCTTCCGTCCATCCTTCCTTCCTTTATTTCACCAGAGCACTGCTCAACTGTTGACTTCTGATGGTGTGGGAGATTCAACCTGGGTCCTTTGGAGCCTCAGGCATGAGATTTTGCAGAGCCATTATGCTATCTCTCCAGCTCTATTCTTTAGTTTAGAGTGAAATACAGAGAGAGTGAGAAAGGGAGGGGAGACAGACAGACAGACAGAAAGGAGATGCACCACTACACCACTCTACCTTCCATCAAGTTCCCCTGGGCCACCCAGCTGCTATATAAGGCTCAGCTCAGCTGTCCTCTCCTGCAGGAAACCCTTCCTGACTGTCCAGGTCAGGTACCTCTCAAGCAGGGGAGCTAGCCAAAAACACCCCAGATATCTGGAGGGCTCTTAGGTGGATGCAGTCATCCTTCACTGTTTACTTCTTGACTTGTATCATTATTGGATATTTGGAGCACTAGCCAGCTAGGGCAACTCTCTGCCACTTAGGGGATGACTCCATTTGGCCTCTGGCCACAGGTTTTTCTTCTTCAACTTCCACTGATGGGTGTCTTAGGACCATGCCTAGTTTAAGCTTGCTTCTGGCCACAGGCTTTACTGCTAATTCCAATGGAAGGTGGTAAAACCAGCAGCTCCCCATACCTCCTCTCTTTTATAAGATAGACACCTGCAGACCTGCTTCACTGCCTGTGAAGCGACTCCCCTGCAGATGGGGAGCCAGGGGCTCAAACCAGGATCCTTACTCCAGTCCTTGCACTTTGCACCATCTGCATTTAACCCCCTGCACTACCGCCCGACTCCCTGTAAAATAATTATAACTGTATCTTATTCATAATAAATTTCTATCATTTGCACTTCAAAAATGAATTTAAAACTATTTCACGATTTTAGTCCTGTATAGTTTTACCATTGCTATAGTCCAAGATACTATCTTTTCTAATCTTGGAAAGTAACAGGGCACCAGCAGAATCTTTTCAAAGAGGAAAAAAGAGAGAGAGGATTATATAACAGATAAGACTGCATGAAATGAGGAATATAAAAAAAAAAAAAGAAAATGCTCACACAAGCTTTCTTGGTGTAGAAACTAAAGGCTGTTTCACTTAATTTAGTCAAAGTTAATCTAGATAATGCTGTACTTAATCAATTCTAAATTCACATAGTCTTGTAAAATACCTTTGAAAATGATATGTCTTATTATGAATACTGTTATATTTGATAGGACATTATAACTCGTGTCTTCATATCACGCTATTTCATTTGTTCTATCTGCCACCATTGCTATGTACCAAGGAAATTTTATCATTAAACAGCAGTGCTCCCTTTTTTCAGTAGTTATCTCAAATGTCTTTAAATCAGAAGAAATAATACGTTTAGTTCTACCTGTATTAGACTATCAAAAATGTTCAGACCTGTCCAAGAAGATAAAAGGAAATAACAGTTAAGTGGAAAAATTGGGGTTTTAAACCTGGTTGGATTAAATATATAATGCAGATGCCATATTTCAGGACCTTTGACTTTCTATGTTAGCAAAATGCAGATAATAATTACAGGTATTATGGAGGACTAACAAGAGGCATTATTATAGTACCTAACAGTTCACATGTACTTCACAATTATGTGTTAATTTACCTTATGTTTATTAGATATATTTGTTAGCCAAGAAATAACTGTTCTGTATTATAATAAGGAAATATGTTGATTTTCAAGGGTAGGAATTATTGTTCAGATTCACAACAGAGGGTCAGTTCCAAGGTATATTTCACATGAGGAGTTTTCAAGAGTCAGGAGGTTATTTTAGGTAGAATATAAATGGGAACTCAAACAACAACAACAAAAGGAACAAACATAAGAAAAGAGAAGACAGAAAGGGCAGAGTGATATGACCAAGGTTGGTGAACCAGGGCCAACAACCAACCACCTAGATATCAGAACATAAACTCAAGTCTTGATCTTTGTCTGACTGCCACTGGGAGCAGAAGGGAAAGTGTTGGGTGGGATGAGGGATAAGTAGAAAAGAGAGGGATGAATACTGGATAACTCCATGTGTAGACAGAGTTAGAAAGGAAGAATATGGCTGGGTGGTAGCACAGCAGGTCAAGCACACAAAGCACAAGGACCGGCTTAAGGACCCTGGTTAGAGTCCCCACTTGCAGGGGTGTCTCATCACAAGAGGTGAATCAGGTCTGCAGGTGTCTATTTTTCTCTCCCCTTCTCTGTCTTCTCCTCGTCGCTTAATTTCTCTCTGTACTATCCAACAACGGCAATAACATCAATAGCAACAAAAATGGGAAAAATGGCCTCCAGGAGCAGTGGATTCTTAGTGCAGGTAATGAGTCCAAGCAATAACCCTGGAGGAAAAGAAAGAAAAAGGAAGAAAGAAAAAGAAAGGACAAAAACAGAGGACAAAACTTGAGCTGTGAAGGGGGTATACTGCACCAAAGCAAGGGACTTTGGGGAGGGAAGAAATAGAGGCTCTGGGGAGTGAGGGGTGGGGTCAAGAGTATGTAGCAGTGTGGGGAGCTTCCTTGGGATTAACAGATAATCTCTTGCTTCTTCCTAATCACTGAAAAGCTATGTATGGTTTCTCAGACTACTTCACTTTTTATTATATATTGCTACAGAGTCTGTCACATGCATAAAACACCACTACATGACCTTCTCAGGGCCCTTTTTTTTTTTTTTTTTTAGCAATTCAACATTGATTTACAAAATTATATGTCAACAGGGGTATAAACCCATACTGTTCCCAACACCAGAGTTCTGAATCCCAAGTCCTTCCTTTGCAAACCACTGTGGTTCTCCCAAAGTTGCAGACATGGGTTAACTGTCATCTCTACAACTATCTGTCTACATTCATACATAATTGCCCCCTTTGTCTTCCAGCTCCAGTCCTCTCTTTCCTTCCAAGCCAACAAATAACTCTATTGCTATATCCAAATGCCCCTCCCTTTTCCCTCCTTTCTCTCCAGGTCCTGATGGAGCTGGAGTTCAGAGCCCTCTTATGTCTTCCCCTATCACTTCTCCCTCACTGGGAGTATGGGTCAAAGTTGTTTTTAGGGTGCCGGAGGTAGGAGCTCTGGCTTCTATAGTTACTTCTCCACTGGATTTGGCATTGGCAGGTCAATCCATACCTTCATCCTGTTTTTATCTTTCCCTAGTGGGGTATCAGGGCCCCAATTCTTGCTCTTTCTATTTTATTTTAAAGAAAGAGAGAGAGAGAGGGAGAGTGGGAGGGTAAGGGAGAGGTTTAAGGAGAAGGAAAGGGGAGGGAAAGGGAGAGGATATGTGAGAAGAGATACTACAGACTACTCATCATATGGTACCAAAACTTAAACCCAAGCCCTCCTTAGTGGTATTCTATAGAATGAACTATTCCAAAGATTCAGTTGAGTATTTAAGACTCCATCAGAATTTTATTGTTATTTACCATGTATATATTCAATTACCATCTAAATACTGCTGTTTCTCTAAATGCAAATGGTGAAGATACAGTTTGTACCTTTACTTGGAAGAGTATACAGTATGATAAGAGATTCAATCTAAAATAACAAAGCAATAAGTAATATTTATTATGACACAATAATGTTACTAGAAGAATTATACCTTCAACTTTGGGTAATAACATATAACTGTTTAACTACATTTTTATCTAATCATTTACATTAGGTATTTTAAGCTAGAACATGCCAAACTATTTAGACATAAACTTTATACTGATATTTTTAAAGAAAAACAGACATTTAATTTCTTCTATGTTTTCTTTTAATTTTTTTTTAATTATCTTTATTTGTTGGATAGAGATAGGCAGAAATCAAGAGGGTAAGGAAAGATAGTGAGAGAGAAAGAAACATACTACCTGCAGCCCTGCTTCACCACTCACAAAGCTTTCTCCCTGCAAGTGGGGCCCATGGGCTCAACCTGTGTCCTTGCACATTGTGATATGTGCGCTCAACCAACCAGGTGAGCCACCATCTGGTCCCCTGTGTTTTCTTATCTTGTATTTTAGTGTGAAAGACCTTAAGCTTTTTATAGTGTGTAGAGTATGTAGTTTGATACACACTATTAGTGTTTACGGTTACTGGTCTTTTCAATATTTATAGTTTAAGCATAATATTTAACCAGTGTCTTAATAAATAAACTATGATAATTTAACAATAAAAAAGCCATCATTTTATAATGATCTCACTGTTACTAAATTACTCTGCTTTTTAATGTTTCCCTTATTTCTTTTATGGTAAATCTTAATATGAAAGTCCTATGCAGTGATCATGAGTAATACTTAGTCCTTAAACTGTTGTCTGCATCAATTACTTATGCAGTTATGGGGATCTTTGAATTCTTTACAGCAATCTTATTATTAAGGATTCTGTCCTGTTTTCTGTCCCCAATAAAAAAGAGTTTGCTACATTATAATGCAAACCCATCTCAGTATGCCACAATGAAACTCCCCCATTACTTTTGTATAGGTACCTGTATGTTTTCCCAACTGTCTCCGTTGAGGTCCAGGGCCAACTCAGACTCCTCTTTAGTTTCCTCTTTAGCAATGACATCTGAATTTCTTGATAGATCTTTAGGTTTCTTTGTAAAGTACTGAGTCTCCTTGTGGATTTGGAGGGGAAACTGTCACCAAACCTCTTCCTCTCTATCTAACAGTAAATAAATCTCTTAAAATAAAATAAAATGCACATGTGCTGTGCATAGAAATAGAGTTTCAGAGGTTGGGTGGTGGTGCTTCACAAGCAGCAAAGCAAATCTGCAGGTTCCATCCTAAGTAGTGCAAAAAAAAAAAATTACACTTTGCATATATAATAAGAAATTAGGGGTAGATTTACTCTGTAAATCCACTAGGGATTGAATGGTTCCCATAGTCATGCTTTGTTCTCTTCATTGTAAAGTTGTATATTTAGGAAATTCAGGCAGCAAAATAGAACATAAGAAAAATCCCAAAGGATATATGTTACATTGGTCTATGCTCTTTGAGAGACTTTCCCCCCATTTATTTGTTTCCACCTGTAGGTTAGCAGTGGCTCATATTGCTATTGAATTTAGCATGGCAGTTGGACACTTGAGTCTTTTAACCAAGGGATTTTGTTAACTCAAACAAATGTATGCTTCAGAAGAGGGAAAAGACTGAAGAAGTTATTGGACATCACTTTTTTTTAAATTATCTTTATTTATTTATGGGATAGAGACAGCCAGAAATTGAGAAGGAAGAGGTGATAGAAAAGATATACCGGTAGCACTGCTTCACCACTTGCGAAGCTTTTCACCTGCAAGTGGGAACTGGGGTCTTGAACCCAGGTCCTTAAGCAGTGTAACCTGTGCACTCAACCAGGTACCCTACCACCCAGACCCTTGACCAACACTTTAAAAAAAATTTTTTTATTATCTTTATTTATTTATTGGATAGAGACAGAAATCGAGAGGGGCGGGGGAGACAGAGAGGGAGAGAGACAGAGAGACACCTGCAGCCCTGCTTCACCACTCGCAAAGCTTTCCCCCTGCAGGTGGGGACCGAGGGCTCGAACCTGGGTCCTTGTGCATTGCAACATGTACGCTCAACCAGGTGCGCCACCACCTGGCACCTGACCAACACTTTTTTATACTGTTTTTATTTAGTACCTCAGAGGGTAAAAGCCAGGGACTCAGGTATCTGAGGCAGCTCCTAGAAGTCTTATAAAAGTCTGTCTTTATGGCGCTCATATATATATATATATATATATATATATATATATATATATATGAAATAGTATTAAAGAAGAAAATTAATGCAGGGGGGCATTGGTGCATCTGGGTAAGAACATATAGTACTATGCTCAAGGACCTGTGCAAAGACCTGGGTTCAAACACCCACTTCCCACTTGCAGAAGGTATGCTTCTTCACCAGCAGATGTCTTATCTTTCTCTCCCTTTCACTATCTTCTCCTCCCCTCTCCAATTTCTCTCTGTCCTATTGAGTAAAATGAAAAAATAAATAAAAAGGAAAAAAAATAGCCACCAGGAATGGTTGACTCATAGTGCCAGCATTGAGCCCCAGTGATAGACATGAAGAAAAAAGAAAAAAAGAAAAAGAAATTTAACAGGTATGTTTTTTTAAATGCCTAAAAGCTTTTCACTTTATTCATAGTTTCTTTGTTTTAAAGACTATCTATTTTTTGGTGGGAAAGGTGGGAGAAGAGAGAGAGAGAACCTGACATCACTCTGGTACATATGTAGCATGGGATTGAGCTCAGGACCTCATGCTTGAGAGTCCAATGTTTTATCCACTGTGCCACCTCCCAGACCACCATTCATAGTTTCTTATACTCTGTCTACTTTGAGACCTGAGTTCATTGATACCATCCTTAAAATATAAATCAAGAGGTCAGCTGTGTTACTTCTTAAAAAAAAAAAAGTGTGTGTGTGTGTGTGTGTGTGTGTGTGTGTGTGTGTGTGTGTGTGTGTTGAGTGGATGAATAATGAGTACAGTGGACCCAACAATATGCAAAATCTGATGTTGGGAAGCAGAGAAAATTCCTTATACAAACACTCCCTAAAGATATTGCCAGTTCTATGCTAGATCAATGGATCATAGTCACACAAACATTTTGTTGTTGTTTCTTAGCATGTGCTTAAACTGTCTTTATTTGTTTGAGCCTTGTCAGGACAGTGTCAAGCTCAAACCTCTTCAGCTGAAGCTGACTGCCTTTTTTTTTTTTTTTAATATTTATTTATTTACTTATTCCCTTTTGTTGCCCTTCCTGTTTTATTGTTGTAGTTATTATAGTTGTTGTTATTGATATCATTGTTGTTGGATAGGACAGAGAGAAATGGAGAGAGGAGGGGAAGACAGAGGGGGAGAGAAAGACAGACACCTGCAGACCTGCTTCACTGCTTGTGAGGAGACTCCCCTGCAGGTAAGGAACCAGGGGCTCCACTGGTCCTTGCTTTGAGCCACCTGAGCTTAACCCGCTGTGCTACCGCCAGACTCCCTTCCAGCTGACTTTCTTTTAGATAGAGATAGAAGGTGAAATGTAAAGCTTACCATAGCACGAAAGCTCCCTATGGTGTGGTGGCCACTGTGGACTTCAACCTGAATAACATACATGGCAGATGAGCTTTAAGTTGTCTTTAGTGTCGCACCATTGTTTATTAATACAGTAGCACTGTGTCTAAAAAATGCATACCTGAATTTAAATCCTTTTTACTTACAAAAATTACTATTACTTGAGTCTTCAGTGCTGATGGAGTCTCTTTCTTTGAAGTTGATAGGCGCTGAAGATGGTCTTGATCAGAGCAGTGGTAGCAACTTCTTAATATAAGACAAGAATGAAGTTTGTCATATCAGTTTACTCTTCCTTTCACAAAAGATTTCTTTTTAAAATGTCATCTTGTTTGAACACATTTTATCCACAGTATAACTTCTTTGAGAATTAGTCAGTCCTCTCAAGCCCTGACACTGCTTTCTGGACTAAGTTTATGTGCTATTCTAAGTCTTCTATTGTTATTTTGTTACAGGCTGCAGGGGAATTGAAATCAAACACTGTAGCACCAGTCTTAGAGAAAGAGGCAGTTAAGGATTTCCAGGGAGGAATTAAGTGGAATTTGCATTTCTTTACACTGCTAACTTCTTGTGCCATCAGTTTAAATACCAACAATCTTGACATCATTTGCAGTTAGGAGTGGATTTGAAGCAATGTGAGTAGACTAGTAAAGGAGGAATGGCTCTAGTTATATTTTGGTGTAACAAATTGGGGGTAGTAAGGTCACAGGAACTCAACTACAATACATCAGAGAAATCACTACCTATTCATTTATAGCCTTCCAAAATATAATTCCTTAAAAATAAGAATTGAAAGTTAAAACTGCTCCTTGATCCCTAGGCTGCAGAGTAGATGGTATGTTAGCAGACATGATGCCAACACAAACTCCTTGCATGTCTCCCTCAGAGCTCTCTGGTGAACAGGTGAATTTTCAGTGAGCAAGAATATTTTTAAACTAGTCTTATTAAGCAGAACTTCTCTACACGGAACTTCAAAACAGCAGTTTTTCATACTACGTTGAAAAACAGACTTTGTTATTGCTTTCACAAATCGCAGGTTAGAGTATATTCAGGATTATGAGCTAGACTGAAGTTTTCTGAAAGATGAATGAGTATTGGCTTCAATATGAAGCCTCAAGTTGCATTCAGTGAAATCAGAGATCAGCCTATCAGGAAGTTTTGAAGCCAGACGTTGACTTCTCCTTTCTGGCTAAAATCCTAGATGATTTATTTTCCCAATCTAAACTTATTCTGTCTATTGAAAACCTGTTGGCTGGAGAAGTAGCTCCGCTGTATCTACATGTGCGAGGCTTCTGATTCTATCTCCAGTGCTGGAGTAGACTTTGCACGGGAGTGGTTTTCTGCCTTTTCTTTCTGTCTCACTTGAAACTTTCTATCTCATATGAAATAGATAAAAATCATCAGTAAAAAAAAATAAATCAGTGCAGTTACTTTCACTATTTTCAGTTATTTTTGCTTGATCTTCTGGATAATTTGTTGTGGTTTCTACATGAGATAGAAAGTTTGTTTGGCCTTGTAGTGTTAAGATGGGGATTTTTCTTTTTTTTAAATTTTTATTTATAAAAAGGAAACACTGACAAAATCATAGGATAAGAGGGGTACAACTCCACACAATTCCCACCACCAGAACTCCATATCCCATCCCTTCCCCTGATAGCTTTCCTATTCTTTTTTTCCTATTCTTTCCTATTCTTTACCCTCTGGGAGTATGGACCCAAGGTCATTGTGGGGTGCAGAAGGTGGAAGGTCTGGCTTCTGTAATTGTTTCCCCACTGAACATGGGCATTGGCAGGTTGATCCATACTCCCAGCCTGTCTCTCTCTTTTCCCCTAGTGGGGCAGGGCTCTGGGGAAGTGGGGATCCAGGACATATTGGTGGGATCTTCTGTCCAGGGAAATCTGGTCGGCATCATGCTAGCATCTGGAACCTGGTGGCTGAAAAAAGAGTTAACATATAAAGCCAAACAAGTTGTGGACTAATCATGAACCTAAAGGCTGAAATAGTTCAGATGATGAATTGGGGGGGGGGTCTCCATTTTGAAGATATCTAGTAGACCTATTTTAGTTATATTCCAAAGGGCCCATGACTATATTAGTTTTTCCTGAGCCTGATTTTCCTCTGATTTGTAGGTGGACCCAAGTTGTTGTCTGGTGAGATGATGTTATGGCTGGAATAAGGGCTAGAGAGCTGGATCAGGGAAGAGAGTGTATAAATATTGTTGGCTGTAGACCCTATTGATTTGACCTGGGGCCCATATTCAGCTTAGGAATCTATGTGACCTCTGCATCCCTGTAGATGGGAGCTCTCATTCTATGGTGATGAGTAGGAACGTTCCAGGGTGCCCCAATTTCAGGATGCATCTTCCTCAGGTTGTAGATAGAGTATGTTATACAGACTCCCTTCGAATGATCGAACTTTCTCTACCGCTGTTGATCCACATTGAGGGCAAAGTCCTATGGGGGCCCACAAAGGGGTCCATTGTGTTGTTCCTGATGACCAGTCACTGATCATTTCCATCAAGAGGGGGATCTTTCTTAAACTTCATGAGCTGTCTCTGCTAGTTGTAGACTTCTGCAGTGTCCCCATGGATCTTAGTCTTCATAGAACTGAAGAGTAAGATCCTTGCTCTGGACTAGAGCTCAGGTTAATGGAATGCTGTGTATGCTCACTCAAACATTATCTTTTATTAGCTCTAAGACAGTGTTGCTTGACTATTGTTTATGTGTTCACTGGAGTAGCACTTAGGTTTCCTGCAAACAGTTTGCCTTAACATTTAAAACTTTTCTGTTTGGTGCTACAGACAGCTTTCGACCTATCTCAGCTTTCCACATGCCTCCCTCATAAACTTAAGTCATTTCTAAGTTTTGACTGAAAGAGAGCTATGACTCTTCCTTTCACTTAAATGTTAGAAGCCTTCGCAGGATTATTAAGCGGTGTTTCCTCTCAGGGAGTCGAGGAGTCAGAGGATAGTGACTAAGATAGGGAATACAAGGCAAGGGGGACAGTCAGAATGCATATTTATAAAGCTTGTTGTCTTATATAAGCACAGTTCATGGTGACTCAGTCACAGTAATCACAGCAAAGGTCACAGATCATCATAACAGATGAGATAATGATGCAAAAAGATAATAGTGTGAAAATTAGATATTCTGAAAATAAGTAAGACATGACAGTAGCATGTTGTCACCGTATGCTATTAAAAGATGGCACTAGAAGACTTATTCAAGGCAGAGTTGCCAGAAGTCATCACAATTTGTGGAAGAAATGTCACAAGTGAGATTGACCTGTATGATAATTATAGAGGAAACTGTCCCGTGATGGGTCATGAGAGGTGGTTCTTCCTTTATAATGTAACTCCCAAATCAGCCAGCCCACACTGGGTTAAATTTGTAGGGACCGAGTTTATGGATACATGTGAATATCTCTATCTCTATCTCATGGGACCTGGTCTATATCTAGGTTTTGGGACTTTGTTAGGAAGTGAACCTCCTAGAATGAAATTAGAGAATACTATGAAAGGAAAGGTCTCACCTGAGCAATGAAGCTGAAGGGTTGTCATTCCACTCCTAAAGTCTCTGGACACAGTCTGAAGTGAAGCATGCTGAGGTGGTACTCTTTGTGTTGATTAGGTTGGGATCAGCAGATGCGATATTTTTAGTATGAACTGAGAGAAGCATGCAGGAAAGTGCGCCCCACCCTAGAGGTTCCAGGATGGGGGGAAATATAGGCTCTATAGTGGAAATGTGAGGTTCCTGCTGTCTTAGGGTTCAAGAAGGCAATAGATAGTTATTGTTATAATCACCATAAACTAAGACAAAATATATACCTGAAAGCAAAAGTACATGATAGTCTGCAGTGAGTACCCCCAACACTTCATCTGCACTATTCCAGCCTTTAGGTCCATGTGCTCAACAATTTGTTTGGCTTTGTATGTTAACTCTCTTTTCAGCCACCAGGTTCCAGATGATACCATGATGCCAACCAGACCTCCCTGGACAGATGAACCCACCAATGGAGCTCTGCTTCCCCAGAGCCCCAACCTACTAGGGAAAGAGAGAGGCAGGCTGGGAGTATGGATTGACCTGTCAAAGCCCATGTTCAGCAGGGAAGCAATTAGAGAAGCCAGACCTTCCACCTTCTGCACCCCACAATGACCTTGGGAGGGATAAAGAATAGGAAAGCTATCAAGGGAGGGGATGGGATACAGAGATCTGGTTGCGGGAATGATGTGGAGTTGTACCCCTCTTTTTTTAAAATTTTTTATTTAAGAAAGGATTAATGAACAAAAACATAAGGTAGGAGGGGTACAACTCCACACAATTCCCACCACCCAATCTCCATAGCCCACCCCCTCCCATGATAGCTTTCCCATTCTCTAGCCCTCTGGGAGCATGGACCCAGGGTCGTTGAGGGTTGCAGAAGGTAGAAGGTCTGGCTTCTGTAATTGCTTCCCCGCTGAACATGGGCGTTGACTGGTCGGTCCATACTCCCAGTCTGCCTCTCTCTTTCCCTAGTAAGGTGTGTCTCTAGGGAAGCTGAGCTCCAGGACATATTGGTGGGGTCTTCAATCCAGGGAAGCCTGGCCAGCATCCTGGTGGCATCTGGAACCTGGTGATTAAAAAGAGAGTTAACATACGAAGCCAAACAATTTGTTGAGCAATCATGGATCCCAAGCTTGGAATAGTGGAGAGGAAGTGTTAGGGATGTACTCACTGCAAACTCTAGTGTACTACTGCTTTCAGGTATATATTTTGCAGTAGTTTATGGTTACGTGTGCACATAAGCTCTCTCTCACAGAAACTGGTGTATATCTAGGTTATGGGACTTTGTTAGAAAGTGAACTACCTGAGATGAAATTAGAGTGTACTATAAAAGGAAAGGTCTCACCCGAGTAATGAAGCTGAAGGGTTGTCATTCCACACGTGAAGTCTCTGGACACAGTCTGAGGTGAAGCATGTTGAGGTGGCAATCGTTGCCTTGGTTAGGTTGTGATCGGCGGATGCAATATTATTTGGTTTGGATTGGGAGATGCATACGGGAAAGTGGGCCCTATCCAAGGGTTCCAGGAGTGGGGGAAGTAGGGGCTCTATAGTGGAGATGTGAGGTTCCTGCTGTCTTAGGGTTCAAAAAGACAATCGATAGTTAATGTTATCATCACATTATTTGGTAATTGGGTTAACTTTGAAAAGTCCTTTTGTTATGGTTTGCTGTACAGTATCCAGTATCTTGTATATAGCTGTGCTATTGGATGCTTCTAATTTACTTGGTCTAGGCTTTTGAGACAGTCCGCATATCAAATACACAGCCTATATATTAAAAGGATTCAGTTTATGTTTTGAGAAACTTTGAGACATACAATTGATTTTCCCCCTCTCATATTAATTAACTACTGATTTATATGTCTACATTTTGCTAGGAGTATAGTTGTACCCCTCTTATCCTATGGTTTTGTTAATGTCTCCTTTACAAAAAAAGTTTGTAGGGACCTGTTTATCCATAAATTTAAAGACTTATTATCTAATGTGCCACTGTACTTCCTGACTTAATGTCTGCACTATGTGAAATATGACTTAAAGTATTCAAACTTTGTCAATATGATCCATATTGCCTAAGAAGTAGCAGTGTGTGCTAACAATAATTAAGGTGAGGTGACACCTTTCAGAAAGAAAATATATAAAAACAGTGTGACTTTTAGAAATACAATGACCATCAGTTCTCTTTTAAATTTCCCACTAAAATGACTATACACGGGCAAACTTCTTTATCAGAATAGAATGAAAGTAGTTTTTGAAGCTAATTTTGAACATATTTTACCATTTCCCTATTGTTCAAAGCAGTAGTTTTTTTATATGACCCTTCATTATTTTTTTAATCTTTTTTTGTTCTTCAATTTTCTGAGTTTTTGTTTTGGATAGAAGGATAGAATATAAAAAGTCATGTTATATAAAAGTAAAAATAGACAGTCTGTTGAATAGAGCAAAGGTCATTTAGCAAACTCTTGTTTTCTTCCTATTCTAAGATATTTCTAGTTTCTGAACGAAAGTTTTAGCATGTGTTAGACTCTGCAATTATTTGATTGCAAAGTGACCACTGATTTGTAGCCTGTCATTAAGCTGAAGTTACCATGCTGTGTGTTTAAACCAGGTTGGTTCTTCTCCATTTCACTGTACTACCATTTCCCAAATTTAGATGGAGATTCTTGCTTTGATTTATATTAATAGAAATATTTTGGATAGAAAAAATAGTTGGAGAGAGTGTTTTCTTCTCCTTGAAACTAACAATAAAATAAAATGACCTTCCTTCACTTGATAGTTAACTTGGAAATAGCATGCTAAACATGTTAGCCATGTTATTATTTTTTAATAAAATGATTTGTGAATGCTAACTTTCCTTTTTAAAACTACTTTTATTTACATTAATGATAGAGATTGAGAAGTAGAGATTGATAGATAGACAGATAGACAGCACAAGAGCAGAACACTGCTCAGCTCTGGCTTATGGTGGTTCTGGAGATTGAACCTGGGACCTCAGAGTCTAAGGCATGAAAGCATTTTGCAAAATCATTATGTCATCTCCCCAGCTTTTAGTTGTATTATGCTATGTGTTCATGTATGTTCTGTGGCCTTTAAACATTGCAGTATTTTTTTTTTTACTCCAGATAGAGGACATGCTTCTACACTTGATGTTAGCCATTCTGTTACAATTTCAAAATCATCATAATTACTTATGTGCTTGACTCCCCCCGCTGGTTCATTGCATTTTACCATAATGCAAATATAATGGTTTATAGTGATGTGTGGGGGACTGAAGCTGGGACCTTGAAGCCTCAGGTATGAGAGTTTCTTTGCATAACCATTATACTGTCTACCCCCACTCACTTGTGACATTTTTAATTCTCAAGAAAATGGTCAGTACATGCTGTCTCTATACAGACTCCCACATCTTGTTCTTTCAGGTCAGAAGTAACTTTAGCCATTTTTCTCAGGTGTATTGTTCTTATTCTTCTATCATTCTAATGGTGTTATTGCTATAGAAAAGAAATACTCAATATTAGAGGTGTTTGTATAACTTCTTTAGTCCATAACACTATAGCAGGGCAATTAGGTCAGTTTTACCATTACAAGTGTTAAATGTTCCAACATATTTTTACTAAGTAGCACATGCTGCAATGTCTTTGAATCTTCATCCCTAATGATGAACTAAATTATGTAAAACTTTGAGTTTCCACCTTACTCTATTTGAATTTTTTTCACTGTGTTATCTTTTATTGGGGAATTAATGTTTTACATTTGACAGTAAATACAGTAGTTTGTATATGCATAACATTTCCCAGATTTCCATATAACAATACAACCCCAACTAGGTCCTCTGTCACCCTTCTTAGATCTGTATTCTCCCCACCCACCCACCCCAGAGTCTTTTACTTTGGTGCAATATGCCAATTCCAGTTCAGGATCTACTTGTGTTTTCTTTTCTAATCTTGTTTTTCAACTTCGGCCTGAGAGTGAGAACATCCCATATTCATCCTTCTGTTTCTGACTTATTTCATTTAACATGAACTTTTCAAGGTCCATCCAAGATCTGCTGAAAACAGTGAAGTCACCATATTTATAGCTGAGTAGTATTCCATTATATATATATATATATATATATATATATATATATATATATATATCACAATATTTAAATTTTATCTACATATGTAACTTATGTACTTCTATAAAAGATTGAATGGCTTGAAACAAAAGTACCAATACTCTTCACTTTGATATTAAATTTTAATTAATTAATTAATTAATTTTTGCCTCCAGGGTTATCACTGGGGCTCAGTGCTTGCACTAGGTATCCACTGCTCCTGGAGGCCATTTTCCCCATTTTGTCGTCGCTCTTGTTGTTGTTATTGTTGTCATAGCTGTTGTTGTTGGACAGGACAGAGTGAAATTGAGAGAGGAGGGGAGGACAGGGGAGAAACAGATACACACCTGCAGACTTGCTTTACCACCTGCAGAGTAACTCCTCTGCAGGTGGAGAGCCTGGGGCTGGAACAGGGGGCCTTAGGCCAGTCCTGAGCTTTGCACCATGTGCAGTTAACCCACTGCGTTACTGCCCAACCCCCAAATTAATTTTATTATATAAAGCATAGTTTACTAATACACAGATTTCAGTCAACTAAAATATTAATGTTAACTATATATAACATATAAAATACTGGTTAAAAGCTGTAAATTAAGGATAAGTATTATGCATTATGGGATTGAACGCAAGACTAACCTTATGGAGCATAGAATAAAGGTTCATTAATTATTCACGGATGTCTAAAATCTACCCATATACTCATATCAATACAGTAGAATAAAACAGTCCTCAATCTTTCTCCACAATCTTGAAAACAGAACAGATTATATTAAGCAGCCACATCTATGTGAAGACTTACATCAATAAGTATAAAACTTTGAGTACCGGGAGTCGGGCTGTAGCGCAGCGGGTTAAGCGCAGGTGGCGCAAAGCACAAGGACTGGCATAAGGATCCCGGTTCGAACCCCGGCTCCCCACCTGCAGGGGAGTCGCTTCACAGGCGGTGAAGCAGGTCTGCAGGTGTCTATCTTTCTCTCCTCCTCTCTGTCTTCCCCTCCTCTCTCCATTTCTCTCTGTCCTATCCAACAACAACAACAACAATAATAACTACAACAATAAAACAACAAGGGCAACAAAAGGGAATAAATAAATAAAATAAATATAAAAAAAAAATAAAAAAAAATAAATAAAACTTTGAGTACCAAGGAAAAAGTATTATTTTGAGCTTCAATTTTTTGAAATATCTGTGGGTTTGTAGAGGAAAGAAAATACTTTGTTTCAGTTTTGGTTTTCTTTGTGTGATCAAGACAAATTCAGGTACTTTATTCCACCCTTGATTTGCTTGCCTCCATGTTTCTTTCTGTTGTGATAAACTGAAAACTAGGAATTGAATCAGTATCTATATGATAGGTGGGAACTTGGTGATTTGGTTGACTGACATTTTCAGGTGGGGGGGGTGGAGTGTTAGAGTGTTATATGGAAAACTGAGAAATGTTACTCATGTACCAATTACTGTATCTTACTGTCAACTGTAAGCCATTAATTCCCCTAGTAAAGGAGGGGAGGGGGGGAACCACTTAAGTCAGTTGTACAAAAGTCACAGAATAGAAAAATAAATAAAAGAGGACTTTATTGATAAGGATGTAACTTGTAAATTTGAAAGTTTCGCTCATCAGCATAGGCTGTAGAACAAACAGAAAAACTGGAAATAGGGTGCTTTGATGTTTTCACAGATAGGATGAGGTGACAGTTTAAACATACTTAGTTTAAACATATTTAGGAGTTCTCCAGGGGAAAAATTATGAATGCTCATGAACGGTACAGATGGGCGTGCAAAGTTGAGGAATATTAAATAGTATAATATGTATACATAATCATAAGTTACATGTAAAGAAAATGGCTAAAAGAATATCATTGTGTGGGAATCAGGCTGTAGCTCAGCGGGTTAAGCGCAGGTGGCGCAAAGCGCAAGGACCTGCTTAATGATCCCGGTTGGAGCCCCTGGCTCCACACCTACAGGGGAGTTGCTTCACAGGCAGTAAAGCGGGTCTACAGGAGTCTTATCTTTCTCTCCCCCTCTGTCTTCCCCCTCTTCTCGCCATTTCTCTCTGTCCTATCCAACAACGATGACAACAGTAATAATTACAACAACAACAAAAAATGGGCAACAAAAGGGAATAAATAAATAAAATAAATATTAAAAAAAAAAAGAATATCATTGCGCAAGGATCCAAGTTCAAGCCAGGCATGTCTTCCTTCTTCCTTCCTTCCTTCCTTCCTTCCTGCCTTCCTGCCTTCCTTCCTTTCTTTTTTTCTTTTTATTTACCAGAGCACTGTTCAGCTCTGGCTTATGGTGGTGCAGGAGATTGAACATGAGACTTAATGGAGCCTCAGGCATGAGAGTCTGTTTGCATAGCCCCCACCCGCCAGGCATGCTTTTAGCACAGTAATAAAAAATACCTAAAGGCTAAGGAGGGCTCCTCTATAGCTTTGAGTTTGGGGGGCCAGTTTTATGGTTTTAGTTAATAAAACTAATAGCCTCTACATTAATTACTTAGGCAAGCAGTCTAGGATCCTTATCATCGCATAGGTATTAAGACTCTATAGTGGGAGTCCGGCGGTAACGCAGCCTGTTAAGCACACGTGGCACAAAGCACAAGGCCGGGTTAAGGACCTGCATAAGGATCCTGGTTCGAGTCCCGGGCTCTCCACCTGCAGGGGAGTCGCTTCACAAGTGGTGAAGCAGGTCTGCAGGTGTCCATCTTTCTCTCCCCCTCTCTGTCTTCCCCTCCTCTCTCCATGTCTCTGTCCTATCCAACTACAACGACATCAATAACAACAATAATAACTACAATAATAAACTAACAAGGGCAACAAAAGGGGAAATAAATAAATATTTAAAAAAATTAAAAAAAGACTCTATCTTTCTATCTTGGTTCAACAAATACCAAAAAGAATGTAGGGCTGTCACATCATCAAATATGTATATATATATATTTTTTTTTTTCCTTATTCATAAAGAGTCCATCTCTGTTTTAACAAGAAAGAAAAGAGTGGAGTTGCTCAAAATTTGGATTATTTGAATATGGAAATAGCACTTATTGAAAACAGAATTTATCCCTTATAAAAAAATGTATGTAATAATTGGTATGTAGTTCACCTGAGAAGGTGCCTACTTTGTCATGCGCAAAACCCAGCCTCCAATTCCTTGTCCCCAAGTTGCTGAGTGAAGTTTTATTGTGGTGGTCTCTTTATTTTTGTCTCTATCTCTGTCTGCTCTGTCTGTCCTAGTATCTATCTGAAAAAGTCATCATGAAGTGGTGAAGTCCTGGTGACAAGAAGAAAGACAAACGCAAGCTCCTGTAACACATATAAAAGGACACAGGTAAGGAAAGAAACAGCAAATAAGCAATAGTTTGTGCTATGAGAATGAGCATCTCTGTGGATTAAAACAGCTTTGGAAAATTCCATCCACTCTGTGACTTCTCTTTCAAGACTTCAAACCAGGATTATAAGGATACCTGTATTTCACATATACTGATAGGTGATGTTTGCCAGAAGCAGAACATTGATTTAACTGGTGGAATTACATTACTTTCTAGTAAATTTAGAACCTTCAAATGTTGGGTTGTCAGAAAGGTCATAACATATTTTTATGCAAAAATGTGTCATAGCTTTTTGGAAAAACTCAATAGATGTAGTTGTGAATAGAGATTTAAGAAGATAGACCATTTAAACATATATGCTAGACATTTAAGTTTTTTAGTGGTGTGTGTGTGTGTGTGTGTGTGTGTGTGTGTGTGTGTGTGTGTGTCAATTCCATAGTAGTGGATGGAAACTAGACATTTGGTGATGGAGACCATAGTATAGTTCATATAGCTATCTAACAAAAATGTTGTATATGCCTTGAACTTACATAATGTTTTAAACAAACAATGATAAGCATAACTATATATTCAACTTACCAAAAAACTTGGAAGTAGAAAAATATCATGTGAAAATGATGTCCCCAGAGGGAAAGTAATCTAGATGAGATTGATGAATTAAAATGAAACTAAAGACACAGAAGTAAAGTAGAAAGAAAGGCAGTAAAGAGTGAAATGAGCCTATGGAAATGCTAATGACTGATGCTGACAGTCATTTGAGGGGCTCTTCAAGAGAGTAGAGGAACAAGCCAGGGAGCTGAAAATTATGAGAGAAGAGATGAAGGAACAAAGAGCCATCTGGAAATTACAGGTGTTTCAAAGGAGTAATTGGGATACAAACTAAAATCAGATTCAAAATTGAAGGAAATTTTACTGAGCTGAAAATAGCAGCAAGTATGCAAATGCAAATGTAAGTGAAATTTAAATGTGCAAAATGAAAACAGAGCCAGGCACATTCTGGGCACTTCTGTTCCTTGAACTATGGCCAGTTCATTAACCTGAAGACTCAAGTGCTACAAATATACTAGAAATCTTAATAAAGTATCTGAACCATCTTTTGGGTACATAGTTGAATGTGAATGTCTGTCTGAGTAATTCTCAAAAACAATAGATAGTAACAACAAAAGTGTCATGTCTCAGTTGTTCTGAAAGTTCTGTGATGGGTTCAGGAAACAGTTGTTGTCCAACAATCCAATTGGAATTTTCAAGTATAAGTATATTTACTGAAGGCTAACATACACATTAAAAAGGGTACTGTAACTGATGTGTTTTCTCAAAGTACAATAAACCCCAACACCTATCAGCTTGATTAAAAGCAAACATTTTAAGTGCCACAGAAATCTGTCAAGCATCCCGACAACCCAGACACAACAAAATGAAGGAAATTTTGAGTGCATTGTCCTAGCTCATTCTGCTCATTTTGAATGCTAAATTAAAAGTGTATACATTTATATGTTTTGCCTGATTTTGCTCGTTAAATTGTAGGTGAGCCCAAGTTATTGTTTGCATTTTCACTCATAAATTGACTTAAATTTTAAAGTGTTTTTTTCAGTGCCTGCACTATGAATCCACTGCTCCTGGTGGTTATTTTATTTTATTTTATTTTCAGGTTTATTGAATAGGACAGAGAGAAATTAAGAGGGGATGGGAAGATAGAGAGGGGAAAGGAAGATAGACACCTGCAGACTTGCTTCACTGCTTGTGAAGTGACCCCTCCTTGCAGGTGGGGAGACAGGGGCTCAAACCTAGAACCTTGTGGGGGTACTTGTGCTTCTTACTATGTGTGCGTAACCTGGTGTGTCACCTCCAGGGCCCCAAATTTTTCAATTTTTACAAACCATTCATTTAGATACATATCTTTCTTTATAGTGTGTATTAATGGTGCCCTATTTATAAAGTCTTTCTTTGGCATAAGGTCATGACAAAATTGCCCTGTTACTTTTGTGGTCTATAGTTTTTATTTTTGTTTCATTTGATTATTCACCTAAGATTGTTTATATATCCTGTAATGGGATTCAGCTTTCTTTTTATGATTCATAAAGATGGCCAATTGATTTAGCACTTTTTTTCATATGATTTTTTTTTCTCTCTGTGTTATATTTTCAGCTTGGTAAAAACAAATGACTTGTGTAATTTTGTGCCTTGAACTCTAATCTACGGATCAAATGAACTAGTGAACTATCAATGCACTAATATTGCAGTATTGTTTTCATTTTTATAATTATATTATTACTTGGCACAGTAATATTCTTTTATTCACATCTCTGCACTTCTAGTTATTTGTTTATACACATAAACTTTAATGTATGCAGAATCATGTACATATGAATTATGTGTACATATTTTTGCATATATACCCACATTTTTCATGTACATGGTATCTAAGTTTGCATATACAAACATGCACATTCATTATAAATACATACCTTATGAATGGAATTTAGTTTTTTTTAATGTTAAAGATTTTCTTATTGGAAAACTTCCACTTGAATTTAAATATTAAAACACCTCATTTAGGAGGTTGGGGGTGGTGCATTCCATTGAGTGCACGCACTACAGCGTGCTGTGAGTTGGATTTGAACCCCTGTTCCCCACCTATCAGTGGGAGCTTCACAAGTGCTGAACTAGTGAAACAGGTGTTTTCACTCTCTTGCTGTCGATCTCCCCCTCTGAAACTTTCTATCTTTCCTACTTAAAGAAAAAAGAAAGAAAGAAAAGTTATCATAGTCACCATGAGCAGTGGATTCATCTTACAGGCACTGAGCCTCAGCAGTAACCCTGATGGCAATAAAATAAGAATCTATTTTATGTTCTTTTAATTTGTCTGAAATTTTGGAGTGACTTAGTTCATTAGGCATAAGACATAAAGTGTATCAAGGATGATTTGCAAGTATTTCTATAAGGCTTTCATTTTTAACTCTCATGAGGAATCTGCTGCTTGAAATATATGACTATTTAGAAAAAATACAATCTCACAAAGATCTGTTTCTTTACAGTGCGATTAATATTATATTGATATTTTGATAGGGGAACTAGTAAGTATAACAAAAAAGAGTAACACCATACCCACACTGAAGAGATCTATGAATTAAGTAATAATATAGTTTCTTCAGAGTGACACAGGTAGAGTTAATATTTTCAGTTAATTTTTGTTGATTTATGCATAGGAATCATAAAAGGGAATTTATGCATGTTTTAGACAATGATCTATCAATAAATAATGGGCCATAATACTGAAAGACAGGTATAATTATTTTAGAAACTTCATAACTAAAAAATTGGTTTTAGAAGCCTGGGAGGTGACACAGTGGATAAAACACTGGACTCTCGAGCATGAAATCCTATCATCACCCTGGATCCACACTCCCAGAGGGATAAAGAATAGGGAAGTGATCAAGGGAGGGGATTGGATATGGAGCTCTGGGGGTGGGCATTGTGTGGAAATGTACCCCTCTTATCCTATAGTCTTGTCAATATTTCCATTTTGTAAATAAAAATTAAAAAAAAAAAATCCTGTCATCACGTGTCAGAATGATGATCTGGTTCATCCCCTCCTACCCTTCCACCTTCCCTCCCTCTCTCTCTCTCCCTCTCTCCTTCTCTTCCTCTTTATGCCTCTACCCCCATTAATAAGTAAACAAATATTTAACAAGAAATATGCACACCTTTAAAAAAGATTTTAATCCTATTAGAAAATTCTGTTCAAAATCCAACACTGTAGTTAAGAATTAGGAAACTTTAACCTTTGCAATTTGTAATTGAAGAGTTCACTAGTGGGGAAGAAAGTACTAATGAGAATCTTTATTGCAACTAACAAATGGTTTCAGTTAAATGAAATAGAAAATCAATAATTAAAAAAATGAAAGGGAAACTTTTCTCATATTAACTAGTGACAAGTTGTGAATAAACTTTTTTTTTTGAAACCACATAAAAAAAATGAAAGCACTTGACTTAGATGCCGGCAGTGGCACACCTAATATGAGGTGCAAGGACCTGTGCAGGGATCCAGGCTCGAACCTTCAAAAGTGGTGAAGCAGGTCTGCAGGTGTCTATCTTTTCTCCCCCTCTGTGTCTTCCCCTACCCTCTCCATTTCTCTCTGTCCTGTCCAGTAAAATGGAGAAAATGTCTGCCTGGAGCAGTGGATTTGTAGTGCAGGCACCAAGCCCCAATGATAAACCTGGAGGGAAAAAGGAGAGAAAAGGAGAGAAAAGAAAAGAAAAGAAAAGAAAAGAAAAGAAAAAGGGAAAAGAAGGAATAAAGAAGGAAAGAAAGAAAGAAAGATAGAAAGAAAGGAAAGAAAAGAAAGGCTCTAAGAGTGATAGTGTTTTGCACACATCTATCATAGAGAGATGAGAAATTGTACATGTATGTCAACAGCTGTACTATAAATCACTAACCCCCATCAGATAATTTTTTAAAAAAGAAAAAGCTAAAATTGAAATTGCTCATGAAAATTTGCGACATGGAAACATTTATCATAGAGAAAAACACATTGTTAATAACTATCATTAAGATCAATAAAACTCCAGAAGGTACTCTTTCTATAAACCAAATGCTAGAAGAGGAGAACACCTATTGGACGTGATGAAGTAGAAGCAGTAAGAAGCTACAAACACACAGAGTTCCAATATGGAGAAAGATAAGAATGTACAAAACAACTTGACTTAAAGTTGCATGTTAAAGGTGAAATACAAAACTTCTGTCAAGTATTCCACCCCTAAGCAAAACCTCGAAATTTAAAAAGAGAGAGAATGAAGAAATTAAAATTATATAGCTAATTGTTCAGAAATAATTATCATGTTTAATTTATATATAGTGGCATATAAAATTAGAATCATATAGTCTGATGAGAATGTTTGCATAATCACAACCCCCTGTAGAAACTGTAAAATTTTAATCCAAAGAAGGAATCTCATAAAGACTGGCAAGAAAATAAGCAAAATGAATAAAATTAATTTGCTATACAAGGGGAAGCAAAACACAAATATGAATTGAGCACCTTATCACTTGGACTGTCAGCTGAAAACAAATAGGATGAAGGATCCAGAAAAAGTTTAACTGACAAATTTATATTATTGACTTACTTTTTGTACGTTATCAGCTGAAAGAAAATCGTGAGAAAAAAAAGAATCATAAACATAAAAAGGAATTATTGGACAGGGGAACCTGAATTATTCTTTTAAATAAGTCACTCTGCATTTGAATTTTAGGAAATATGATGAATAGGGGGAAATAACTAAAAATTTAAAACAGTAGTAAAAAAATGAGCTTAATGACTCCCAGAATAATAAAGAATAAGTAATCTTTCAATGGAGAGGCTGAGATGTGGAACTCTGGTAGTGGGAATTGTGTAGTATTATACCTCTCTTATCCCACAATCCCGTTCTTCTTCTAGCATTTGCCCTTCTTCCGTAGCCAGTCAACAGCGTCAACAATCTCGTTGATCATTATTAAATCTCTAATAAACAAACTTAATAAAAATTATTTATAAACATATATACATGCATATATATATTCAATTCATTTTTCATTAATAGGTGAGTACTGGGTCTGGTGAGATAGTTCACTTGGATTGTGCATGGTGTTGCCATGTACATGACCAGGTTCGAACCTGGCCCCCAACATATTGAAAGAAGTTTTGGTGTCTCTCTCTCTCTCTCTCTCTCTCTTTCTGTCTATATAAGTGTATATTTAAAATTAAATAGATAAGGAAAAAGAGTACTGGGGTACTTTTAAAGTAAGGAGAAGGACAAACTAATTTTGGACAAAAACAATTGAAAATGTAATTATATGTGTCTACATTTTAAAAATGTCTATGCTAACAGTGTAAATAAATGTCAGTGTACTATTATTTCTGAGAGAAGCAATACTAAAAATTTGATGTTACTAACAAAATAATACAGAAAATATACATGTATGAAAACCTCAGACACTAAAAGATGATTGGTAGTTCTTGCTTTATAATACCAAGTAGTTTATTTTCTTTGTTTCTGTCCTTTTTAATAGTAGTAAAACTCAGTCTACACATTTTGTAGCATTTTATACTATGCAAAACATTTGTAACTCATTTCTATCTGATGACTGTATGTAGTGATTAATTTAGTGACTGCTATATAAAAGTGCCACGTGCATGTCTGATTGAAGTTTTTCGGTTTTCATGTTTAATTCCAATATCTCTTGTCCTCTTTTTCTCTGTACACAACACTTACTTTCTCTCCCCCCCCCCCATATTACACTTACGGATTTCAGTAAAATTTTCTCTGAAATCATCCAGATTCCAGGTGTTCATCTCTGATGTGTGTCTCAGAGGAGAAAATGTGTAAGATTATTTTAATCACCATGAGCAGTCTGAATAATTTGCAATATGCAGCCAAGACGCCTTCATGGCACATTGACAAAATCATACCTCTTCACCTGTGTCTTTTTCTCCTTGCTTTGCCAAGTTCATTTTTCCTTACTAGGTTGTTTTCTGTATTAAAAATACTCTTAGATGTGAAGTAGAAGGGTAATGATATCTACTTGAGATATGCTCAAAATAATAACTTCAATCACCCTCCTCTTATATGCTGCTTTTCAGCCATTTATTATTTTTGGCTTATAGTAAAGTAGTGGAAAGGAATTCAAGAATAAAATCTGAAATAGTATCTTTCACATCAACTTTACCAGCTGTGACAGTGGAGACATTTTTTTTCTTTTTTGCAGGAGGACTTTTCTTTCTATCTTGCTGATGATGAGGTCTTTGGGGCCTTTCTATTTAGACTATTTCTATCTTCACTTTAGCTGGACGCCTAGCATGTATGAATAAGTGCCAGCTGGTGTAGATTTCTTTTACAGAAAATGCTGTCTCAACCATATGGAGTTCACAAGTATGGAGCTAAATTATTTTATTTTCCACTCTGGTGTTTTTTGATTGCAGAAGTTCATCTTGACCAACAGTGTGCTTTAAAATCATGTCACCTTGCATCCATTTCACTGTCCAGTCTTTAAACATTAACTTTTCTAAATTCAAGTCTTTTTTTCTCTTACATTTTAACAATTACAACAATAAGTATATATCTATAATTTGTAGATAAGAGAATAAAGGATGAAATTTTTAAAAAATTATTATCTTTATTTAGTTATTGGATAGAGACAGCCAGAAATTGAGAGGGAAGGGGGTGATAGAGAGGGAGAGAGAGACACCTGCAGCCCTGCTTCACTGCTGGTGAAGCTTTCCCCCTGCAGGTGGGGGGATGGGGGCTAGAACCCAGGTCCTTGTGCATTGTAACATGTGCACTTAGCCAGGTGCACAACCACCCGGCCCCCAAGGATGAAATCTTATCTATACTAGCAATGAATCCCACTTATTCCCATGATGCCTTTTGTCGTAAAAGAAGAAAAGAAAACTATAGAAAACATTTCCAATTCATTCACTTTTTTTCTCATCTTCACTTCTATCAATTCATCATCTATTCCCCCTGGTCCACATCTGAGCATTCCTATCAGTATTCACGTTGCGTTTAGAGTTGAAAATTTCATCTGTCTCCTTCTACATGAAGTATTTCAGTAGCTTCCATAAAAATAAAAAGCCCAAGTCTTTTAATGAGGCTTTCCTAGATAGAGCTTTCTTGTTAGAGTTATGCAGCACTGTTCTGCAAAATACCCCTAACAGCTTAATACACTTTCCTTTTCAAGTGCAACATGCACTGTACTCCTTTTTATGTCTTGGTTCAGCCTCGATATCCCTGACCCTTGAGAAGGTTTCTAGGCAAGGTTGAGGATTGCCTTTTACCCACAGAATACCTAGACATTCCCACATGAGAGCATTTACTAAGCTGTAAGCACACAACCTTTTCTTACTTTATGATTTTTTTTTGTTGTTGTTTTTAATTTTACTAAGTGAACATTGGTTGATAGCACTACACGATTCTGGGTTGGGGGTACAACTTCACACCTCAGCATGTGTACAAGGCACATTTTCAGCTGCATCACAGTCCACACAAGTCTGCCCTAAATAATGGTATTTCTATATTAGAAAAGTGTATATTTCTGATTGCTGTATGTTGATTGGTAACTTCAAAAATCTTAACACTTCTAAACAGAAAAGGGTAATATAAATGCTGCATCTCTCTCTCTCTCTCTCTCTCTCTCTCTCTCTCTCACACACACACACACACACACACACACTCAGATGCTCACCTGGATTTTTTTTTTTATAGCACTGGCTCTAAACATAAGTTGCTCATCACTTGTTATCTGAATTAAATCTATTTGCCATACAGATCAGGAGACTAGTCCTAGCACAAAGTCCTACCTGGCACTATAGTCAAACAGGGGCTCTTTTCTTTTTTCTTTCTCTTTTCTCTTATACATCTTACTGGCTGAGCTTTTCCCAAGTATTGTTATTTATGATCAGTCATAATCTCCAGTTTGAACCATAAGCGATACAAAAACAATACTCATCTTTGGTTTTAAATTTAAGAAAAAAAAAAAAACACAAAATACAATAGAGAAGTTACAATAGAATTAGTGAGGAGTTACAATAGAATTAAGATTATTGGAGAGGCTGGGTAGTGGCACACTTGGTTGAGTGCATATGTTATAATGCATAAGGACCTGGGTTTGAACCCCCAATTCCCACCTACAGGGGGAACGCTCTCCTAGTAGTGAAGCAGTGTTGCAGGTGTCTGTCTGTCCCTGTTCCTTTCTATCACCCTGTTCCCTCTCAATTTCTGGCAGTCTCTATCCAATAAATAAAAAAAGATAATAAAAATGTTTAAAAAATAATTAAGATTATGATAAAATTCAATTGATATGTTTTATGGTCTCAGAGTTTCCATTATTATTTACTGCTTACTGATAGAAGCAGTAACTCTAGAATTGTTTTAAGTAAAAATTTTAAGCATGAGTTATAAGTATAGTTGCTTTTCTGCTTGAAGTGGAAAATTCCTGTACCTCTCATTTATGAAAAAAGGGGCTAGACAAAACCCACACACTATGATGTAAGCCACCTGTTGTTTGTTTTAAAGAGAATAGCTAGCCTAACCAAGTCCTTGAAACCCAACACTTGCTCAAGGTCGAGGGAGCTGATAGCCCAGTGGTCTTGGCTGACAATGAGAAAGTGTGGTGACCCTATTTTGCATAAAGGCTTGAAATTAGACAATTCTTATAGGCTGCTTAGGGTATTGCAATGTCTGAAATGATTGGATCCTGCGTTTTCTGTAAAATGCTATTGAGTGTGTGATAGAATTCAAGTTTTGCATATTCCCCACCCAGAATGTACTCTAGAATCCTATAAATTGTGTGGTTTGAGCCTTGTTCAGGGTCGAGCTGGTGGACTGCTGTCAGTCACCTCTCAACCGGATTCAAATTCGTGAATAAACATCTTTTGCTTCCTTGCAGTGGATGGTGGTTTGATTTTGCTCGCTAACACTTACCAGTGGTATATTTCACAGCTGATGGTGAAAAGGCAGATATATTAGTTTGGTACTGGGAGAAAGTGCTCTATTTTTAAAATCACATTTACTGCATGTCATGCCAGCAGAGGCACTGTCTGTGTTCCAGTAAGAATGTTTCTATAGAGATCAGTCTTAGAAGACAGAAATGTCTCTTCCTTGGTGATAAAAGATAAGGTAAGACCTCAGTTCCCTCACAATTCTTGAAAGTTGGTTATAAGAACATCTATAAAAACATAATAAAAAATAAAATTACAGAAGTATGGCAAATGCATTGTCCCCCAAGCTCCATTGCATCATCTCTCTCCCTATTTAAGTTTCATAAGTGTTTCTAACATAATCTAACATAGTAATGATAACTTTTTAAATTTATTTTTTATTTAAGAAAGGATAAATTAACAAAACCATAGGGTAGGAGGGGTACAACTCCACACAATTCCCACCACCCAATCTCCATATCCCATCCCCTCCCCTGATAGCTTTCCCATTCTCTATCCCTCTGGGAGCATGGACCCAGGGTCCTTGTGGGTTGCAGAAGGTAGAAGGTCTGGCTTCTGTAATTGCTTCCCCGCTGAAAATGGGCATTGACTGGTCAGTCCATACTCCCAGTCTGCCTCTCTCTTTCCCTAGTAGGGTGGGTCTCTGGGGAAGCAGAGCTCCAGGACACATTGGTGGGTCTTCAGTCCAGGGAAGCCTGGCCGGCATCCTGATGGCATCTGGAACCTGGTGGCTGAAAAGAGAGTTAACATACAAAGCCAAACAAATCGTTGAGCAATCATTGACCCAAAGGTTGGAATAGTGGAGAGGAAGTGTTGGGGGGGAGGGGTTACTCACTGCAAACTCTAGTGTACTTCTGCTTTCAGGTATGTATTTTGCACTTGTTTATGGCTACGTGTGAACGTATGCTCTCTCTCACAGAACCTTGTCTATATCTAGGTTTTAGGACTTTGTTAGAAATTGATCCACCTGAGATGGAATTAGAGAATACTATGAAAGGAAAGGTCTCACCCGAGTAATGAAGCTGAAGGGTTGTCATTCAACACCTGAAATCTCTGGACACAGTCTGAGCTGAAGCATGTCGAGGTGGCAATGGTTGCGTTGATTAGGTTGCGATTAGGTGATGCAATATTATTGGATATGGATTGGGAGATTCATGGGAGAAAGTGGGCCCTATCCTAAGGTTCTAGGACTGGCAGAAATATAGTCTCTATAGTGGAGATGTGAGGTTCCTGCTGTCTTAGGGTTCAAAAAGACAATGGACAGTTAATGTTGTCATCACATTATTTGGTAATTGGGTTAACTTTGAAAAGTCCTTTTGTTAGGGTTTCCTGTGTAGTACCCAGTATCTTGTAAATAGCTGGTTGCCTCTGATCTACTTGGTCTAGGCTTTTGAGAGAGTCTGCATAAGTAATGACAAAATTAACTTAACATTTTTTGTAGTCAAGTTATAGAATCATAACCCACAAGGAGAGGTCATTTTGCCATATGAAGGCTTATTACTTAGCTTTACTAAATGAAATAGTTATAAACAGATGAAGTATTACCTACAATTGCTTAATTTCTTTTGTTTGCCAAAACAATGTTTTTTTTTTACTTAAAATTATATTTCAAAAATATGTATTTTATATGAGAAGTCTTACTCATGCCAAGGTTCAATCAAATTCAAATTCACAATTGTGATATTTCCCTAGACACTTGACATATGCGATGGTAAAATCTACAACCAGATTTCTTAATGCATCTTTAAAATTTCTTTTTTTAAAAATTTTTTTAAGAAAGGATAAATTAACAAAACCATAGGGTAGAAGGGGTACAACTCCACACAATTCCCACCACCCAATCTCCATATCCCATCCCCTCCCCTGATAGCTTTCCCATTCTCTATCCCTCTGAGAGCATAGACCCAGGGTCGTTGTGGGTTGCAGAAGGTAGAAGGTCTGGCTTCTGTAATTGCTTCCCCACTGAACATGGGCATTGACTGGTCAGTCCATACTCCCAGTCTGCCTCTCTCTTTCCCTAGTAGGGTGGGTCTCTGGGGAAGCAGAGCTCCAGGACACATTGGTGGGTCTTCAGTCCAGGGAAGCCTGGCCGGCATCCTGATGGCATCTGGAACCTGGTGGCTGAAAAGAGAGTTAACATACAAAGCCAAACAAATTGTTGAGCAATCATTGACCCAAAGGTTGGAATAGTGGAGAGGAAGTGTTGGGGGGGGGGGGGGGTTACTCACTGCAAACTCTAGTGTATTTCTGCTTTCAGGTATATATTTTGCACTTGTTTATGGATACATGTGAACATATGCTCTCTCACAGAACTTGGTATATATCTAAGTTTTGGGACTTTGTTAGAAAGTGATCCACCTTAGATGGAATTAGAGAATACTATGAAAGGAAAGGTCTTACCCGAGTAATGAAGCTGAAGGGTTGTCATTCCACACCTGAAATCTCTGGACACAGTCTGAGCTGAAGCATGTTGAAGTGGCAATGGTTGCGTTGATTAGGTTGCGATTGGCTGATGCAATATTATTTGATATGGATTGGGAGAGGCATGGGAAAAGTGGGCCCTATCCTAAGGTTCCAGGACTGGCAGAAATATAGGCTCTATAGTGGCGATGTGAGGTTCCTGCTGTCCTAGGGTACAAAAAGACAATGGACAGTTAATGTTATCATCACATTATTTGGTAATTGGGTTAACTTTGAAAAGTCCTTTTGTTAGGATTTGCTGTATAGTACCCAGTATCTTGTAAATAGCTGGTTGCCTCTGATCTACTTGGTCTAGGCTTTTGAGAGAGTCTGCATATCAATTACACAGCCCATATATTGAAAAGATTCAGTTTGTGTTTTGAAAAACTTCGAGACATACAATTAATTTTCCCCCTTCGTATTAATTAACTAGTGATTTATATGACTACATTTTACTAGGAGTGTACATAAACACCATTCCCACCACCAAAAGACTATGTCCTATCCCACCCACCCACTCACCCCCACCTCCCACCAGCCAAAGAAGTCCCATGTCTACCCCTCACCACAGGGTTTTTGCTTTGGTGCCCTACTTTCAGTTTAGTCAGATCCTGCTTTTAGTTTCCCTTTCAGATCTTCTTTCTCAACTTCTGTTGATGAGTGGGATCATTCCATACTCATCTTTATCTTTCTGACTTAGCTCACTTAAGATAATTCCTTCTAGCTCTGTCCAAGATGGTTAGAGAAGGTGGGTTCATTGTTCTTGATAGCTGCATAGTATTCCATTGTTTATATATACCACAGCTTTCTCAGCCACTCATCTGTTGTTGGGCACCTGGGTTGCTTCCAGGTTTTAGCTATTGTTGTTGAGGTGGTCTGGTGTCGGGCTGCACTGCGGAGAAGAGAGCGGACGTCCAGAGCAAAGGGGTACACAGATCTTTATTATAGGATGGGGGGGAGGTTTGGTTCAGACCACGTGGAGCCAGCCAGCAATGGCCGACCACGGGGGGAGAGCAGGGAGCGAGACCTCAGAGAGGGAGAGCCGAGAGCCCAGAGAGAGCGAGGGGAGGGGTGAGGGGGCTTTTTATTGGGCGACAACCAGGGGTGACGTGTAGGGCCAGGATTGGTTGAAAGGGGGCACTCTAGGATTTAGCAAGGCATAGGAAAACCTGGGGGCGGAGCCAGGATTGGTTGAAAGGGGGCACTCTAGGATTTAGCGGGGCATAGAAAAACCTGGGGGCGGAGACTGCATCAGAATAAGTCCTCAGCAACATCTCCTCCTATCCCTTTATATCTAAATGGACACAGTAAAGAAAAATGGAGCATGCTTAAATGTTTTAGAGGAATGCCATGCTCAGGTGGGAAGATGTAGGACTTTCTGTGGAGGAGGGAAGGCTTAAATGGCTGCCAACCTTGTGAGATTTAAATGTCCTCCTGTGCTCAACCCCTCTTCAGAGAGAGAGACTTACCTGGAGAGACTCATCTCATAGGTTTAAGCGCAGCCTGCTCAACCATCTCTTCACAGTATCTCTACATCTTTTCTATCTTTCTATCTAGTAATTGCATAAGATGTACAAAGTCTATAAAAGACTATCATGGGGCAGAAACCTTTTGGACATAAGCCTAAATGACATAACAAAATAGGAAGGGACACGAAGGGGAGAAGTAAAAGTCAGTGGGGTGTGAAGGGAAGGATTGGTGTGTAAAGGAACATTCCCTGCTTGAGTGGGGAAAAGGGCAAGGGTACATAATGAGGGGGCGGCAGGAGGCATGACCCACCAAACAGAGGGGCTATTTGGCATTGTATAGTCCTCAAGGCAACAGTCTGTAAAGTCTATGAATTACTCAGGATTAGTCTATGAAAAACCAGCAGCGTGAAGGGAAATAAGCTGCTTCAAAATTGTGTAAAATGTATATAGGGTATGTCAGAAAGTCCGATACAAGTCTCAGTCCGAAGTAGATGGCTAGGGGAGGAATTGGCAGGGGATGCAACGCTGCATGAGGGAGGTCAGCCGCTGGAATGTTGCTCTTTTGTAGATAGCTAGCTGGAACTGCCAACACGTAACAAGCAGGTCAGAAGCAGGAACGGTAACCAGGCATGAAGAAAGTTCTGTCCTTGGAATTCGTGTATCAGGTTCTTCAGATCACGTTGAGTGACATCTAGGGTTTCGGGGGGTGTGCCACGGTAGTCGTGCCATCTAGTGAGTGACGTCAGGGTGTGCAGGGGTTCAGATGGTTTTTCCGGGATTCCTGTGAAAGAAACACAAACAATCTGCTTCTCGTGGTTAATTTGAACTGGTAACAAGTTATAGGTTTGTTATAGTTGGTACCTCGATGATTATAATTGGTTTAGAATCTCTTTATGATTTATTAAAAGGTCATCTAATGTGACCTCCTGTAGCAGCCTCTACCGCAGGATCTTGAGACCAATTTTAGCTAAAATATGTATTTTAAACAGACTCAAATTGCTTAGAGAGTTAACGCATATTCGTGACAATGATTTTAACGTTTACAGTGCCAGATTGATGCCAGATCTGTTGTGGATTAATTTCCACAAGATAGTTTACAGGGCACCTTTGGGGGCCCTTCAAAGGTGTCCTGTATATAAAATTTATATAGTTTAGTTTTGGGAATGAATAGTCACGTTGAACATTTAGACTTTTACCTAAATAGTAAGTTACCTTAACAATTAATATTTACCTTGTCTGGTAAAAGTGTAGCTGTAGGGTTACACTTCTGACCGTTAAGTTAGTGTTACCAAACTTGAGACATACCCATAAACATTTAGTTATAACAAACTGGAGGAAAAAGAACTTTTGTTATAAAAACACATTATTTAAAAACAATTTTAAATCTGTCATTAGTCACACAGTTTAAGACTAAACACTTACATATATACCAATACTATATATAAAATTCAAAAGAGGGAGAAAGAAAAAAAATTTTTTGGAATGTTTCTGGACGTCTCCAGAAACTTTGGCTGCGTCCAGCATTTTTATATAAGGCCAATAACCTTTTAGAGTACTCCAAGCAGATGGGTCATGCAAAAAAAAAGAAAAAAAAATTTTGTCATTTAACACACTCATTCACAAAAACAACTGGCCAGTTATAACATAAGACATACAGGGAAAGGGTAGGAGAGAGGTCTCTGTGAGCCAGATTTGCAGGTTCTGCCATGTCGTATTACGGGTCCTGGGATGTATCCTGCATCTGGTCCTCTTGTAGTATTTCTTGTTCTTCAGGAATAACAGCGCCATCCTGCGGGTATTGTCGGACATGGCGGGCAGGAACCCAGACAGGTTTAGAGAAATTTTGAGGGAAAATGCATGCGAAACCCCTTCCCATGGTCAATAATGGGTCAGGCCCTTTCCAAACTTTATCGAGTGGGTCTCTCCATTTCACCTTAATAGATGGGAGGGTAGATGGTGTTTGCCAGTGAAGAATAATAGGGGGTAAGGCTGAGTTATTGTAAATATTAAAGAGATTTAACGTAGTTAAGGCTTTTGCTAGCTGGATATTGGGGGGATATGTTCCTCCTTTATCTTTATTTAGTTGAGCCTTCAGTGTTTGATGGGCCCTTTCGACAATGCCTTGTCCCTGTGGATTGTAGGGAATGCCCGTGGTATGAGTAATATTCCAGAGGGAACAAAAATCTTTAAATTGTTTGCTTGAAAACATAGGTGCATTGTCTGTTTTCAAAAGTAATGGGACCCCCATAACGGCAAAACAAGAGAGCATATGGCTTACAAGCTTTTTAGCACTTTCTCCTGTCTGAGCTGTAGCCCACATAAATTTAGAAAAGGTATCAATTGAGACAAACACATATTTTTGTTTGCCAAAGTTTGGTATGTGGGTGACATCAATTTGCCAAATAGCATTAGCTTTTAAACCTCGGGGGTTAACCCCAAGGGTCTGGATAGCAGGTGTCTTTATGAGATTTGCACAAGAAGAGCATGTAGCAAGGATATGTTTTAACTGTGGTGCAGGAACATCAGGGAATCGAGCTTGAAGGCCTTTAAGATTAACATGGGTTAGAGAGTGAAAATTAGCAGGATCAGAGACAGAGACTGGGAAAGTTCCTGTGGAGGCAAGGCGGTCAACTGCGGCATTCCCTTCGGACAGGGAACCAGGAAGAGGGCTGTGGGAACGAAGGTGTTGAATATACAGTGGTTGGGTTCGAGAACAGAGCATAGAGGTGATTTGAATCAAGAGAGGGGAAAGTGGGTTGTCATCAATTTTCACATACGAACGAGCAAGCCATGGAAGTAAGTTAACAGTATACACACTGTCAGAAAAAAGGTTGAAGGATTCTGGTACAGCTTTTAGTGCAAGAAAAACAGCATAAAGTTCTTTGTACTGAGGGGAATTATCAGGAAGCTCAGTAAAGAGAGGTTTAGGAGATTGTTTGTCTGGGTAATATATAAGGGCAGCAGCTCCCCTTTTTCCGCCATCAGTAAAGATTGTAGGAGCAGAGGGAATGGGATCCCGAGAGAAAAGTTTAGGTGCTAATAGAGGCAGAAGAGGTAAAGAAGCTATCAATTTATTAGAAGGAAAATGGTTATCTATTTGTCCTGGAAACCCCACGAAGCTTATGGCAAAGCGGGAATGATGGCGTATAAGCCACTCTGTATCTGTGAGAGAAAAGGGCAGAATGATTAAATCCGGTTCTTTCCCTAAGACCTGCACAGACCTATTTCTCCCTTGGCGAACCATGAATGCTAACGCATCTATCTCAGTGAGGAGTCTTGGAGCTCCTCCTACTGGCGTGTGAAGCCATTCGAGAACCCCATGGTCTTGCCACAGTGCCCCTACTACTGTGGGGGTGGAGTTGAAGATTAGAAGGTTTACTGGAGAGGAGGGGGAGAATCGAACAAGGTGCATGTCCTGGAGGGCCTGGTTAACCCTTTCCAGTGCCAAGGAGGCCTCGGGAGTTAACTTACGTTTTGAAGAGGGCTGTTTGTTTCCTTTCAACAGGTCAAACAGTGGTTGGAGGCAGCTTGTGGGCAGATAGAGATACTGCCTAAGCCAATTTAAATTTCCTAGAAAACTTTGTAAAGAAGCAAGAGTAAGGTTAGAAGGGAAGGTAACATTAGGTTTTAAGGGACGAATTTGCGTTAGAGAAATCTCTGAACCTAGGAAGGATATTGGAGGGATTAGCTGTATCTTCTCAGGGGCTACATTAAGGCCGCTTTTCTTTAATGCAGGAATGAGAAAATCACGTAAGGCATAGAGATCTGTATCTGATTTTCCCCATATTAAAATATCATCTGTATAATGAAAAATATTAAGGCCCTTATGAATATATGGGACAAGGGCAGATTTAACAGCCTCCTGACAAATTGTAGGACTATTGGCCATACCCTGGGGCAGCACCACCCATTCAAATCTGTCAGCAGGGCTGGCATTATTAATAGACGGAACAGAGAAGGCAAAACGTTTACAATCTCGCGGATGCAAGGGGATAGAGAAAAAACAATCTTGTATATCAATAGCTATGATTGGATTTCCCGTGGGAATTGCAGAAGCAAGAGGCAAACCCCTTTGGGGGGAGCCCCAGACCTGCATGGTTTTATTTACTGCACGGAGATCTTGAAGGAGGCGCCATTTTCCCGAGCGCTTTTTAATCACAAAGACAGGAGTATTCCATGGGCTTCGAGAATGACGAATGTGTCCCAAGGACAACTGCTCTCGGACGAGCTCTTTTAAAATTTTTAGCTTATCCCTAGGTAAAGGCCACTGTTCCACCCAGACAGGCTCATTAGAAAGCCAGCTTAAGCGGGGTGTTTGGCTACGAACAGTGGCATTTAGTATTGGGGGTGCTGAATAGACCTGGTATCGCGGGAATGAGTTTTACGCTCTGCAGAGGCGTCTGTGGATATCCTAACATTAAGACACTCCAGAAGATCCCTGCCCAGTAAGTTGGTGCTAATATTAGCTACCAAAGGGCGGAAGTGTCCAGTAGAACCTTCTGGGTCTTCCCACATAAGCGAGTCTCGTGTGCAAAATGCTCTTGTCATCCCTCCTATTCCATGTAAACTGGGTCCAGGGATGAGTTCCCAATCTTGGGGAACCTCTTCTTGCCTTAAAATCGTCTTTGCTGCCCCCGTGTCAATCAAAAATTTAAAAGGAATATTGCCAATCTTTACTGTCATAGAAGGGTGACCTTGTTCTAAAACAGGAGTGGTCCACAAAATCTCAGGCCCCGAATTTGTACCATTCAGGGGCGAACCATCTTTATGAAATTGGGACCAACAATCTCTCTTCCAATGAAACCCCTTACGACATTTTGGACAAACAGTACGTGGTCTCTGGCTCCCTGACTGAAAGCGGGGTTGCTCTGGCTGGAGGCGTGGTTTCCCTGACTGGAGGCGTGGTCGCAACTTATCAGGACATTGGTTACGCCAATGTCCTTGGCGACCGCACTGAAAGCAGGCCCCGTTTTGCTTACGTGGGGCAACTGCATAGACCTGCGTCGTAGCGGGTGTCCCATAATTGCCTGATGTAAGCTCCTGTGTCGCTAGAATCCAATTATCCGGGTGTAGGTGTTTAAGATTAAGGCATACCTGACGGAATTGTGGTGTCATGCCTTCCCAGACAATAGAGCGCAGGAGTAGTGTGCGGACGTCAGGATTATAAACCTTTCTCTCTAAGCTTCTCTTCACCCTTGAGATGAAGCTCGCCAATGACTCATCAGAGCCTTGGTGAAAAGAGTTAATGGGAGCTGATGGATCTACATCAGGTGTGGTCACCCTTTCCCATGCTTGTGTTGCACAGATGCGTACCTGTTCAAAATAACCAGTTGGAAACCTGGCTTCTGCCTGCTGAGCTCCAGATTCATAAGCTCCTGCTCCAAACAAAGCATCAGAATTCCATTCTATCTGTTTGTTACTATTTTCCTGCGATTGCCTAGAGCACTCATCGCGGAAACATGCCTGCCACTGAAGATAGAGAGGGTCTGGGAGTGCAGCACGAGCCAGTTCTTTCCAGTCTTGTGGTGTATTTAAATGCTGGTAAAAGCTTCTCAAAACGGACTTGGTCCATGGAGAGTGCATACCGTCCTCCCTGACTGCTTGCCTGAGCGTTCCAAGTTCTTTCGAGGAATATGGCTGCCACGGCTGAGGGTTTTGTTTAGAAGGGGCCAAGTTTACTGGGAATGTGTGGATTTGGTCCGGTGGCGCGGGAGAGGGAGCTACAGAAGTGGAAAGTTCAGTAGAAACTGCTGTAGTGGCTGCAGGGGAGACTAAACGCATATCTACGGGGACGGAGCTCCCGGGGTGGACTGCACATGGTTTAAAATCCTTAAATGCTGAAAAAATATCCTTTAGCTCTCGTATCTCAGCCACTAGATCTCTTAATGGTGATGTATCAGCAGGGGGCGGGGTCAGGGACGAGGAAGCCTCAGGCGGAGCTGAAACCGCGGCAGCAGGGGCCGGGGGCGGGGTCAGGAAAATGGAAGCTGCAGGCGGAGCTGAAACTGGGACAGCAGGGGCAGGGGCGGGGTTCAGGAACGCAGAAGCTGCAGGCAGAGTTGAAACCGCGGAGGCAGGGGCCGTGGGCGAAGCTGAAACCGGGACGGAAGGGGCAGGGTTCAGGAACGCAGGCGGAGCTGAAACCGGGATGGAAGGGGCGGGGTTCAGGAACGCAGGCGCCTCAGGCGGAGCTGAAACGGAAGCTGAAACCGGGACGGAAGGGGCAGGGTTCAGGAACGCAGGCGGAGCTGAAACCGGGACGGAAGGGGCAAGGTTCAGGAACGCAGGCTGAGCTGAAACCTGAACGGCGGAAGGGGGTGGGGTCAGAGGAGGAGCATCGGAACACGTGTGCGTGTCTGTGGGAACGGAATTCTTGGGTTTAGCCGCTGATCGCTTAGGATGTCTAAGTCTTAAGCACATGTGATTTAACTCTCGTACCTCAGCCTCAAGGTCACTTATCCTTATGGCATACCACGTTTTACATATCTTGAAAGTGGCGACCACAGTTAAAAAAATCCAAGGGGTAGCGAAAATTAAACCTTTTATGACAGCGGGAATCTGTCCCAGGTCAAGAAATAATGACTGGGACACCTCCTCATAAAACGAGAAATTTCCCATAGTGGAGGGAAACGCGGGGCCACAGAAGTGGGCGGATGCCACTTACCTGTGTCTGGGCGGTTTCGGAGACCTCAGGCCGGGCGTGGTGTGGGTACGGAACACGATGGGCGCCAGATGTTGTTGAGGTGGTCTGGTGTCGGGCTGCACTGCGGAGAAGAGAGCGGACGTCCAGAGCAAAGGGGTACACAGATCTTTATTATAGGATGGGGGGGAGGTTTGGTTCAGACCACGTGGAGCCAGCCAGCAATGGCCGACCACGGGGGGAGAGCAGGGAGCGAGACCTCAGAGAGGGAGAGCCGAGAGCCCAGAGAGAGCGAGGGGAGGGGTGAGGGGGCTTTTTATTGGGCGACAACCAGGGGTGACGTGTAGGGCCAGGATTGGTTGAAAGGGGGCACTCTAGGATTTAGCAAGGCATAGGAAAACCTGGGGGCGGAGCCAGGATTGGTTGAAAGGGGGCACTCTAGGATTTAGCGGGGCATAGAAAAACCTGGGGGCGGAGACTGCATCAGAATAAGTCCTCAGCAACAAGCTATTATGAATTGTGTTGCTATGAACATAGGAGTACACACCTCTTTTTGGTTGGGTGTTATGGAGTCCTTGGGGTATAACCCCAGGAGAGGAATTACTGGATCATATGGTAGGTCCATGTCTAGCCTTCTGAGAGTTTTCCAGACTGCTCTCCACAGAGGCTGGACCAATTTACATTCCCACCAGCAATGCAAAAGGGTTCCTCTGTCCCCACAGCCTCTCCAGCATTTGTTACTGCTGTCCTTTTTGATGTATGCCATTCTTAGAGGAGTGAGGTGGTATCTTAGTGTTGTCTTAATTTGCATTTCTCTGACAATCAGTGACCTAGAGCAGTTTTTCATATGTTTGTTAGCCTTTTGGATCTACTCTGTAGTGAATGTTTTGTTCATATCCTCTGCCCATTTTTGGATGGGGTCATTTGCTTTTTTGGTGCTAAGTTTGCTGAGCTCTTTATATATTTTGGTGATTAGTTTCTTGTCTGATGTATGGCATGTGAAGATCTTCTCCCATTCTGTGAGGGGTCTCTTCATTTGTTTAATAGTTTCTTTGGATGTGCAGAAGCTTTTCAATTTGATGTAGTCCCATTGGTTTGTTTCTGCTTTAGTCTTCCTTGCAATTGGGTTTATTTCATCAAAGATGTCCTTGGGGTGTAGGTGGGAAAGTGTTTTACCAATGTTTTCCTCTAAGTATTTGATTGTTTATGGTCTAACATCCAGGTCTTTAATCCATTTGGAGTTGATTTTTGTTTCTGGTGAGATAAAGCGGTTCAGTTTCATTCTTCTGCATGTTACAACCCAGTTTTCCCAGCACCATTTATTGAAGAGAGCCTCCTTCCTCCATTTAATGCTTTGGGCCCCCTTATCAAATATTAGATGTCCATAGGTGTGGGGAAACAATGTTTTTAAACCATTTCTTCGATTTATTGTGCTTGATGTAAAGTATTAAGCAGAAATAAAACATTAAGCAGAAATGTCTTAAAATTTTTTTCACACATCAGATATTCTGATTTGTTCAATTTGTACAATTATTTTTGCCATAATGAGGATACTTAATTTTTTTTTCTTAAACAAGTCTCTATGCTATTCAAGCATGAAGCCATTAATAACATTGTATTATTCTAAAAATGTGCTATCTGAGGGACAAGCTAGGTTTTTCTTTTCAACCTAAGGCAAAGTCATGTACCGTTAAAATACACTCAGACTTGATTAATTATTTATCAGTCATTAATCCACACCAATTGTTCTATCATAATATTCATTTTTTCCACAAAAGAGACACATTATAAATTGCCTTGCTGCCTTCACTATTGTTTAGACTGTTATAAAGTTTCAATAGTGAATGATTAGACACTGAATCCTCTATGAAAAGAAAAAAATTTTTTTTTGCCAGTTCTGAGAACTCTTTTTCAGTGTTGAATTAAGATAATCAGAAACTGATTTATTTTTTTTCCAAAAAGAACACTAATCTACATCTTCAGAAATAATGATTTAGTGGACTCAATTCTCATAGCTTTCATTTATAATTTTGTAAATTACCTACTCTGTATAAATCAATTCTGACAACACGGGCCTCATATCTTATGGTTGTGCCACAATAGGAATAACTTTTCTTTTCTTAGGTTTTTTTTTTTTTTTTTTAATTGTGAAGTTAATGGTTTGGCAACAACAATACAGTTCTTTCTGCCCTCCTTTCCCAGAATTCTTTGCATTTGTGTAATACACCACCAGTCCAAATTTTACTTTGCATTTCTCCTTTCTGTTCTTTTTTTCTTAAATTCTGCCCATGTGTGAAGCTACCCTGAATTCATCCTTCTCTTTCTGGCTTATCTCACCTAATAGGATTTCTTCAAGCTCCATCCAAGATGAAGTGAAGAATGTAAGTTCATCATTCTTAATAGCTGAATAGTATCCATTGTGTATATATACCGCAAGTTTCTTAGCCACTTGTCTGTTGTTGGACATGTCAGTTGCTTCCAAGTTTGGACTGTTATAAATGGTCACGCTATGAACATAGGTCTACACAGATCTTTCTGGATAGGTGTGTCTAGTTCTTTAGGATATATCCCCAGGAGAGGAATAGATGGATCATAGGCTTGGTCCTCTTCTAGCCTTCTGAGAGTTCTCCAGACTGATCTCCACAAAGGTTGGACCAATTTACATTCCCACCAGCAGTGCAGAAGGTTTAAAATGAAAATTCCTGATACTTTTCTCTGCTACCAGGATACTGGCAGCTGAGTCTACAGAAATACATAACAAGAAAGTAACTTACACGTTACAAATAATATAGATAGCATTTGTGATTTAATTGTATTAGATAGCTATTGTGAATTATCAGTAAGTTCTTAAAAAGAAGAATTTTACTGTGGCCAAAAATTGTTGCAAAGCTCAAAATGATAACATAACATTTATGTATCATGTCACCTATTCTAATTTTGCTACTTTACTGCTGAAACTAAGATAGTTGTATTAAGTCATCTGCTAATAATAGCATGTTTCCATCTCATCACCATAGACTCTCCTGTACTTTATGTCCTGTGAAAGTTTCTGCTGTGTTATTGTTTCAAAGATGTGATAATAAAATCTTTGGAGTAAACTATAACCTTGAACAGTACCGTTCCTACTTGCTATTTTGTTTAACTTTTTGTTCTGTTTTGCTTTTTCCATGTCTAATATAATGCCTTTGCTTTTGTTCTTAGTTGTTGTTAGAACATATTTTTATCTTTTGTTCTTAAATATCCTGCTAGGTTAATGTTAGGAATATCCTCAGTATTGTGTTTTCATAAAATTTTGATCTATTATTCACCTAAAATATCTTTTTTTTTCCATGAAAGGGAGATAACCTCTGGGGTTTTTTTTATGTAAATGGCATGCTGGAACTCCTTTCTATCCATTAATTTGTTTTACACTTTATTTGCAGTTTCATTATATCTAGAAACTATAAATACACAAGCCTTTTTTTATATGACTTATTTGATCTAGATAAAATCAAGTTTATTCTTATACTAACTATATTTTAATATGAAACCATGTGTTCCTTTTTTTCTAAAGGGTGTTTATTAGTTCTGTATTATCATCACAAATTTTTTTCTTTCCCAATTCCTCCAATTTAATTCAATATTAGTATCTATTTTAGTATATTTTCTGGCCCTTAAATATGCTTAGTTTCTACTTCTTGATTTCTAAGCAAAACAAAAAAGCACTAGCCAGAAAAATAACAGATGGATAAAATGATAAATTATGCTTCATTAAATTAAAAAAATTATGCCCATTAAAATTAGCTTTGAGGCAAGTTGTAAGGGAGAGAGAATATGTTTGCACGGGCAGTAGTCAAAATCAAAAAAGAACATTTAAATATTTAAAATAAATAAAAATTAGAAGTGTGTTCAAACTAATTTTTCCAAGTTTATGTACAAGAGAAATCACTGTGTCACTTTGACATATGTGATTATAGGGATTAAGCCCAGAGCCACATACATGCTATGCATGCTCTCTGCTTCTAAGCCACATTCCCAAACCCCTGTTCAATTGCCTTGGAAGTCAGTTAATTGAATGTACTATGTATGGGCTATCATTATCCAATTGCACCATGAGATGTTTCATGGTTTAAGTTAGTTTTACTTATTTAATTTTAAGTTCTCTAAGTTTGACTTTGCCATCTGATTTGATTTGCCAGTGCAATATAAAAAAAAAAAATCATGTGTATAACTTCCTGACGGATGGCTTACTCATCTTTGATGCATCATGTCATGGGAATTCCTCACTGAATCTCTTATCAGCCTATAAATCTGAGGGTCTAAAATAAGAATACCCTGGTGACATGTACTGCACATGCAGTCTGAGAAAGAAATGAAGATCTATCATGTTAAGTCACTGAGAATTAATCACTCTTGGTACACAGAGTATCTTAATCTGTTGTTTCAAGAGGTAAAAATAAATTAATTTATCAGAGTATAGCCTTCTTCAAAGTGACCTTTAAAATTCACAGATGAGGTACTTTAAGGCCAGGGTACTTGTAAACTGAAAGCTGCACCAAGTGTTAGAACAGTAAGTGCTTCTATATCAGATCTTGGAAGAGTCTGTGTTGATTTAGCTGCAGCCATAACTCTTGAAACTCAGACCATGGACCTAGTAGTAGAGGTTGGAGGTGTTCCCTTTGCTAGGAAGGATGAAGTAGAAGAACACAGTAAAGGTCCTGGGACTTTTCCCTTATTTTCCTCTTTCACCTGAAACTTTTACAACTTGGGTTTGTCCCTGCTCAAGGGATGGTTTGAGAATCATACAGTGCAAAATAGAGGTTCTACTCTCATTACCTGATCTCTGACCTAATATGTCATTCAACACTATTCTCGGAGAAACTTGCACACTGCTCCTTTCTCTGTAAGATTCTCCAAGTGAAACCTGACTCTGCATGTTGTGATGATTGGTCATGTACCCTTATTGGCTTGCCAGTTGGTTCACTCATTATGTGCTTTAGGAAACAGGTATGCCTGCCTCAAAGGTAAATGAGAGAAGACTACCATTAACCACCCATTCAGCTGCTAACTTGAGATTCTTAATGTTGTGTACATTTTTTTAGTGATATAATAGTGACTGACAAGATTGTGGGATAAGAGGGGTAGAGTTTCACACAATTCATTTACCATCACCAGAGTTACATATCCCCCCCACCCCCAACTTAGAAGCTTTCCCATTCTTTATCCCTCTGGGAACATAGACCAGTGATCTTTATGGGAAGTATAAGGTGGAAGGTCTGGCCTCCATAACTGCTTCTCTGCTGGATGTGGGTGTGTTGTTTTCGCTGGGTTAGGTTGTTTTCAATGGGTTAAGTTGTTTTCGCCAGGCTGGCTTCACGGGCGGGTAACAGACGACCAGGGACTCATGGCTGGGTTGTAGGCAGTGTCTCTTTATTCATGCAGGATGCAGCACAATCTAAGACGAGCTAAGTTAAACTCAAAGTACAGTACAGTACTCTAAAACTCACAATGCTGTCTTTATATATACTTCCCAAGTAGGGTGGAAACAGGATGTGACATAGAGAGGGTGGAGAGAAAAGTGACTGGTGAAAATCAGGGTGTGACAAAGAAGGGATCAGGGTGTGACAAGGAGGGGGTGGAGCAGGCGGGAATCCTATCATTGAACCACCAATGCCCTGGAGTGCTTTATGTAAAAGTGATTTATGTAAATAGACCAAAGCTTTGGATCAGTAAATCCCTATATAGGCATATGGTTAAGCAGAAGCCAGGGGGAGGTGGCATACTACCCAACATGGGTGCTGACAGGTCAGTCCACACCCCCAGCCAATTTCCATCTTCCCCTTGTGGGTTAGAACTCTGCAGGTGTCTGTCTCTCTCTCTTGCTCTATTGCCCCAACATTTCTCAATTTCTCTCTGGCCTATCTAAAAAAAAAAAAAATCAGAAAGAAATAAAAGGGAAAAAGTGGCCGCCAGGAGTGGTCGATTCATAGTGCTGGCACCAAGCCCCAGTAATAACCCTGGAGGGGGTAAAAAAGAAAAAACATTAAATAGTTACAGGCCTAAAATCTTTTCCCTAAAATCAGGAAGTAAGATATGGATCTAATGGTGCTACCTAGAGTAATGTACCAAGTAATTTGGAAGAGGGGCATCTAAATTATCATGGATGAACTAAAACTATTTCCAGATAACATGATATCATGTAGATATTCTGAGGACTCCACCAGGTAACAACAAAAAATCTGTAACAATCAATGAAGGAGTTCAGGGAGGCCGCAGGACATCAGATCAATATACATAAACTGATTGTACTTCTATATTCTGGCAGTAACAACTGTCTTGCAGGCATCCACTATAGAGAGATGAGAGGTTGCACCTATGTGTCAACAGGTGTACTGTAAATCATTACCTCTCCTAAAAAGTGGGAAAAAAAATAAGAATTTCAATAAGGTAATATAAAAAAATCACAGCTTCAATAACATCAAAAGAATAAATTATTAAGTAGTACAAAGCTTTCCGCAGGAAAACTACAAAATTTTGCTGGAAGAGATTATTAAAGTCCTAAATGAAACATCATCTTATGTTCATAAATCGCAAGCTATCACACCAAGAAAATGGCAACACTTCTCGTGTTTATCTGTGTTGTGCACACGATTACCAATTCTCTGATGACCTTTTCATAAAATTGAAAGGTGAACTCTAAAATTGATATGAAACATTGAGAGACTCCAAAAAACATAATAAAAATTGAAAAAAGTACAAAGTTAAATCGCATTTCCTGACTAAAATCTTTGTTCAAAGCTTCAGAATTAAGACAAAATGGTTCTGTAAAAATGATAGATACCGTCCGGCCACTGCCTGCAGTTTTGTAATTGAAACATTTAAGTTTAAATAGTCAAAAAAGAAAACTGATAAATAAAAATCTAGGAGTTTGAGAAGATCGATCAGTAGTGAAGCACAGGATTTGCACATGTGAAACTTCAGCAGTACTCTGGGCTCATCCTCTCTCTCTTATTCCCTCATTCTCTTAGATAAAAATAAAGTGTAAGTCAAAGGACATGGTCAAAGTGGAAAGATATAGACTACTTTTTTTTGCCTCCAGGATCGTTGTTGGATAGGACAGAGACAAATAGAGAGAGGAGGGGAAGACAGAGAGGGGAAGAGAAAGACAGACACCTGCAGACCTGCTTCACCACCTGCAAAGCGACTCCCCTGCAGGTGGGGGGCCAGGGCTCCAACCAGGATCCTTATGCCGGCTCTTGTGCTTTGTGCCATGTGCGCTTAACACACTGCACTACAGCCCGACCCCGTGGTTCAGTTTTTTAACATGTTTTCAGATTATATATCTGATGTGAGTCACTAATCCATGAGACATGAGACAAAGTGAAAGGAAACACGCCCACACACACAGCATGTAGGCACCCATATGCTGTGAAATATTCTGAATGGGTCAGTCCATACATGAATTGAGCAGAACAGGGAGGGGATTTAAGTCTAGGATGGAATTGGACTGTGTGCCAATTGTGAAAACTAGTGAATTGACTAAAACCTCTGCAGTGTTGCCATATTAACCATGCTTATCAAGGAATCTCATTTTAAAATAAATTTCATAAGGAAAAAAAAAAGCACACGGGGCAGGCAGTGTTGCAACCTGTAAAGTGCAAGTTATCATGCACAAAGACCCAGGCTCAAGGCCCCAGACTCCCCCTCCAGGCGGGGTGAAGCAGGTTGTCAGCTCTCTCTCTCTCTCTCTCTCTCTCTCTCACACACACACACACACACACACACACATCTTCTCTTAATTTTTGTCTTATCTAAAATTTAGAAGAAAAAAAGGGAAAAAATGGTCACCAGAAGTGATGGATTTATAGTGCTGGCACAGAGCCCCTGCGATATTCCTGGTGGCAATAAAAAAAATTTTTTAAAAGAACTTTTCCCTTTTTTTTTTTTCTAATTTTTTTAGGTAGGGCAGAGAGAAATTGAGAGAGGTTGGGGAGATAGAGAGAGGAAGAGAGAGAGGAAGAGAGAGACAGACATCTGCAGATCTGATTCACTGCTCCTGAAGTATCCCCTCCTGCAGGTGGGAAACGAGGCTCAAACCCCAGTCCTGGGCTCCTGACACTTGGTAATATGTACACTTAACCAATGTGCCACCACCTGGCCCTCCTTTAATGTAATCTTAATTTGGAAGTGGATGGGTATATAGCAACTTGAAGCATTTATCTTCTATTTCTACTTATTTTGTAGGTAATTTTAAATTTGAGAATATTTTCAATGCCACTATTACTTTATTGAGGAAATCATTATTTATAAGATTGCTGTTGTCACATGGGTACAAGTCCACATTTTCCAAAGATAGGAATCAGTATGTTTCACCCTCAACCAATTTGTTATCTTGTTTACCATAGCAATTTATTTAGATTTCCAAATCCCCCTTAGTCCTCGCTTCCACTTTGTGAGTGTTCCAATCTGCTGCAATGGACTAGAGTCCATTGAAGATTCTCTCTGTATTGTCTTTGCTTTGTTTCTCAGATTCTCTTTGTCAGTGCATGTGGCATTCATCCTTCCCCTTCTGGTTTGTTTCGCTCAGCATGAGACCTCTACTTCCATTCATGTTGTAATAAAGATTATGTCTCTATTTTTTTTTCTTTTTGCCTCCAGAGTTATTGCTGGGGCTTGGTGCCTGCATGGCAAATCCACTGCTCCTGGTGGACATTTTTTTTTCTATTGTTGTTGCTGTTATTATAGTTGTTATTCTTTCCATTGCTGCTGTTGTTGCTGTTGGATAGGACAGAGAGAAATTGAGAGAGCAGGGGGCGACGGGGAGAGAAAAATAGACACCTGCAGACCTGCTTCACCACTTGTGAAGTGACCCTCCTGTATGTGTGGTTATTTATTACAGCTGAATACTATTCCCTTGTGTATATATCCTGCACATCCTTGAATCCTGCATCTGTTGTTAGGCAGTTGGATTGTTTCCAAACTTTGCTTATTGTAGATTGCACTGCCATGAACATGTGTTTGCATGCAGATTTTGTTGGATAGGTGTTGTCTTCTTTGAATAAATGCTTAGGGGAGTATTTGAATTTAAGTATGTAAAATTGAGTATATTTGATTCTTTTTTTTTTTTTGGCTCTCCTAAATGTTCACATATAGTGATAGTTGTGTATCCTGATAGAAATTTCAGTGGGGAGACTGTGGACATTTGAATGCAGATTCCATGGATATAGCATGATTTTTGCTATAACTAAAGGTGTTGTAATCACAGTTCTTAATACTAGAAAATTTAAGGAGTAGGAGGCATATCACTCATACAGTACAGTGCATGCCCTGCCATGTGTATATCCTAAGACTTAGCATCATGTGAAAATGGTTCTTGGTATTGAACCTAGATCCTCTGGGACTTCGTGTCTGCAAGCCTGGTGTGCTACCACCTGGTGTGATACTTCAGCCTTTATATCGGCATTTTATAACTGAAAGTTAATGGAAATTTTTTTACCTATGGACCTTGAGAGTTGCCTAATTTTTTCAATCTTCTACTTGTATAAATTTGTAATCAGTAAATGAAAAATAGCATGCTTCATTGCCGTGTGTCTGTACAACTTCATGTATTTATATATGAACATATTTTTATTTTTATTGAGGGGATTATTGCATTACAATGCACTCATTAATATATAATTACGATCTCATCATGCACCAGAATTTCACAACCCTAAAACAGTATTCATGGACATTTCTCAGTGATTTTTATTTTAAATATTTCTCTTCTTAATAAATAAAACTTCTCTGAAAAGAAATGATTTTAGATTTTGGAGAAGGATCTGTGTAAGACTATGTTGCCTCTAATCATATAGAAAAAAATACTTTTTTGAGAAAATATATTTTCTATGAAATAAAATTTGACATTATAAAAAAATTCAAAGTTTGTCAACATGTCACTAGTCGGAACACAGTTTAAATTAACCTCTGCTTCCTCATAGCATAGCTGGCAATGATAATTGCCATGGTAATATACGTTAAGATTTTCTCTAAAAACTGCAAGAGAATTCTAGGCAAACTGGCTTACTTTTGTCATTTTGTTAGATTTATATACTATTATTTTTTTCTCTTATTTTGAATTGCTGGTGGATTTAAAAAACTCCTAGAGTTCTGTTGAAATAAGTGATGTTGTTAGTTCCCAAGTACTGATGCAATCAATGAAAATGATAGGGGCCTCTTCTATGAAGAAACAATGCTTTGAACAATAAATAGTTCAGCTGTGTGCAAAATTACTGGGGAAATACATCTCCTGGCTAGTTGGTCCTAGTTACACTCAATGGAAATAAAATAACCTTAGAGTCTAGATTTCTGTTAGCCACTTTTGAAAGCACTATGGGTGTCTTTTGGACAAAAAGAAAAAGAATCTTTTTTTCTCACTGAATACATTAGAGAAATAGTTATAAGTAATTGAATCTCTAGGAATTTTACCTCTACTAAGATGAGAGAGGAATTATTCTGATGATATAATAAATGCCAGGGAGATATATTAGGATACTACCTTTTACAGGTACTAAATTATATATTCACACATATTATAGTTTATACTTTAGGTTCATTTTGTTTTGTGTGGTAGCTTTGGATTGTATTTTAAAGTGAGGTATTTGCTAAATATCAAAAACTGGAACCTTATGAATACTACATGAATGTATATGTCTTAACTGTTACATTTTATTTCATTTCATAGATTTACTTTCAAATGTGTCACTGAGAAAGAACAGAACTCTATTCCATCAGGTGGGTTAAGCTCCAACCCACTTGCAAGGAGTGTGCTCTACTGATTGAGCCACTTCCTGAATTTTTTAATCTGACCTGTCAAATTAACTAGGTTATGCCACATACAAACTTGGTGAGACATTTTGGATTTTTCTATAAAGCTGGCTTTTTTTCTTTATTTTATTTTATTTTATTTTATTTATTTATTCCCTTTTGTTGCCCTTGTTGTTTTATTGTTGTAGTTATTATTGATGTCGTTGTTGTTGGATAGGACAGAGAGAAATGGAGAGAGGAGGGGAAGACAGAGAGGGGGAGAGAAAGACTGACACCTGCAGACTTGCTTCACCGCCTGTGAAGGGACCTGCCTGCAGGTGGGGAGCCGGGGACTCGAACCCGGATTCTGACGCCGGTCCTTGAGCTTAGCGCCACCTGCACTTAACCCACTGCGCTACAGCACGACTCCCCTGTTTTTTTTTTTCTTAATGAGATTTACATTTGACTTAGTTGACTGTGCAAATCATCACCTTCCATAATGTGAATGAGCCTCATACATCTAGTCAACGATATTAATGCAACAAAAATTTTAGTTCTCTGTGCTAGAAGGATTCTGTCAGCACACTTTCAGTAACCAAACTCAAGCTCTTCCGTGACCCATTCTGCCTATCTTAGGTTCTTCATACCCTTATAATCATGTGGAAAAATTGGTTTGTTTTAAAGAATAGGCCCTTTGCACTTACATATGTAACATAAAGATACATAATCATTCTGAGTGGCTATGTTTCTCTGAAAAAATTAGAGAAATTCATTACCTGAATGACAATATTTGCAAAGGGTAAGTGGATTATGGGTGCATGTAAATTATAAATCATGCAGTCTATCAATGAAGCTATCATGCATCCATGTCTTTGTCACTTAATGTCTGTCTCCCTACATAAATGTCTATGTCTGTGATGACATAGACAACTATTTAGACCAATAACAAGTTGATATGTTGTATCATAAAAACATCACAGCTGGGGCCAGGTGGTGTCGCACCTGGCTGAGTGCACAGGTTACAGTGCACAAGGACCCAGGTTGGAGCCCCCAGTCCCCATCTACAGGGGGGAAGCTTTGCAAGTGGTGAAGCAGTGTTGCAGGTGTCTCTCTGTCTCTCTCCCTCTCTCTCCCCCTCTTCCCTCTAGATTTCTGACTGTGTCTAACAAATAAATAAAGATAATGAAAAACAATTTAAATCACAGCTGATAAGTGACTGCCACCCACACATGATATGATAGACCTGCATGGGCACAGAACATCGTGCAATCACACCCATGGCAGTGATGCAGGAGAACGAATGATTTCCAGCTTCCAGATACACTTATGTTAGCTCAGCAAAAATACATGACAAGATATATTGTTTGTATTAGACACAGAAAATTAAAAAAAGTTATCATTAATTATGAAATCAAATTTTCAAATGTAAGGAATTGTATTTTGTGTATTATAAAGTGATATAAGAACAGACAACACTATCGTGACTGAAAACCTTGGTGTAAATTGTATAAACGTTTTGGTAATGCTACACTTAACAGCTATCATCTCAACATTTTCTTTGTTCTCCTTTCTTTTCAGTACTTTCACATTTCCTTGTGGGTGAAGTTTCTACCCTTTGGTGGTGCTTCTAATCTGGGAATGATCTGAATCCCTGGTGCACATTTTGCTTTCTGCAGACATATATGATTTCCATAGCTTGTTGATGCTACTGACCTCTTGTGGTAGAGACCAGGATGAGACTAAAGTTCCTATTAAGACTTCAACAAGGAAAGTCTAGTGCAAAATGTCAATAAAACTGATGTGAAGAATTCTTGCTCTGGGTGACTGAGCATGTAACAGGAGGGGCAGAGCACAGGGATTACACATGTGAGGTTCTGGGCTTGGTCCTCATTCACTACATATGATGGCATGTTAATATGATACATCTTATTAAAAGTTAATAAGAGAAAGAAAGAGACATATTACTCTGGTGTGATAATTTTCGTTTTATATGAGTACATCCTTTAGAAATTAGAATCTCTATTGATATGAATGTGCTATATACAAATTTAATTTGAGGTTTTTGTGGTGGTTGTTGTTTTTAATTTTGAAGTTCATCTCTCTGGATAGAAAATTATTTTCTCTCACCACAGGATGCTTTTAATAACTCAGCTCTTAGTAAGTCACCTTTGATTGTGATTTGTCTTTTTTTTTTTTTGCCTACATAGCTCTAAATATTATCTTTTGTTTGGAATCTCTACAGAGTTCCATTTTGATAGAGGACAGTAGGCAGTTCTTTTTCTGAAGCTGCCTGGAATTTATCAGACTTCTGAATTAGTATATTGATGTTTTTCATAATTTTTTAAAAAATTCTCAGGCAGCATCTTTCAGACACAGCTTTAAAGGTTATGCTATTTAGTCATTTATCTTCCCAATCAATTTCAGCATTTAAAGGTAGAAATTGTGTCTGTTTTGTTTATCATTGTAGCAACCATATTTGCAGTGCCTGGCACAAAGTTTAAGTATAAAACAACTATATAAAATTAACAAGCAAATATAGATATGGACTTGTATGTATACATATCTGTATATAAATGTATACATCACATATGCCTATATACAAATAGTGTCTTATTTTAAAAATCTGTACCTACTCACATTTAATATGTTTTTTTTTTTTTTTATTTAAATTTTTAATTTAAGAAAGGATTAGTGAACAAAAGCATAAGGTAGGAGGGGTACAACTCCACACAATTCCCACCACCCAATCCCCATAACCCACCCTCTCCCATGATAGCCTTCCCATTCTCTAGCCCTCTGGGAGCATGGACCCAGGGTCGTTGAGGGTTGCAGAAGGTAGAGGGTCTGGCTTCTGTAATTGCTTCCCCGCTGAACATGGGCGTTGACTGGTCGGTCCATACTCCCAGTCTGCCTCTCTCTTTCCCTAGTAAGGTGTGTCTCTGGGGAAGCTGAGCTCCAGGACACATTGGTGGGGTCTTCAATCCAGGGAAGCCTAGCCAGCATCCTGGTGGCATCTGGAACCTGGTGATTGAAAAGAGAGTTAACATACAAAGCCAAACAATTTGTTGAGCAAACATGGATCCCAAGATTGGAATAGTGGAGAGGAAGTGTTGGGGAGGTACTCACTGCAAACTCTAGTGTAATCCTGCTTTCAGGTATATATTTTGCAGTAGTTTATGGATACGTGTGCGCATACGCTCTCTCTCACAGAAACTGGTGTATGTCTAGGTTATGGGACTTTGTTAGAAAGTGAACTACCTGAGATGAAATTAGAGTGTACTATAAAAGGAAAGGTCTCACCCGAGTAATGAAGCTGAAGGGTTGTCATTCCACACGTGAAGTCTCTGGATACACTCTGAGGTGAAGCATGTTGAGATGGCAATCGTTGCTTTGGTTAGGTTGTGATCGACGGATGCAATATTATTTGGTATGGATTGGGAGAAGCATACGGGAAAGTGAGCCCTATCCATGGGTGCCAGGACTGGGGGAAGTAGGGGCTCTATAGTGAAGATGTGAGGTTCCTGCTGTCTTAGGCTTCAAAAAGACAATCAATAGTTAATATTATCATCACATTATTTGTTAATTGGGTTAACTTTGAAAAGTCCCTTTGTTATGGTTTGCTGTACAGTACCCAGTATCTTGTATATAGCTGTGCTATTGGAAGCTTCTAATCTACTTGGTCTAGGCTTTTGAGAGAGTCCGCATATCAAATACGTTGCCTATCTATTAAAAAGATTCAGTTTGTCTTTTGAGAACCTTTGAGACATACAATTGATTTCCCCCTCTCATATTAATTAACTACTGATTTATATGTCTACATTTTGCTAGGAGTGTACATAAACACCATTCCCATCACCAAAGGTAATATGTTTTTGAAACAGTTTTTACATTTTTATCATGTACCAGGGAAATACATCAAGGGTCTTGACCATTTCTTTAATTCTGTATGATGAGAAAGAGACAGGTGAGAAGATGAGGAGGGAGATATCAAAGCAATACTCTTCCACCTACGTAGTTCTCTGTGGTGGTGTTCATAGTGTTTCCATGTGGTGAGACGGCCCCATGAACGTCAAGCAAGACTTCTGCTCGACCCGCTGAGCTATTACCCAGCACGGTTATTTTTTTAACTGGAAGTGAATGTTTCCTTTTTTTTTTTTTTAATCTTTATTTATTTATTGGTTGGAGACAGCCTGAAATTGAGAGGAGGAGGGGAGGTAGAGAGGAGAGCGACAGAGAGACACCTGCAAACCCGCTTCACCACTCCTAAAGCTTTCCCCCTGTAGGTGGGGACCGGGGGCTCGAACCTGGGGTCTTGTGCACTGTAATATGTGCACTCAACCAGGTGCACCACCACCCAGCTCCCTGTTTTATTCTTCTTAACCTCAAGTATTTACAACTCTTCTTTAATGGGCCAGGAGGTGGCACACCCTTACCATGTGTAAGGGCTGGGGTTCCAGACCCCAGGCTTTCCCTGAAGGAGGAAGTTTCACAAGTGGTAAAACAGTACTGCAATTTTTCTCTCTCCCCCCCTCTTTATCTCCCCACTACCTCTCAATTTCTCTATCTCCCCTATCACATTCAATTTCTCCCTATCCAAAAGTAAATTTGATAAAATATTTGATAAATCTCTAGCCAGCTTTCTCTGGACAACTTAAAATATGATATCAAGAAAAGTACGTGATGGTAATACACTGAGTTGACTTTGAGTTGTAAGAGACACTAAAATGGTGTCAGATGTTATATATATATATATATATAATTTATAGAAAGGAAACATTGACAAAACCATAGGATAAGAGGGGTACAATTCCACACAATCCCTACCACCAGAACTCCATATCCCATCCTCTCTCCTGATAGCGTTCCTATTCTTTAACCCTCTGGGAATAAGGTCATTGTGGGATGCAGAAGATGGAAGAAGGTCTGGCTTCTGTAATTGCTTCTCCTGTGAACATGGGGGTTGACAGGTCAATCCATACTCCCAGCCTGTCTCTCTCTTTCCCTAGTAGGGTGGGGCTCTGGGGAATCGGAGCTCCAGGACACACTGGTGGGGTTGTCTGTCCAGGGAGGTCTGGTCGGCATCCTGCTAGCATCTGGAACCTGGTGGCTGAAAAGAGAGTTAACATAAAAAGCCAAACAAATTGTTGGTTAGTCATGAACTTAAAGGCTGGAATAGTGCAGATGAAGAGTTGGGGTGGGGGGGGGTCCTCCATTTTGTAGATAGCTAGTAGGTACATTTTAGTTATATTCCAAAGGGCCTGTGGCTGTACTAGTTGGTTTTTTTTTTTTTTTTCCCCTGAGCCTGAAATCTGATATACAGGTGGATCTAAGTTATTGTCTGGGGAGATGATGTCATGGCTGGAGAAGGAACAGAAAGCTGGATCAGGGAAAAATATAGCTCCCTAATATGGGAAAGAGGTATAGAAAGAGGTATAGATATTGTTGACTGTAAACCCCATCTATTTTATTTGGTCTGGGGCCCATATTCAGCTTAGGAGCCTATGTGATCATTGCATCCCTGTTGATCTGAGCTCATATTCTGTGGTTATGAGTAGGAATGTTCCAAGCTGCCCCAATATCGACCCATCTTCCTCAGGTGTAGCATAGAGTATGTTGTCCAGCCTCCCTTCAGAGGATGGAACATTCTCTACCATTGTTGATCCAAGCTGAAGGCAAGGTCCTATGGGGGGCCCACAAAGGGATCTGTTTTGTTGTTCCTGATAGAGATGACTGGTAACAATGGAGAGAGGGATTTATTTGAGGTCTAGGCCTGTCGGTATGCTTCTAAGACCCCTTCTGTTTCATTGGTTTAGTCCCCCCTGCTTAACACTGTATTCTGTTTACATAACCACTGTTAACTAAGCACTACCCTGCCTGCAGGGCATTGGTTTAATCCCTACTGGTTCATGATGTCTTTTTGCTCTGCCCCTCTCCTAGTACACCCTAATTTCCACCAATATTTTTTCACTCCACCCTCTCTACGTCACATCCTGTTTCCACCCTACTTGGCAAGTATATAAGGACAGGTGTGATTAGAGATAGCTTGGCTTAGATTGTGCTGCGTTCTGCATGAATAAAGAGATACTGGGTACAGCTCAGCTATGAGTCTCTGGTCGTCTTGTCTCCCGCCTGCCTGACATCTTTGGATACAGTCTGAAATGAAGCATGCTGAGGTAGTACGCATTGTGTTGATTACGTTGGGATCAGCAGATGCTATCATTTGGTATGAATTGAGAGAAGCATGCAGGAAAGTGTGCCCCACCTAGAAGTTCCAAGACTGAGGAAAATATAAGCTCTATTGAGGAAGTGGGAGGTTCCTGCTGTCTTATGGTTTAAGAAGACAATAGATAGTTATTGCTATAATCACATTATTTGGCAATTGGGTTAACTTTGAAAAATCCCTTTGTTAGGATTTGCTGTATCATACACAACATCACCATAGTTTATGTTTTTGACATTATTCATATATATTTGTATATAGCTGTGCCACTGGTTGCTTCTGTTCTCCCTGGGCCATGAAGAAGCTTTTCAATTTGATGTAGTCCCATTGAATTGTTTCTGCTTTAGTCTTCCTTGCAATTGGTTTTGTATCATCAAAGATGTCCTTGAGGTTTAGATGGGAACATTGGTGTTCCACCAATGTTTTCCTCTAAGTATTTGATAGTTTCTGGTCTAACCTCCACGTCCTTGATCCATTTGGAGTTGATTTTTGTTTCTGGTGAGATAAAGCGGTTCAGTTTCATTCTTCTGCTTGTTTCAACCCAGTTTTCCAGCACCATTTATTAAAGAGAGTTTCCTTTCTCCATTTAATACTTTGTATACCCTTATCAAAGATTAGATGTCCAAGGTATGGGGGTCACATCTTTAAAATACAGCTTGCTCTTATTATAGCCAACTCAAATCATTAAGCAAATAATTTGTTCATTTACTGTATAGATCTTTTAATTTTTAATGGATTTCTTAGTTTTTAGAAATCAAGAGTCTTAAAAGGGTCTCTCTGCCAGGCTGGGAGTATGGTTTGAAATGTCAATACCTATGTTCAATGGGGAAGCAATTACAGAAGCCAGACCTTCTACCTTCTGCATCCCACAATGATCTTGGGTTCATGGTCCCAGAGGGTTAAAGAATAGGAAAGGTATCAAGGGAGGGGATGGGATACGGAGCTCTGGTGGTGGGGATTGTGTGGAGTTGTACCCCTCTTATCCTTTGTCAATGTTTCCTTTTTATAAATAAAAAAATTTAAAAAAAGGAGTCTCTCCGCTTAAATGCTGGTTATATAATCTCAGTTTTTGACACTATCCTAAGGAGTTATGAATACTTTTTTTTTTTTTAGATATAATGTAATGTAAACAGTATTTCTAGAGAAGTGCCTTGAATATCTGCTTACAAGACTTTTCAAAAGTTAGTATTTTTTTGTTTTTTTTTTAATTTGTTCAAACAAAAAGCATTGACAGGGTGTGGGCAGATAGCGTAATGGTTATGTAAAGAGACTCTCATGCCTAAGGCTCTGAAGTCCTAGATTCAATCCCGGAGCTGATCAGTGCTTTGGTAAATAAACAAAAACCAAATAAAAAATATTGACAGAAAACAACACTGGAATCCTTATACAATATTGTCTTACCCTAGAAAGACTTCTGTTTGCTAGAAGAGCCATATACAGATAAGAGTTCAACAGAAACAAGAAATCTGTGTTTTAAAAATGTTTTTCAGATTTCATAAACATAGGAGGCCCTTTGGATGTCTTAAATTCTGCACTTCTCCATTCAATATAAACTGTAGTGAATTTTACTGCTGATAAGTTCCTACTGCTCACAATAAAAACTGTGTTTTGCAATTTGTTTTTAATATTCTGGTTATTAAAATTTGGAAAACCGCAACCCCCACTACACTAATTTATTTCTTTTTGAATTGTTTTTATAGTTGTGTTGGCAATAATTCACGTACTTTTAAAATCAAATATCTTGCTTTAATTTTATTTACAGCTTTAGTAAAATAAACTCTAAGCTATATCCCGTGAACGCCAACTTTCGTTTAAAATATGATTGTGTGTTCGACTATTTACTAAATTTTATCCATTGGGAAAATGTTATTCTATCTCGTCTCTGTGTATATAACATTAGAGAACGCTGAATAATTACATCATAGTGGTGTTATGTAGACTCAACTAAATTATATTGGCATATTGATGGTAAATAAAATAATTTTATGTACAGTTAAACAGGAAAAAGGACCAAGTTGACACACCTCTGTGAGTGAGCTAATAGCTGAGAAGTGTCATAATGAAAATAATCAAAAAGTAACTTTTCATGGGCAGAGAATTTAGTTCAATGGTAGAAAACCTTCAGATTATGAAGAGGTGCTTTGTCTCTCTCACTCTTTCAATAAAAGATAAATGAAATTAAGTGAGGGGGCTGGGCGGTAGCGCAGTGGGTTAAGAGCACATGGCGCAAAGTGCATGGACTTGCATTAAGAATCCCGGTTTGAGGCCCTGGCTCCTCACCTGCTGAGGGGGAGGGGGGCTCTTCACAAGTGGTGAAGCAGGTCTGCAGGTGTCTATCTTTCTCTCTCTCTCTGCCTTTTCCTCTTCTCTCAATTTCTCTCTGTCCTATCCAAGGATGATGGCAATGATAACAGCAATAATAACAACGGTGATGATAAACAACAAGGGCAACAAAAGGGAAAAATTAGCCTCCAGGAGTAGCCTCAGTGATAACTCTGGAGACAAAAAAATAAAAATAAAAAAATAAAAAATTAAGTGAATCCATTTATTTTTAATGTTTCTTTTAGCTTACCTTATTTTATTGAGAAAAATAGAGAGACAGAGACCAGAGCCCTGCTTGGCTCCAGCTTTTGGTAGTTCTGGGAATTGAACCAGAGGCCTAGGAGCCTCAAGATTAAAGTCTTTTTGAATAATCTTTATACTGTATCTCTAGCGCCCTCAAATTTCAAAATGCCACGTTTCAGGAGTCCAATAGGATGAAGTTTAGATAGCATAATGGTCATGCAAACAGACTCTCATGCCTGAGGCTCCTAAGTCCCAGGTTCAATGCCCCACACCACCATAAACCAGAGGTGAACCGTTCTCTGGTTAAGGGGGTGGGGGCAGGTGGCGGCACACCTGGTTAAGTGCTCACATTACAGTGCAACAGGATCCAGGCTCAAGTCCCTGGTCCCTACATGCAAGGTCAAAGCTTCACGAGTGGTGAAGCTGGGCTGCAGGTGTCTTTCTCTCCCTCTCTGTCTCCCCCCTCCCTTTCAATTTCTCTCTGCCTCTGTCAAGTAATAAATAAAAATTAAAAGTTAAAAAAGATAGAAAAAACACCATATTTTTGCTATTATACCATTTGACTTAGAAACAAGTAATGAGTCTGCCATATCTATATTTAGTTGCTTTACATTTGTTAATGGTCTTAGTTATTTATCTAATAAATAAGTGTTTCATGCTAAAAGAGTAAAGGATCACATTTTCACCAGATACTGCAAACACAATTTCATTTTTATTGTATGTATGGTGCTTAGTCAAAGTATTGCTAAAAAGATTCTCTAGTAAGATTTTTTTGAAGGGAAATACAATATGAAGAGCTTTTATTTAATTATGCATTGTCAAACCAGACAATCTGAGTGATATTTTCTTATAAAGCTATGTGTTTTAACTACATTTCATTGATATTGTTAAGTAAAAAAGAAAAGAAAATTTGTTTTGAGAACTATTTTCAACAATTCATCTATGGCATTTGTGCCTTTTAAGTGTTATTATAATAGTATTTTGTGTGGGCTGATTGATTAACTCTGAAATTATTCATGTATTCAGCTGCATTGATATAGTTTAATCAAAACAATTATTAATTTCTCAGACATTTTTAAGCTTTATATTAATAAATATGTCTTCAGTTATAACTTCTAATTCAAGTTAGAATTCTAGCATCTGTTCAGGATGAAAATACATGGAATGCAATATAGGAGAAACTAGTGTACTTGGCTAGAAAGCATGAACACTATGTTTAGTCCAACTCCTATTCCTACAAACCACCAGGGAGTGAGTGACATTTAGTAGTCAAAGTAAATGGGTATGCTAGGTCATTGAATATTTTTCTTGTGTCAAGTCATGGCTAAGATAGGGAATAATTCATTTGAGGGTAGTAGCATCAGAGACATCACACAAACTATTCTAAAACTGAAAGTGATGTCTAGGAAGTTTTAGAATGGTAAGATAAATTATTTAAGCCTTGCAAGTTAATGTACTGTCTGACTATAACTTATAACAAGGATAAGAATTTTGTTATAGTTTATTTTAGTTACAGATGAACGTATATAGTTGACTTCTTTAAAATGTATTTTGTCTTTTGTAAAGTTATTTTAATCAGTGATTTTATATTGATTTGCAAAATTATAAGATAACAGGAGTATAACTTCCTACTGCTCCCACCACCAGATTGCTGAATCCTCAGTCGCTCCATTGGAAGCTACAGCTGTTCTTTTGAGGTTGTAGATATGAGTGGTTAACTATTATTTCTATATCTGTATATATTTGCCTGCCTTTTTAAAATTCCTATTCCATCTTCTCTTCCTTTCCAAGTCACACATATACCTATTACTACATCCGAGTGATGTCCCTTTCTTTTTCTTCTCCCACTGGGTCCTGATGGAGTTCAGAGCCCTCTGGTCATCTTCCCCCTATCATTTATTTCTTCCCCACTGAGAGTATAGATCAGAATTATTTTTGGGGTGCAGAAGGTGAGAGTTTGGCTTCTGCAATTGCTTCCTTACTGGACAAGGGTATTAGCAGGTTGATCCATAGCACCAGTCTGTTGCTGTCTTTCCCTAGTGGGGTAGCGTTCTGGAGCGGTGAGGTTCCAGGACATACTGGTGAAGTCAGGATGGGATCCTGATAGCATCTGCAGCTTGGTGTCTGGAAGGTGGTGTAGCACAGGAGCCTGTGTGACCTCTGAGTCCCTGTCTGTCTGAGCTCACAGTTCATGGCCACAGCTGGGAACATTCCAGGCTGCACTCATTTCAGGACCAGTCTTCCTCCAGTGGCAGGCCAGAATGCCCCAGCCTCCCTTTGGTGACTGGGGCAGTCCCTACCATTGCTGCTTTTTGGTGAGGGCAAGGTCCTGAGAAAGCCCTTCAAGAGGGCTTATGGTAACATTATTGATGAAGTGCTCTTTGTCTCTGTCCAATAAATAATAAATAATTAAATCACAGTTACCAGGGAATGTGATGCAGCATAATTGTTATTATGCCTGAGGCTCTTGTGTGTTCAGGTTCTGTCCAAGGCACTACCTACCATAAGCCAAAGCTGAACAGTGCTAAGGTGAAAGGCAAAAAAAAGGGGGGGTTGCTGGTGAGGGATGTGCTTGAGGGCTCTTACATACAAAACATCATTGAGCTACCTCATGGACCAGTTCATCTTCCTTCCATCCTCCCTCCCTTCCTTCCTTCCTTCCTTCCTTCCTTCCTTCCTTCCTTCCTTCCTTCCTTCCTTCCTTCCTTTTCTTTAGCAAGAGAGGGGTTTAGAGAGAAAGGGAAGGGAGAGTAGAAACAATACAGGAATTTTCTGTCGTCCATGACACTAGGGTTCTGATTTTTTTTTTTTTCTGTTATAGGGATATTTTATTTTATTTTGGATTTCATGAGTGTGAATGATATCAGGGCAAAACAGATAAAAGAGAGAATGTGACAGTTTTCCTACTACTTATAAGAGCACTAAATGCTTTTTAAAAAAATATTTATTCTTTTTTGTTGCCGTTGTAGTTATTATTGTTGTCATCGTTGTTGGATAGGACAGAGAGAAATGGAGAGAGGAGGGGAAGACAGAGAGAAAGAGAGAAAGACACCTGCTACAGGCCTGCTTCACCACCTCCCCTGTAGGTGGGCAGCGGGGGGTGGGGGGGGTTGAACCAAGATTCTTACACCCATCTTTGTGCTTTGCGCCATGTGTGCTTAACCCACTGCACTACAGCCCAACTCCCCACTCCCCACTAAATGCTTTTATATATAGTGTCATATACTAGTGAGTTTCATTTTTCATTTAATGAATCTAAATTTTAAAAATCACAATTAAGAAAGAAAAATGAGTAGATTTTTAGTGTTAGCTGTCAGAAAGAATGACAGAGTAGGTAAAAGGACAGTAAATAATTTTCTGTATTCTCCAGATACAGCTAAATTTACAAAGATCTTTGTAAGATGAACCTAAGACCTTCCTTAATGGGTTAAGTTTTTCTCTTGAGTTATTAGATTAACTTTCCATTTATTAAAGTTGAAAGACATATAAATAATTGTTATGTATCAATTATAATTAGCAAACATTTTCTCAAATATGTTGTCTGCTTTTAGTTAGCTTCTGTTGCTATGCAAATCTGAAGTTTCATTTGGGGGTGGTTTCATGGTGATTAGTATAATGTTTTACAGATTATAAGATTATAGTGAAAATAATTATTTGTTATATCATAGAAAAAGTGAACTAATAAGGAATTAAAGATAAATATAACTAAATAGGAAAATTCAATTATGAATCAGCCTCTGAATTTGCCATTTCCCTTTTGTATTATTTTAAGTTTATACACTAAAAATGTAAATAGAACAAACAAAATTTATTTTTCCCTTGGAAAAATTGTTGTAAGATAATGAGAGGCAATAAACATAAAAAATAATCATAAGCAAATAAAAAACAGAACGTAATTCAGCCTATGTATATTGTTTTTCTCCTCCTGTGTATTATTGTTTAAAAGGAAGGACTATGTGATAAAGTCATCATATGAATGAAACTTCCATGAGTTTTATAGAAAAGGGAAGAGCAAACTAATACTGAATGTTACTGCCTTTTAGACAGAAGAACAGTTGTTTCCTCCAGTCTTTATAGTAACTCAACGAAGATTGTTCCTATTTTAACTGATGAATGAAATAGGTGGTGAAATCTCATACAGAAATTAGCTAGGTAATCCTGACTTTGAAGCCAATTCTGTTTTAGAGATAACCTTGAAACAGTGGCCACAACGAAGATTTGGGGAGAAAAGCAATTGTGATCATATATATGTATTCTTAGCCACTCAAACAAATATAGTTAGAAGAACTTGACTTTCCTCTGATTATTATACATTTCCTAAATGGTATCAAGAGAAAGGATAGTGGATTTCTTTCAAACATGAAGAAAAACACTTTTGAGTATTTGTTTTAAGTTATGTAAGACAAAGTATTTTAGATGTTTTGACTTGTTCAGAAATCTCACAGTTCGCATGGATAAGAAAAATGTCTATTTTTGTTAAACAGATGTATAGTGAATATTTTAAATGTAAGTGATAAAATAATTTAATTTATAGTTACTGCCTTGTGTTCAAATAAAATTTATTTGTCATTGTGTCTCATAAATGACTATTACATATGATGAAATAAAGGAGACACAAAAATACATCTGCTAAATGTTTTCCACAAACTATGTCCATATATTTTTTTAACTGAGGAATTGGATGAATTTCAAAATGCTGTCTAATTAGTAGCTCTCAAAAATAGCTCTTCAAAAGTTAAAAATCATACCAGATATTGCGATAAGGGTCACATAAAAAAAAAAATCCACTCACAATACCAGCACAAAGAGAATATAGTAATGAGAAAAAAAAACTTAAAACCCTAGAAGATTATAAAAATTATTCAGTCAGAATAAAGCTTGAGCAAACACTAGCCCATGCTTTCATTTCATTTAGGAAAATTTAACTACATATGCAAGTCTTACATTGTAATGCTAAGCTCTCTCCCCAAGTCAGAAAATGTGCTTATTGTTATTAAATCCATATGAAGATTTTAAAAGGATTACAAGGGGATGATGAGTTGTGCAAATTATTCTTAATGGTTTATTTTGGGTGGAGAAAAAGAGGAGAGAGATGCCTACTTTGATGGAGTGAGAATCAAATAAGTTAATAAATGAAATTAGTTGTTAACAACAGACAAATGTGAATAAAAGATAAACAGGAACCTTTGGGTTATCTTATCCTGCCATTTTCTGTATTAGACTTACACTTTTTCTTTCAGAGAAAAAAACAAATATTCTCTTTTTCTTGCAGCCACATAAGATTTTGCTGACCTATTAGTTTTGTTTCTAATGACTTTAGATTTAAGAAGCAAATGACTTACTTTTTTTGCTTAATTAAATTTTAAATAAAATTTACTATTTTGAAGATTATTTTTTAAGTTTTTTAAAAAATTCGTGATTTAATATTGATTTACAAAATTACATGTCTACAGAAGTGTTATTCCACACCATTCTCGCCACCATAGTTCTGAATCCCCATTCCCTCCGTTGCAAGCCATGGCAGTTTCCCTATGGTTGCAGACCATATGGGTTGTCAACTACTATCTTTGTAACCATCTCTCTACATTTGTACACAAATTCCCCCCTTTTCTACCAGGTCCAGTCCTCTCTTACCCTTCAAGTCACAAATAACTCTATTATTATGTCCAAACGTTCCTCCCTTTTTCCTCCTCTCTCTCCAGGTCCTGATGGAGCTGCAGTTCAGAGTTCTCTCTTCCTCTTCCTCTTGCTCTTCCTCCTGTCAATTCTCCCCCACTGGGAATATAGATCAAAAAGCTTTGGGAGCACAGAAGGTAGGAGTTCTGGCTTCTGTAGTTGCTTCTCCGCTGGACATGGGCATTGGTGGGTCAGTCTATACCCCAAGTCTGTTTCTATCTTTTCTAGCAAGGTAGAGCTCTGGAAAGATGAGGTTCCAGGGGACATTGGTGAAGTCCTCTGACCAGTAAAGTCAGTAATGAATCATTATAGCATCTGCTACTTGGTGTCTATAAATAAGGTGGCATGATATAAAGGTAGGCAAAATGATTAATGAAAAGAAAACAAAAAATAGAAACAGAGCAGATAACATTGGGGATTTTAGGGTGAAAGGAAGCTCAGAAGTCCATTTTAGGCTTGTTTCTAGGGGCCCAGGACTCTGGTAGTTTTTGCTTGAGTTGGATCAAATATTTTTTAATGATATTTATCAATATTTTTAAATGATATTTATCAATTTTTTTAAATGATATTGAATATAATTTGTCTATTATAGTTAAAGCGTGAGATGATCTACTATAATTAAGCACGATACCCACTGTACATGAAATTTATTTAAATTTGTCATGAAATTTATCATCTTTAAAATACAATTTAATTTCTTAAAGAATTGATTACACAAGGCATGAAAGGAAAAAATATGATGTTAATCTTACAGAATATAGAAGAAGTTGGTATCATGATTCTTCATTCAAACAACAGGGATTTTTATATGCAGTGTAGAATTTAATTTTTTCTACTCAGCATTTAAATTAAATTTATTTGGGGTGGGGGTAGATAGCATAATGGTTATACAAAGAGACTCTAATGCCTGAGGCTCCAAAGTCCCAGGTTCAGTTCCTTGCACCACCATAAACCAGAGCTGATCAGTGCTCTGGTATTTAATAATAATAATAATTTTATTTTTTATTTTAAAAGATGGCAGTGTCTACTTTATAGAAGACCTGGTTATCCTTATCTTGTGTTCTCTTGTGTTTCTGAGATAATCCTCTAGTAGAAGTAACCACTAAAATTGTCTTGAAAGAATTAATGGAATTTAATTTTCCTTAGCATTTCATTCTGGTTAGGAAAGTCTGAATAAGTCTTTAAGAATAAAATAAATCAAGTAGATAGTTTAGTCTTTTATAATTCCAGTGAATTACCCACCTGTGGACTGTCAGCTATATAATAAATAGTACCACCCAAATTTTAAAACACAAAATTATTACCATCCAGGAAATGCCAATGCAATAAAAATAAAATTTTAATTATTTTAATGTTTTAAGTGTCTCTTCAATTAAAACCTGGAAATTAATAGCTGGCAAAATGAGCACTGAAAAAAAAGTAATATATATTGGTCGATGTTAAAGCAGTAACTTAAGACGCATGCAGGTTTTTTCCAAAACGTTCTTAAAGACAGTTACTTAAAAAAAAAAAAAAAAAAGCTTGTGGAAATACTTTGTTCTTATGATCCCTCTGCACCACCCCAATTTCTCTGTAAAGGCCCTGTTACCATGTAATAGTGTTGGGGGAATTTGGCCTTGAAAAGGTAAATAGAATTAGATTAGGCCATGTAGTGAAGTCCTCGTGGTGACATCAGTGTCCTTATAAAACAGAGAAAACTTTACAAAACCTGCACTGGAAAAGGCCATTTGAGGATGTGACAAGAGCCAGAGTAGGTGCTGTCCTCTGCCCAGGACAGGATTTCTCACCAGGAAACAAATCTGCCTGAAACTCGATTTTGATTTTCCCAACCTCTAAAAGTGTGAGGAAAAAAAAAAAACTTATTTAAAAACATCCTGTCTCAGGCCAGGAAGTGAAGCTTACTTACTACAGCACCAGATTTGCATCCCTGAGACCCCAGTTGCAGGTTCAAATCCCGCCACCAAATTACACCTCAGCTGAGGAGTGCTTTGGTCTTCTCTCTATGTTCTTTCAGTCTCTCTCTGTCACGATAAACAAGTGTTTTTGAATGATGCACTGAGTCTATTGTATTTTGTTATGTTAGTGGAAACCTACTAAGACAACCTTACATCAAATAGCTTCTGAACACATATACTACATAATGTAGTTTCCTTTAAGATACACGTGTAAAGTATGTATTACTGATGACTTTATCTGTGATAGTTGATGGTTCATTTATCTGTGAATTCTTCCTGAGGACTCTGTGTTCATTTGTTTTATAGGCATGGGCAAGTAAGCAATAAATAAAAATAAATTATTACTCCTAGAGGAAAGAGATAAGGGACAACTAACAAAGGGAATTGATTTACAAGTTGATGAATTTTAGGAGAAAGTGAATGATGTTAAGCCAGAGAATGGCTTAGGGAAGGACTCTATATAACAAGAATATTTAAAGAGAAGCTTGACTGATGAACAGTAGAAAGGCAGTCCAAGTTTAACTTTGTGTTTTCCCTTCTTGTCCTTACATCTTAAGTTTCCATATGTCAACAACTGTACTGTGAACCATTAACCACCACCACCCTCCCCAGTAAAGTGATAAAAGGAGATCATCTGGAGAAAGTATATTACACTATGGGACAACACCAAATGCTGACGTCTCAAATTATCTACCAGCTTTGTTTCGGAAGACATTGCTGATATTGTATCAGATACTGTTTGTTGTTTTGAAGAATCAATTCCATTGTTTCACATGGCCTTCATATCCTTATAAAGTCAGTTAAATTCTCATCTCATTTATGTATACATTTATGCATGTATTTATTATCTATTTGGGGAGTCAGGCCATGTATATGATTTCAAGACACTGGACAACTTTTTCTTTCATATGGAGATGGGGGTCAAGGTGGGGGAGAGAGTGACCCCACAGCTCTGAAGCTTCCCCTAGTCTCATACCTCCCAGGTGCTACCAGGGTTGGAACTGCCACTACATGCTCACTCATGCAAACCCATGCCCTCCTTGATGAGCTATGTCTCTGACCCTCATTCTCTGTAAAGATGAAGAGTTCTGGCTTTTGTGTCTGGTTCACACAACAGCAAGCAGTAGACTAGGAGCTGGGCCCCATCTCTGCCCTACCCCAGGCTCCCCATGCCCTGAGGTTCCTCACAAAGCCTCTTCAATCTGCTACAGATCACTCATCCTTTTTAAAAAAGATTTAAAAAAATATTTATTTATTTACTTCCTTTTTATTGCCCTTGTTTTTATTGTTGTTGTAGTTATTATTGTTGATGTCATCACTGTTGGATAGAACAGAGAGAAATGAAGAGGGGAGGGGAAGACAGAAAGGAGGAGAGAAAGATAGACACCTGCAGACCTGCTTCACTGCCTGTGAAGTGTCTCCCCTGCAGGTAGGGAGCTGGTGGCTCGAACCGGGATCCCCACGCCGGTCCTGGGGCTTTGCACCATGTGCGCTTAACCCACTGCGCTACCGCGCAACTCCCCACTCATCCTTTTATATACCGAGTTTAGTACATACAGCTTTCCAGTTTCCACCTGTTATTTTAATTCTGAGAATTGCAGGGAGCACCATGACATAATTTGGGAAAAAAAAAAAAAAAGGAAGACACTGAAAAGCTATAAGGAAGTCCTATCTTTAAGCATAGTTTCCTGGTCTACTACTAGACAGTAAGGAAAAAAAAGTCCAGCAGGCTGTTTTGATTAAGGTGGCTGTAAATGCAATGTATAATTGAAACTGTTTTTTTCAACTTTTATTTATTTATTAATGAGAAAGATAGAGAAAGAACCAGACATCACTCTGGTACATGTGCTGCTGGGAATTGAACTCAGGACCTCATGTTTGAGAGTCTATTGCCTCAGCCACTGCACCACCTCCTGGGCCACAATATACTTGAAATTGTTTTCAAGAGCTATATAAAAAAATGCATTTTGATGAGTACACCGAAATAGTCCAATTGAAGACATTTTTCTTCATTTAAATTTATTTATGCAACAGTAAGGCCTACATTTTTTTGTGACATATTCCCAGTAAGTTTTCCAAATGTACTTAAAGTACTTTGAAAAAATTACTATCAAAATGTAAGCTATTATCATTATGCCATTGTTAATGCTATCAATTGTAAAGCATATAGTGATTTTATAACCATTCCAAGACATGTTAGATAACTTACAATGAATCTCTCCTAATTTATGTAGTCTGTAAGTTATAGTTCTAAATGTATGAAAATGCATGACCTATAAATTAATAATCCTAAGGAAACCTTAACAAGTTTTCATTTGAATTCAACCATATACTTTCACAAGGGTGTGGAGAAATAGCTCAGCCTGTTAGAATCCAGTTCTGGCCTGATGACCCAGAAGCTATTGGTGTAGTCTTTGATACCACCTCGTGTCAGAGTACTGCAGTACTCTCTTTTCTCTAACTCCTTCTCCTCATTATATCCTTCTCTCTCATAAGACAAATAAACCTTAGAACCCCAGACACCTTCGTGAAGTAGGTAATCTAATAAGATATAAAAGATCATAGATCCTATGATAAAGGTAAATCTAAAACACTTACATATTGCAACATTTTTGTGAGTATTTAGCTTTTTAAAGATATATAATTAAGACCTCACAGTATGTGATCACATAATGGAAATTTAAGAACTACCTATATAACTATCTTCAGATATAGTCTTCTCAGTGTTTCATAACTCACTATCACAGACCACTCTAAAGGTTTCAAAGAAATTTCACGTATTATCATCTTCCTTGATGCTCATAATAATCCTTTGAAGTTGACAGACATTGAAGTTCAAGTTTGTGAAATGTCAGTGGCCTTTTCTTGCTTGTTTCCATTCAGAAAAGTAAGAAAGTAAATATAGATGCAAAAAAAAAAAAATGACTACCGAACTACCACTCTCTGGTAATGATCCATGTTCAGTCTGTTATCAGTCACTGCCATATAGGTTACTAAGGAAGCACCTTTATCTATTTCAGAACCTGATGGAAAGTAGCATATAGGGTGGATCTTGTCCATTTCCTTATATTTGAAGGAAAAAACAAGTAAAGTAGATCATTCATTTAAAGTTATTTAAACATGCACTTATCGCATGTCATTCTGCCCATGAAAAATCAACAATTGTTTCTGATTCTCAAATTCAGCTAGGACTTTGCTTGGTGAGATTTACACAGTTACTTTCTCAAGCCTACATTTTACTTACTTATTTATTCATTTATTCATTTATTTATTTATTTATTTATTTATTTATTTATTACCAGAGCACTGATCAGCTCTGGTTTATGGTGGTGCAGGGGATTGAATTTGGGACTTTGGGGCCTCAGGCCTGAGAGTCTCTTTGCATAACCACTACACTATCTAGCCCTGGCCCAAGCCCTACATTCTACTCTCACTGATCTTGTAGTAATTTCCTAAGCTTTTACTATATTTTCTAGCAACTCATGATTTATTTAATGTGTTGTTAATTTTACCAAGACTTTTAAAATATTAAGATGGTCTGAAATTTTGAACCGGTATCCTTATGCCAGTCCTTGCTCTTTGCACCATGTGCGCTTAACCTGCTGCGCCACTGCCCAGCTTCTATTATTATTTTTTTTGTTAACTTTTAGGGTGTGCTCAGGATTTTTTTTTTGTTGTTGTTGTTGTTGTTCCATATTTTCTTTTGGATTTTTAATTTTGCCAGAAATTCTTATTGGTGTCAACTTAGAAACTACCTCAGGCTGATAAAATAACTCACCCGGGAAAGTGGCTACTCTGTGCTGAGCCTAGCCACCCCTGTGCTAGGGCAGTGAACACACTGGGTGAGCTGGAAGCTCAACCAGCACAGGCTAGACTCTGAGGTGATTTAAAATAAGGCAGTAACTGGAGTCAGGCAGTAGCGCAGCGGGTTAAGTGCATATGGCACAAAGCGCAAGGACCGGCCTAAGGATCCAGGTTTGAGCCCCCAGCTCCCCACCTGCAGGGGAGTTGCTTCACAAGCGGTGAAGCAGGTCTACATGTGTCTCTCTTTCTCTCCCCCTCTCTATCTATTTCTCATTGTCCTATCCAAGGACAATGACATCAATAACCACAACAATGTTAAACATCAAGGGCAACAAAAGGGAAAATTAATAAATAAATATTTTTAAAAATTTGAAAAAAAAAAAAAGAATAAGGCACTAACACCAATATGGCTCTACTACTAATAGGTTTGGTGGGCAGCTGGGGTGACTGGGCTTCACATGGCTGTTTTCCTCTTTGAGAAGGCTACTCAGGCTAGGTTAGCCAGGTTCTCGTTTTGTGGTTAATGAAAAGACCTAGGACTTTCCTCATTTTAACCACATGTCATCTCCCTAGCAATCAGAAATGATGTGAATATATACATCTGAATATGTATGTGTACACAATGGAATTTTAGTCAGTCATGAGAATAGTGGAAATCTTACCACTTGAAAAAATTATCTATACAGAGAAGATACTGATTCTTTGTAGAATCTGGAAAGTGTGACCCCTTATTAATAAAGACTAGAATGATAGATACTAAATGCTGGGGGTGGATGGGGTGGGTAAGAGGGTAGGGCGGGCAGGATGGGACTAAGGGAAAGGAGAAATGCTGGTTAAATTTTACAAACTTTCAGTTACAAGATGGATAAGTTCTACAGATTTTGTGGTAGCATAGTTAGTAATACTGTTTTATGTCTTTGAAAATATTTAGGAAAATATATCTAAAGTATATTCACTACAAAAAAGAAATATAATCATCTGGTGTTGGCTAATGCTCTTGTGGTTATTATTTTTGCAATTTATATATATCAAATCAACATATGTTAGATCTTAAGTTTACACTGTTATGCCATTGTGTCACAGTAAATACAGAAAAAAATGCAGTAACATTTACACACACACACACACACACACACACACACACACAATGGACAAGTAAAGACCTGGAAGCAGGGAAAGGTGAAAACCAATATTTACCATTTAATCTGCAACAAAAATGTTGTACATGCATATGACTTTTCAATAGTTAAAACATGAGTAATGTCTCATGAAATGTAATGTTCAACAAGTATAGTTGCTTACTAGTTATGTCTCAAAATATACTATGAAATAGCTTGAAATTCAATATTTTGTTTACCATTCTTAACAAACAAATATAAAATATTATCCACAAATTCTTAATTACTCTGTGGAAAATAAATCCTCTTGAAAGCTTACTATATATTTCAAAACTGAGCTAAAAACTATCTTGGGAATTGATATAATCTTTCTTGAAATGTCATATATATATATTTGTCCCAACTTTCTGGAGGAGAAACATATGGGGTATAAAATTTGAGCAATGTGTCCAGGGTCAATAATATGATTTAAACTCATTTATATTATACTCATGACACATACATTCTTATAAATGCTAATTTATCTACAAAAGTCTCATTTTCAAATATTTCTCAATTAATGCCAAATAGATTTTAAATATTACTGTGTTCTAAAAACTTAAGAAAAATATTTTGAGAAAACAAAGGTAAATGTTTTCCAAAATTCGGCAACTACTGCTAAAAATTACAGAAAAGCTTCATTTTTTAAATTAAAACTCAAATTCATCTTTGTAGCTATTCTTATGCTAACACAAGGAAATAGAAATAGCACAAAATTGTTATTGCACTTAGTTAATATGTGCAAAGTAGCTTGACTTATTATTATTTCATAGGTTCATAAAAATCTTAATGTGTATCACTGCCAAGATATATTGATCTAATATCAGTTTTCAACATAAAGATGTATTTTGAGTTCTATATCAACATACATTTGCTAGCAGTTTCAATAATATAACTCTTATCAATTATCATAGGAAAAAAAAACTCACCGAAAGCACTCTGAGGCATTTTGACACCCTCAGGGGACATAGTGATAACACATAGCATTTTTTTGCAGTAGTAAAGGAAAGATAGGAAAACATTTGCTTTCAGATCTCCTGTTTATTCATTTACAGAGAAACATTTTAACCAAATCAAAGCTGAACCATGGGTGTGAGCAGACTGATGCACATTTTAAACTGTTACCAAATTAACCAGAACACTTCTCTGTGACAAGTATTTGTAACACTCAGTGGTGTGTGTTGGTGATTTCAGTCTGACATTCTATTTTGAATTCATGTCCTCAGAGCTGACACAGAAATCTTGGCTCTCCTGGAGTTTCCTCTAATACCTCATCAAAGTTCTGCTTTCACAAGTGCAGCTCTTAGGAACGGTCCGCCTCTTTTCAGACAGTGTGTAGGTGACTTCACTGAGTGAACTTGTGCCTTCTATTCGGCTCTAGATTATTCTATAGAGGTCTGAGTTTGAGGTGACAGTAGAAGATACTGATTATTCCAGGATTCTGAAGTAATTGGAATCTTCCGGGAATGGAGGTGCGGATTAGAAGAGAGTCTCTAAATCAGAAGAAAATTAGTAACACTCCCCCTAAGGATACAAGTCGAGGCCTCGGTCAACAGAATACTGAAATTTCCTCGGAAGGAAGAAGGAGTATAATTCATTGTCCTGTCTTTACCATATTAATTTTCAGTGGATACACCCCACCGGGACCTTCTAGGTCATGATTTCTCAGGCACTCAATCAATAGGTGGGGAACAAACATTCATAATTACGAACCTTTCATAATCAGAAAGAGCTTGGCCTACTCAATTTGGAGTGGAGTCACAGCTAAACTATTTTCCTTATAACGTTATTTGTTCCTTATTGGGGAAAGAAGTATTGTCTCTCCAAGTGTGGTTAAAAAATTAGTGAGGGTGATGCCTAGGTAGCCCACCTGGGAGGATGAGCCTTGTGATGCATAAGATCCATATTAGAGCCCCACACACCCCATCTGGGGGTTGTGAGGCACTGGGAGAAGAAGGGTCAGTGTTGTAGTGTCCTCCACAAATCTGGAAAAGTCAGCCCAGAGGGACCAAGCCCTATCAAAGGCAATGAATGGCATTCAGAAATCACTTCTCGATGAATATTAGTCTACTCTTTGTTTGTGCTTATCTTGATTAATGTGCAACACTTTTTCATCTTTCAAACACAGCTTATATTAAATCACTATTATATTATTCCTCATAACAGACAACATTTTAGTAGGTTATACTTTAGCCAGAAAACAGATTATTTACTTAGCTAAGAATTAAAATGTAATAAGTAAATATATCCTAAAAATTAGAATGATTTGTGTTTAATAAGATATTGCTATTACTGTTTACTAATAAGCTGTATCATAATAGTATATATATAATAAGCAATAATTACACAGATTGAATGAATATTAATCACTTTCAAAATTCAATTTAATTTACTTGTAGTTCTTAAATCAGTTACCAGGTTTGTATTTTAAATGAACAACTCAGCTTATAAATAAGCAAATATATGGGCTCATTGTTTTTGAAGGTGTGTATAATGTGACTAGCGAGGAGGTTGTTCCATCAATAGAATGCATGCTTTGTAGACCTGAAGAGCCTGGTTCAGTCCTGGCCACTTCAAATGGCCAGAGTTTAGATTATGGCCTTTTTCTCTATCATGCTACAGATAAAAACTTAATTAATAAAAAAAGTAAAATGTATACTTTCTAGCAGCTATGCTTCCTATTACCAATGAAATGACATTCTATAGAAATGAATAATAAACAAGTTTAACCAGGAAAAAAATAATTAAAAAATATATATGAGTATTGTGTGATGGTGACACAGAAAAGATAGACTGATTAAAGCTGTTGCTTCCTGGCTGCCCTGTTCCCTAACTACCTAAACAGCTGCTGCTTATCTTCTCTCCAGAAAAAAGAAAAAGAAAAACTTGCCAGAGCTGATAAAACACAGCTTTTGTTGCACACAGTCATTAGGGCTAGAAATTCTTATCAATAGAAAGGGCATCCACAGTGTATGTTACGTTTACTCAAGGATTTGCAAACATCAGGCTTTCCAGTACCTGAAGCTGGTGTAATATCACAACGCCACATTCTCATACCCTGGGAGAAAGGAAAGTCAATCCCTTGGTGTTACAAGGCATTATCTCCATCTTCATCTTTCCAGTAACCCAGAAAGACTTTTTTTTACCCCCAGCCTTTGACCTGTTGCTGGCTTATTTTTCTTTTGCAGGGGGAAAAAAATGACAGTGAGTTTTGTCTAGGGATCTGGATCATAAAGTCATTTTACTTCCATGCCATTAGCCTATCTTCAAGTAAGATCAAACAGATATTAATACCATTTCAAAAGTGAGTAACTGAAGTCCAAAGAAATAAAGAGTTAGGTTTGGGGTCAAAGTGTTCATTATACATGAATACAAGATTCCCCAGTGCTCACCCAAAGAGCTTTAAAAGCATTCATTTTATGAAGAAATTACAGCTACATACACATCTATATAATCATGACATTAAAAATCCTATGTAGAAATAAAAGTATAAAGTACATGAAATATATCACAAAGTAAATTATATGCTGAAAATCTAGTTTCATATAAAAATCAGACTTATAAATACTGAGTCATCAATTTTTAGTTGGTGCTTGGAACCTATAAGAAAAGTCTATGCCGTGCGTATGGATTAGAATCTAGGTACCTATATATAAAATATTATGTTATATTATATTATATTATATTATATTATATTATATTATATTATATTATATTATATTATATTTAGGATAGTCTTCTTCATAGCAGTTGTCTAGAACTAGGATATTTAGCCTACAAAATCAAATACACAAAATAGAAAACCAGTAGATTTTTTAAAGGTCGTCATTAGTATTGGCGGAAAAAAAACAACAATGTGAAATTAAATAAATGATACAGCAATAATTACTCAGTGGACTCAGTCATAATTAACATGCCTATATAACACATAATATGTCAGTTAGACACAATTATTCTTCTGTTTTCTAAAGAACAAATTCAACCTGAAAATTGTCCTGCATTGCTTTGTTGGTTCACAATCCAGGTATAATCTGAAACTAGAATTGTATTCAGAAGGCAGGGAGAGACTGAAGCAAGAGGAATGATATTTCAGTTTTGCAGGTCATGATTGAGCTTCTTGGACAGTTGCAAGATAACACAGTCCCACATGCACATTCCCTAACTTCCCCTGACACCCTAATTCAAAACTTTTATTGAGATAGTAACAGTATTCAGTGACCTATCCATCCCTGATGGCATTGGTGACACATTGAACACCATTTCTTTGTCACAGATTTTAGGAATGGACATTTCCAGGGGCGGGAGGATGAGAAGCTTTAGACTATCAGGTCCAACTCCCAGGTTAATTTGACAGTCACATTTTTCTGGATCTTCCAGGACATACCGAAAGGCAAAGGGAACTAGATCTCTCCCTACTGATAGAACTCCTTGAGTAAGTAGAGCTTAAAGAAGAGTAAATTAAAGATGGCAAATTTTGGGTCACTATTCAGAAAAAAAAAGGTAAGTTTCTCTTGAACTTTTTTCTTTCCCTAGTGACTCACTGTCTCAATTAGCAATAAATGTTTTTAAAATGTTTTCCTATCTTAAGAGAGGGGGAGAAAGAACATATGTTAAGTGAGATGAGGGTAAGAGAATAAGAGAAACTGAAAGAGAAAGACAAAGAGAAGGAAGGGGAGAGGAGGGAGAAGGTAGAGGGGAGAGGAGGCTGAACCAAGAATAGGGCAGATAACCTAAGTTCCATGTCCCATTTGATCTATTAAATATCCTCTCTGTCTCTCACCAGGGCAATACCTCCTGAAGTTATCCTCCTTTTTAACTGAGTCCTTTCTTTTCTTCAAGTCACTGTTTAACCTTGGGTTCCCCATGCATCCATCCACTGAAAGTGTGCTTGCTGGAGACATCAGTGACTGAGGTATAATCCATGGCCCAAGGATAAATTCTTTAATTTTTTGACTTCTCTAGGGCACGTTGACACTTTGCTGGATGGTGCTTACTTGTAATCTGGATTTATTCCACTCTGCATCCCCTCTTAGGTTTGGGGGTGTTATTTACAGCCTGCCAGTAAAATGTACTTACATGAGTTTAGAAAGCAGAGGCAAGATGAGTTTCTGCTTCTGGCATCGGCAGCAGCAGAAGCATGGCTTTTGGCAGACAAGAGTGTTGGCAGGGACTGGCCATACTCCACGTTCCCACATCAGTCAGCAGTTTTAGGCTTGTGCAGAGCCATGGCTGCAGAAGTGTTCTGCAGTTTACTAAATTCTGGGGCAGCAGCAACTTCCTAGTTTCTTGTGTGCAGATTGCTGTGCTAAGACTAAAGACTTTAAAGACAGCCAGGTAGCCCTATCTGCTATTCCTCTAGTCCTGCTGGGAGTTGAGTGAACACGTCCATCCCTCCATTCTATTGTTTCCTGATGGAATTCCAGAGATTAGCTTCTTTCCTTATACTTGAAGCTCATGAATACTCTTGATTAATTTTCACCAAGAACAGTTCTAGAAGGGGGCAGGGCGGTAGCGCAGCAGGTTAAGCGCACATGGCGCCAAGCTCAAGGACCTGCTCAAGGATGTCCCTTGGAGCCCTGGCTCCCTACCTGCAGGGGGTCACCTCACCATCAGTGAAGCAGGTCTGCAGGTGTCTATCTTTCTCTCCCCCTCTGTTTTCCCCTCCTCCCTTGATTTCTCTCTGTCCTAACGAACAGCAATACAGCAACAACCATAAAAGCAACAAGGGCAACAAAAATGGGAAAATGGCCTCCAGGAGCAGTGAATTCATAGTGCAGGCACAGAGCCCCAGTGATAACCCTGGAGGCAAAAAAAAAAAAAAAGAATAGTTCTAGGAAATGCATCTTCGATTTGTAGTTCATCTTATCCACTATGATCTTTTTGAAATGTACCTGAGTAAATCTAAGGTAGAAACTAATCCTATAGGTTCTGGTAATGTGTTTTTAGGAGATATACTACTGTATGTGTTATTGATTGAATTTTCATAACCATAGAAATTGGTAGATATGAAATAGAAAGCAAATCTGGTAAATTCTAGGTGCCTTGAGCTCAATTAACCCACAGAGTCTTTTTGGCAAATGGAGGCAGCTCTCTTCAGTAGAATAAGGAATCAAACACTTTCACTTGAAGGTCTTTGAATGCTCTCACATCATCATGGTTTACTCTTTGTATTTCATGAAAGACAGCGAGAACTAGAATATCACTTTGACATGTAGAGCATCAAGGACTGAACTCTGGTGGCCATGACACTGCTGAGATGTAATTTTTCTTTCCAGATCACTCCCAAAGAGACCATTATTTATCTACCCAAGACATTGTACATTAGAAATAGAAAATACTTTGTCTTTTATGAACACCTCATTAACAAGTTTTGAGCTATTGCTAATCACATAAGGTAAAAACTCAAGAGTTTTGGCATAAATAGGTAACCCTAGTAACATATTGATCATCTCCATTTAAGAACTTTTACTTTAGACTGGTGCAAAAATGACTCGTGTTGTCTAATAGGGCATGTTCTCTTATTTCTATGTCACAGTATTCTCAGAGACCCTGCATACCATATTTCATAGTTTCAGAGTAATTATATAAATACAATTTAAGATATAAAGAAGACATAAAATCTTATTAAACCACACAATATATTTAAATTTCATGCTAAGATAGGATCCTGTACTTTAGCCAACAAACATAGACTTGGTAGGTCTGATGGGTTATAGTTACTATAGTGATATTAAAATAAATAAATAAGCCCACAAACCTAATGTCTGTGATTTTGGATGTAGGGACTAGCAGCGGATAGTGAAAAAGAAAGACTGATATCTGAAGTCTAAGATAGAGATCTGGGTTTGCCATAGTAAGTCATTTGAGAAGGTGATAATTATAAGTTTCAAAGGCAAACTTCTGTCTACTGAATTTGTAACTATGGTGGAGGAAAGGGTAAAAAAAATCAGAATGTGGTCATTAGAAATACCTGTGTTTATCAAATTACTATAGGATGGAGCTGACAGATGAAAGGTTGACTGGGTTTCAAGGCAGAAGTTAAAGTGACCTTACAAAGTTGTAAAAGCAGAGTACAGTTAGATGCCAACATTAATAAGATTCAAAGCAAATTTGATCAATAAAGACACAATAGGATCACATCCGTGTTAAGATTAAGGCTGTAGCTGCAATCCTATTATTCTAGTTAGTCACAAGCTAGTTGCTTTTCAATTGAGGAAAAAGTATATAGGTTTATAAAAAACTGCAAAAGAATGTGTAGAACTATGTCATCAAAGTGGGCATTGGTACTCGAAACAGACCTAAGTGGGGCTGATGAATTAGTTGAGTTGGAAGTGTGCTGCTTTGCCATGTGCATGACCCAGGTACAAGCCCAGTCACCACTATACTGAAGGAAGCTTCAGTGCTGTAGTCTCATTCACTCTCAGTCTGCTTTTCTCTAAAAAGGGAAGAAGAGAAGAGAAGGGGAAGGGAAGGGAGGGGACAGGAGGGGGGAAGGGGGGGAAAGGAAAGGGAGGGAAAGGAAAAGGGTATGGGAGGGAAGGGGAAGGAAAGGGAGGACAGGGGAGGGAAGGGGAGGAGAGGAGAGAGGGGAGGGGAGGGAAGGGAAGGGAGGGAAGGGGGAGGGAAGGGGGAGGGAAGGGGAGGAGAGGAGAGAGAGAGGAGACAGAGAAAGATGGAAGATTTATGTTCCCCTGAACTCTTTGTGCCAAAGTATATGAACCAGTCCCCAATTTCTTCCCACTTGCTGTTTAAGACGTCTTTCATCCCAACAGTGTGTTTCTTTTTGTGTTTCCTAAATTCGTTCACACTTCTCCAGGTTACCATATCTTTAATGAATCAAAATACACTAGGGACCAGCTTGAGTAATGCTTTATTTTCTCAATTAAGTGATTTGGGGAAAAGGAAAGAAAGAGGGAGAGAGAGAGAGAGGAATTAAAATAGAAAACTATAGCACTAGTTTACGGATACCTGTAAACCCTGGTCCATGCTCCCAGAGGGATGGAGAATGGGAAAGCTGTCGGGGAGGGGGTAGGATATGGAGATTGGGTGGTGGGAATTGTGTGGAGTTGTACCCCTCCTACCCTATGGTTTTGTTAATTAATCCTTTCTTAAATAAAAAAAGAAAAAATAAAAAACTATAGCACTGGAGAAAGCTTCAGTGTTTGGAGCCAGGCGGTGGTGCACCTGATTAAGCTCACCTGCTACAGTGCTGAAAGACGTGGAGTAAAGCCCCTGGTCCCCACCTTCGGCGGGGGGGTCAATTCACAAGTGGAGAAGCAGGTCTGCAGGTCTGTCTGTCTATCTATCTATCTTTCTATCTATCTCCCCCTCCCTCTCAATTTCTCTGCCTCTAATAATAAATAAATAATTTTAAAAGTTTTAAAAAGAAAGCACCAATGCTGTGCTGTCTCCATCTGCCTGTCTTTCTAAAGTAAAAAAAAAAAGAAAAGAAAAGAAAATTAAAAAGTGTGCTAGTATTATGAAAGGCCGTGTATGTATGGGTCCCAGTGACAAATGCAGTAACAATCTATAGGCTGAAGACTAGACTGGGTCTCCTGGTGTGTTACCTCAGCATGTATTTTACTTTGTGCTGAGAGGTTCACTGAATCCCTGCAGTTTCATAAGATATGTTGACCATCTCCTTAATTACTTTGAAGATTGAAAGTTGGAGGAATATCCATTTTTATTTATTGCCACCAGGGTTCTCTCTAGGACTTGATGCTGACACTCTGAATCCACCACTCCTCAGCATCATCCCCCCCTTTTTTTTTTCTTTGATGAAAAGACAGAGAGAAAATGAGAGAAGGGGAGATAGGGAGAGAGAAAGACGGATACCTGCAGACTTGCTTCACCACTCATGAAGCATTCTCCCCCCTCCTGTATATATGCTTAATGGGGTGTGCCACCACCCACTCCCATCCCACTCCCACCCCCATTACAATTTCTGTCAGAAATATCTTCCAAGTTGGGGAAATTGTTTCTCTATGAGGGATAACACGTAGTAACAGAACAACTGCTATTTGCCACCTGGAATGCCTTTTCTTTTTCATGCTAGTTCCTCATCTTCTCTTCTTGAAGCCCCGGATTTTTATCTCATTCATTAACTTGAGATTCATATCCTCGATATGCTATATTTAATTTAAAATCTATATGCATGTGAACTTCACATAGTCTTATGTGAATTCAGTTTGTTTTCTCCTACAGATCTGTCTGATGACAGTTTGATTGCTTGGTCAGTCCAAGAAGAACTTAGAAGAATAGGAGGGGGGGTTATTCTATTTCTACCAGTGCAGGTCAGAGCACAATGTTACTATTTGTGGGGGAATATGTATATGGAGAGAGAGAGAGAGAAACAGATAGTGATATACAAAAATTTTTGCCAGACGCCTAAAATTATTTATCTGGTGATGAAGTGATTAATACTTGTTCCATATTTTGTTTTTATATTTATCTCTCTCTCTCTCTTCTGTTTTTTTTTTTCCCCCAAGATTAATTTGTCCATCTCTACCCATTTCATAGGTTGGAGTAGAATAGGCAGAGCCACCACTTTGGCACATGGAGTGCCAGGAATAAAATCGAGGTTTCATACATGTAAGTCTTGTGTTCTGTATGCTGACTTGTTTGCCCCAAAATAATCTTTGCTAATTTGCTTTGAGTAGTGGAACCGTTTTTACAGGAATTACAATTAAATTATATGGCAAATAACTTTTGTTTTTCTGTTATGGTATCTTTTCAATCATTCTTATATTTTTCTTCTCTGCATTATAAATTTCTTAGTTAAAAAATCTTTCATTACTATTATATATAAATGATTTAAAGATTGACCACATTGAAACTTGTCACAAGAATGATGGTTCCTAGTGGAAGAAATTACTTTTTTATATTGGTTTAGTTAGTGTGACTTATTGTGGTCTGAGTGTGATATAATTTGCCTTAGCAGAAACCTAGCATGAAAAAAGCAACTTGACTATATTTTGAAGCAACCTTCAGGGGATATTTTTGCAAGTAATTCAGCATATGGCTATCTATAAAAGCAATGTCTTCTAGGCAGTTGATCACATATTCAGTGCTATTCTAAATCATAGAACTGGGTAGTGAACATTGCAAGAACTGTGATCTTTACGAGGGTAGAATAGAGTTTTTGTTAATCTCTATATTACCCTAAACCAACTACATTATCTCTCACACAGTTAAAAAAATTAAATAGTTGTTAAATAGTAAATTATAATTAAGAACACTATAGTCATAATTCATTTGCTCATAGTGAAGATCTTTGGCTGATTCTTTAGATTTCTTTGATACTATGTTGCTAAAAAAAAGCTATCATATAGATCTTTAATATTAAAGTACTAAAAATATGTCTTCCTTAAAATGCTTGTGCTTTTTGTTTGTTTTGCTGTTGTCACTGGGGACAAAACAAAGACAGTGAGTTGAAAAGATGTCACAGCACCAAAGCTTCTTCCAACCTAGGCCATAAACCTGGTAACGTAGGAAAACTCTCTTGGTGAGCTGTTTTGCCCACACAGAAAATTATTATTATTTTTAAATCAGAATTTCAGCACACAGTGGTTGAGAACAAATTTTAAAAACAGCAATAGCAAGAATCCTACTCAACTTGGACACAGCACATCAGAGAAGACTTGACAGCTCTTATTAGCAGTAACACAAATATCCTTTCCACATGAACTCTCTCTCCAAAGAATGGTAACTCGTTTACATCTGTATTGTAAAATATCCAGGCATTTCATGGTGGAAATTTGGGCCTTAAGTATTTAAATGATATATGCCTCAGTCACAAGGTATTGAGGACATTTTATTCTTACTTTTTGTAGATTAAGTAATAGTCTTTTTCCTGATATAAGCTCTTTTTTTTCCTGTAGCCATCAAGGTTATCACTGAGGCTCTGTACCTGAACTATGGATCCACACAGTCATTTTTTGCTCTCTGTAGAGCAGAGAGAACTTGAGAGCAGATAGGAAAGAGGGAGAAAGACACCTGCAGCCCTGCTCATCATACTTTGCCCCTGCAGGTGGGGACCGATATTTTGAGCCCAGATCCTTAACACACTGCAGTATTTTATAATGCTTTCCGCGTGACCAGGTGGTGGCATACTAGATAGAGCACATATAGTACTTTATGCAGAGGTACAGACTCACACTCACTATCCCCACCTACAGCCCAGGAAGCTTCTTCAGTGGTGGAGCAGTACTGCAGGTGTCTTTCTCTCTCCATCACCCCCCCTTGCCAGTTTCACTCTGTCTCTATCAATAGGGGGAAAAGAGAAAGAAAATAAGAGTAAAAAGCTAGCTTCTAGGAGTGGCAAAAGCACAGAACCTCAGCGATAAGACTCAGTAGCAAAATAAATAAATAAAACTGATTCATTTTTCCATTGCACCAAAGCAAAGAGCTCTTGGGAAGAAGGGAAAGGGAATGAGTGGAGAGGCTATTGGATCATGATGTGTGATGGTGGATGTGGTCATTGGGGAAAAGAGTGTTTTGTAGACACCTATCATAGGGAGATGAGAAATTGTACCTGTGTGTCCACAGCTGTACTGTAAACCATTAAATCCCCAAGAAATGATTTTAAAAAATAGAGAAAGAAAACAGAAGCAAAGCTGAAACCAGCAGTCTCTGTACTGATAGTTAATCCAGTGCTGTGGACAAGCAGAGTGTAAAAGGTACAGGTGTGTCCAGTGGATGTGTGTTAAATGTGGACTTCATGAGACTCCTCAGCATTCAAAGATGAAAAAACAAAATACAGTTTCTCCATCAGTTATCTAAGTAGCTGTGGGTTTGGTATGGGGGGGAATGGCAAGTCTTCAAGAGAGCATCTACACAGTGGCCATTTTTGGTGCCCTATCTACTCGGCACAATCCTCTTGGAACTCTCTCTCAGGTCAAAGTTTGTACAGAAGGTTGTTAACTGGATGTCAGCACTTGCTGAACTGCAAGCTGGGAGTGTGCTAGGGAAACTCCTTAACTCTCTCCCCTGTCCTTGGTGTATATTCTGCATTCCACCCACTAGTTTTACAGATGCACTCATGGAAGAGTAGTGTGTTTGAGACCATCCAAACTAACACACAGAAGAACTCTTTGAAAAACCTCTGTGTAAACTCTGTAAGATTCTGGTGGGTAGGCTCAGAGATGTACTCAAACCACCTATGGAAGTTTCCCTGTTTATTGAAATTTCCAGCTACCTGTCTGGAGTAGTCTGCTTCTTTCTTGAGTCTCCCCTTACCATCTGTGTACAGGAAGTAATTCTGAATTTCATCCAGTAACTTCCCCAGATTTTAAATCAGTGAAACTCTCCTACCTACATCTCTGTGGACTCAAAAACTTCTCCTCCTCCTCCTTCTTCTTCATCTTCTTCTCCTTCTCCTTCTACTTCTCCTCCTCCTCCTCCTCCTCCTCCTCCTCCTCCTTCCTCTTCTTCATCTTTTCCTTCTTCTTCTCCTCCTCCTCCTTCTTCTTCTGCATCTTCTTCATCGTCTTCTACTTCTTCTTCTTCATCATCTCCTTCTCCTCCTTCTCCTGCTTCTCCTCCTCCTCCTCCTTCTTCTTTTTCTTCTTCTTTTTCTCCTTCTTCTTCTTCTTCTTCTTCTTCTTCTTCTTCTTCTTCTTCTTCTTCTTCTTCTTCTTCTTCTTCTCCTCCTCCTCCTCCTCCTCCTCCTCCTCCTCCTCCTCCTCCTCCTCCTTTTTCTTCTTCTCCTCCTTCTCCTTCTCCTTCTCTTCCTTCTCCTTCTTCTCCTTCTTCTTCTTAATCTTTTTTTCCCTCCAGGGGATTGGTGCCTGCAGTATGAATCCACTGCTTCAGGAGGCCATTTTTCCCACTTTGGGGTCCTTGTTGTTATTGTCATTGTTGCTATTGCTGTTGTAGTTGTTGGATAGGACAGAGAAAAATAGAGAGAGGAGGGGAGACAGAGAAAGGGAGAGAAAGATAGACACCTGCAGACCTGCTTCACTGCTTGTGAAGTGACTCCCCTACAGGTGGGGAGCCGGGGGCTCAAACTGGGATCCTTATGCTGGTCCTTGTGTCTCTTGCCATGTGCACTTAACCCACTGTGCTACCGCCTGGCCCCCTCAAAACTCCTTTATATGAATGTTCTAGAGAAATAGAGCTCCCTATGTGTGAAACATCAGAAATGATTAAAGGTTTATCATTCCCCAGATGGCTGTTGCTAATTACAGTCATGTTTGGTATTGTAAAATCCTGTAGCCAGATAAAGTAGGAGGTACAACTACCCTCTAGAACGTCTTCTTTTTTAAAAATATTTTTAATTATTTATGTATTTGATAGACACAGCCAGAAATGGAAAGGGAAGGGGGAGATAGAAAGGGAGAGACAGACACCTTCAGCCCTGCTTCACCACTGGTAAAGCTTTCCCCCTGCATGTGGAGACTGGGGCCCAAAACCTGGGTTCTTGAGCACAGTAACATGTGAGCTCAGCCAGGTGCGCCACCACCTGCCCCCTTCCCCTCTAGAACTTTCTGAAGGATCAGAGTGAATCTCTAACTTCATCACAAATGTCAGCTTTGGTTCATATTTCCTCTTGTTACAACAACGTCTTCGTTAAATACAATACGTACAAGTTTCCTTGTACCAAACTATCTATTAGTATATATATAAACTAAGTACTTTCCAAGAAGCAGTATTTTTACTGTTGTGAGTAAGAGAACAGAGCATGCCACTCCACCTTTGATAGCTTTTGGTTTTGTTGTTGTCTTTCTTCTCGTGTGGTGAGCCATTTTCAAACATGGGTGTGCACGTGACAAAGTAGTACACTATCCAAATGAACCATATTGCCAGCCCAGATGCAGGGGATTTGAACCAGGGTCTTGTGCCTTACCACTCAGCAACCTTCTGGCCAAATAAGTAACTTTTCATTTAATCTGTTTCACCATATTTTTTTTTATAGGTTTCTCCTGATTTAATTGATAGGGGGCTCAGTAGGGTCCATATTGTGCTATACATGAGATTCAGGTGGTCTCCTCAACTACCACATGCAGAAGCTTCATGAGTGATGAAGGAAGTGTTCCAGTATCTCTCCCTCTCTTTCTTGCTCAGACTCTCATGCACATTCTATCTAGAGGAAAGAATAAATGACCAGTGGGAGTGGTGGATTTGTTCAAGTGTTTAGCTCTAGCAATAACCCTGATGCCAGCTGACAATAAAAAGAAAAATACAGGGAGTTGGGCGTAGCTCAGTGGCGTAAGCACACGTGGCACAAAGCGTAAGGACCGGCATAAGGATCGTGGTTCGAGCCCCTGGCTCCCCACCTGCAGGGGAGTTGCTTCACAGGCAGTGAAGCAGGTCTGCTGGTGTCTCTCTTTCTCTACCTCTCTCTGTCTTCCCCTCCTCTCTCCATTTCTCTCTGTCCTATCCAACAATGACGACATCAATAACAACAACAACAATAAAAAAAGAGCAACAAAAGGGAAAATAAATATAAAAAAATAAAAGAAAATACATATTTTAGTATCTTCACATCCTACCGGAGGCTGGGTAAACCTTTAGAGAATTAAGTCTTTGATTAATAATATATCTTTCATTCACACTGCAGTTCTTATGTGTACAAATAAAATGTTTGTTTAAAAGCCATGAGTTGGGGGTCGGGCGGTGGCGCAGTGGGTTAAGCGCACGTGGCACAAAGCGCAAGGACCTGCGTAAAGGATCCGAGCCCCCGGCTCCCCACCTGCAGGGGAGTCGCTTCACAGGCGGTGAAGCAGGTTTGCAGGTGTCTATCTTTTTCTCCCCCTCTGTCTTCCCCTCCTCTCTCCATTTCTCTCTGTCCTATCCATCAATGAACAACATCAACAATGGTGATAATAATAACCACAAGGAGGCTACAACAACAATGGCAACAAAAGGGGGGAAGAAATGGCCTCCAGGAGCGGTGGATTCATTCATTGCTGGCACCGAGCCCAGCAATAACCCTGGAGGAAAAAAAAAAAAAGCCATGAGTTGGGTCTGGGTAGTGACATACCTTGTAGAGCTCATGTTGTCATGCTAAGACCCAGGTGAGCCTCTGGTCCCCACCTGCAATGGGAAGCTTCATGAGCAGTGGAGCAGCGCTGCAATTGTTTCTCCTGACAGATGAATGGAGGTGTTTATATGAAAGAGGAGAGTGTACTTACGAAGTGCCATTTGAACTGCCTGTCTGAAAAATATAGTAGCAGTATGGGAGGCCTGGAGGTTCAAGCTCTGCCTACAGTGGTTAAAGTTTTGTGAGCAGTGAAGCAGGTCTGTAAGTGCCTATTCCTTCTCCCTCTTCATCTCCCTTCTCCTCCCACTTTCTTTCTGTCCTATCAAATAAACTATAGAGAAAAAGGAAAGAAAAATATGGCCATAGGAAGTGGTGGGTACATAGTGCTGACACAGAGGCCCAGTGGTAACCCTGGTGTAGTAAATAATAGTAATAACAATAATAAAATTTAAAGTAGCAATGTGATAGTTGGAAATATAATTTGAGGCCTATAATGAAAAATAGTAACATAGTTAAAAGTGATGAATTAAGCATAAGTTTGTAATAAAAGGACTAGTGGAATGAAGAAGATAGTACTTTATTCTATTTTTCCTCATACCTTTTGTCTTATTATCATTGGATGGAGACAGGGAGAAATTGAGAGGGGAAGGGAAGATAGAGAGGGAGAGAAATAGACAGACACCTGCAACACTGCTTCACCACTTGCAAAGCTTCCTCCCTGCAGGTGGGGACCAGGGGCTTGAACCTGTGTTCTTGTGCAGGTCCTTTTTTCTCATATCTTTTTTTTTTTTTCTTTTCTGGAAGAGTAGAGCGATCCTATAGTCAGTTTAGAAACATAATTTTGACAGCATATTTTAGAGTATATTATAGTAAGGAAAGAATGAAGTCAAAATGTTAGTTCATTTTATCAGTTCATAAAATAGGTAATGAATGGTCACACTCAACTATCATCTGTGGGAATGAAGATAAAAGTGAAATGTGTGAAAGCTTAATGAACTGGACATAACAGATATCTATGATAAATGTCTAATAAGTCGGTGAGGGTGGAAGAGAAGTTTGAGGTTTCGATAAAAATTTAAGAAACTGACTGATGTGATATATGATACATGTTTTCACAGACTTCTCATGTGAGTTGCAGAGTGCAACAAGTAGTTATAATCTATACTTTTTAGACGTACAACCTAAGTGCTTTGCTGGTAACATGCATGTGTTAAACATAGGTTACATGACGAAAATCCCAAGTATACAGGCAGTAAAATTTTTTAATTTTACTTTATTTATTTTGGACAGAGACAGAAATTGAGAAGGAAGGGGGAAAGAGGGAGAGTGACAGAGAGACCCCTGCAACACTGCTTCACCACTTGTGAAACTTTCCCACTTAAGGTGGGGAGCAGGAGCTTGAACCCAGGTCCTTGAGAACTGGGTCATATGCTCTTAACCAGGTGCATCACCACCCATCCCCCCACTTCAGCCTACATTTATGAACACAATTCCAGATGAGGATATTGCTCCTTAGCCTGCTTGTCCAGTTCATAAAATCCACATCTTCCCTATTGTAGCTCATCTCTATCAATTATTTATATGACAAAGCTTCACAGTTTTCACTAAGTTATCCAAACTGAGAGCTTCAAAAAGATTAAAAGTTATTGAATCCAGTTCATTCATTTAAAGATGAGGAAAGTAATTCATCCAGATTCACAAATTGAACTCAGATTCTAGGATCTGCTATTTTCATAACAGACTCTCATCAAAATCAGTTTATGCACTGCTCATGATAGCATTGTTAGTAGTAGTCATTTTTTTCTGTTGAGAATCTTCCTCTTCACTGAAACAAACTTGCTCCTATTTCAATGAGAAGTTAAATGGTTTAATTTTAGATAAAATTTTACTGTGAAATTTAAATAATAGCTAAAAAGAGACTCTCCTCCAAGTCCAAGAATACCAACCAGTCTGTTTGTTGACCTTCATTGACAGATCATTGTGCTTATTTTGATTTTGCTCAGGTCGGAATTAACTTTTATAATTACTTCAGCTTAAATTTATTCCTCGAGACAGTTTGCACACATATTTTAATTCAGTTACAACATTGAAAGCATTTTCATTTTAAAGCAGGTTGTGTTGCAAGTTAAATAAGCTCACAAGGACCAACATGTATATGTATATGTATATGTATATGTATATGTATATGTATATGTATATGTATATGTATATGTATATGTATATGTATATGTATATGTATATGTATATGTATATGTGTGTATTTTACATCTAAATAGCGATTTCATTTTCCCCTGAGCAACTTTTACTAGACAATTCATATCAATTTTAAACTGATTGCTCTTTTAAATGTACCAGATTTGATTTTTAGTTTTACTATACTTACAGTAAAATTACTGTAAGTATAGTAAAACTGGGCTGTAGCTTCTGTATTTCTCTGTTTTGACGTTGATAAAGTTAAAACTTGTTTTTATTTAGTACTGTTGATATTTTTAATATTTATTTTAGTGAGAGAGATACAGAGAGAGAGGGAGAGAGAGAGAAAGAGAGAGAGAGATGGAGAGAAATCAGAGCACTGCTCAGCTTTGGCTTCTGGTGTTGCCAGAAGTTGAACCTGGGACCTCAGAGCTAAAGACATGAAAGTCTTATGCATAACCATTATACTATCTCCCTGTCCTAGCATTACCGATATCATCAACAGTCATTTTTTTTTTTTTGTATCAGTGAAATTTAGGAGACTAATTTAGAAAGAACCTTTCTTTTTTTAACCAGAAATACTCTAATTAAAGCAGTTTCACTGGTTTAAAAGAGAACACCAATGCCATCACACTAATAAGGACCTAAATTATTAATCTGAATTTTGAAAAAACAAATCTTCGGTGAGCTACCAGGTTAAGCTGACTCATCACAGACTAAGTATTTTCATTCAGAGATCAAGTGGCAGCAACCAGGAGCTACAAGAGGCAAATAGTAAGCCCCCAGCAAAGCAGAACATTAATGACATACAAAACCAAAGGCCAAACAAGTGACAGGGTCTAAAGCAGCTCAGACAGGTTTGTTTCCATCTCCTATTAGATTTCATCAGAACTCAGGGTGCTTGGAGATTTATTTCACAAATCGCCTTTTTTTGAGTGGGACATATTTGTATTTAGTTGTCAAATGTGACATTTTCTGCCATTTTGCAAAAGTGGAAATTGCTCACAAAGGGTAGATGAATATTTGCAAGTTAAATATATATATACATATATATATGTATATATATACATATATATATATATATATATATATGTGTATATATATATAGTTACTGTGTTAAGAACTAGGTCTACCATGTTGCCATTGCCAACCTGACTTCCCCAGACAGACAACCTCACCCATGTACTCTGGTGCCCCACCTGCCCAGAACTCTGCCCCGCTAGGGAAAGAGAGAGACAGGCTGGGAGTATGGATTGAACTGCCAAGGCCAATGTTCGGTGGGGAATCAGTTACAGAAGCCAGACTTTCACCTTCTGCACCCCATAATGACCCTGGGTCCATACTCAAAAAAAAAAAAAACTAGGTCTTTGATACATGTCTTCTGGAAGGAAGTTTGAGATTCTCTGCAAATTTACCTCTTCTGACATAGAAAGGCATTGAAAAGGTTTCTGCACATCAGTCCCCCTCTTTTGGGTGATACATGTTTATGTGACTTGTCTCATTTAGTTTCAAAAGTAGGTCATTATCATTTTATTTACAACACATCATTTCAAGTTTATGCTTTTCTTATTCAGTAAAAGTATTTTATCTGTGAGATATCGTTTCAGATTATAGTGCCATAAATCATACTATGAGATGCCTTTGTAATTTACTATGTAGGTGTGAGCTGTGACTAAGTGTATGTAATAATGTCATTATCATAACATAATTAATCAGGGTTGTAACTTAAAAACCATTACAGTATTCATGACATGAAGGGAAATCTAAAGGAAAAATAATAGTTAAATAATAAAGTTACATATTAAAATAATAAAGTTAAATATTTACAGTAGAAAGTAAGTTATCATCAAAGGTAATGCTTAAATGGAATTTTAAAAAAAATAAGTTTTGTAATTTCAGATAATTTTCAAAGTACATAATTTTTTTTTAAAAAAACCTTGCTGAAGTTTAATATCATTTTCCAAGAGGGGTTGAAAAGTAATTTTTATATTTCTTTATATATTATGGAATATTTTGAATTATTATGAATGTATAATTCCTTGACAATACTTATAATAAATAAGTTTAATAAAAAAGAGCAAATGATTTTTTAAAAATCAGATCAGTACCTTAATTTCTGATTCAAACTCTCAACTTTATTTAAACATCAAAATGTTTACTCTTAACAGAGAATGAAAGGCTATAGCACTCCTTATCTCTGACATATGACAGTCCTAAGGATTGAATAGGCCCTTTGGAAGTTTGGATATTCATGTCTGTGCTCTAACACTTACCTGTCTCCTGATCTAAGAGGCCCAGCTTTGCACGTAAACTATGAACTGATGAATCTCAAGGCTTTAGTAATCTCAGGGGGCCTTATTCAACTATTTAAAAAGGCTTAGGAGCTAAGCTTGAGATATCTCAAAGAAGGGGGAATTCTGCCTAAGAATAACCACTTTAGCTTCAGCCTGTATACTCCAGAGTGCTTTCTCTGGTGATTTCATATTTTCTGAGGCAACCCATCTCTCTCCCAATCAGGTAAGGTAATCCCTTGCAATAAATACCTTAACACCTATCTTGTACTAGTTCTTTTAATCTTGTTAAATCACTTTCTGCAAGCATTTTGTCTAAAAAGACACCACTAGTTAGGCCGCAAGCAATTTATGTGATGTTCTAGTTTTCCTCCAATACATTCTAATTTTTTAAAGCTTTTTTAAAAAATATTTATTTATTTATTCCCTTTTTGTTGCCCTTGTTGTTTTATTTTCTTAGTAGTTATTATTGATGTTGTTGTTGTTAGGACAGAGAGAAATGGAGAGAGGAGGGGAAGACAGAGAGGGGGAGAGAAAGATAGACACCTGCAGACCTGCTTTACCACTTGTGAAGTGACTCCCCTGCAGGTGGGGAGCCGGAGGCTAGAACTGGGATCCTTATGCTGGTCCTTGGCTTTGCGCCACATACACTTAAGCGGCTGCGCTACCACCTGACTCCCCAGTCTTACTAATTTTTATCATGTACCATAATCTTCCCTTATAAATGCTTTAATTTTTTTTAGGCACATCTGACACCTCTACTAGGAAAAATACTGTATGAATCAGAGATTTCTGTATCTGACTTGTGTCTGTAGTGTTTACATGGCCTAGAGCAGTACCACAAAACTACTTAATAAGTATGTCTGAATAGATAAATCACGACGAGAATTTATACCTAAAATTATTTCCATCTTCTCATGTGGATTTGTTAATTTTGTCTTTAGTTAGTAAGTGCTGTCATATGTTTATGCCTTATGGAGTATATGCTTAGGGATGTTCTCATAAAGCCTATATGTTGGGCCCTCCTGTGTGGAGTAGTTTCAAGGCCACTCAACCATGTGACAGAGGGCAGAATTATAATCTAATTCTAATTAGATTATTCTAATTATTCTAATCTTCAGGGAGTTCTGAGATGCTTGACAACTCAGTGAAACTCTTAAAGGCTTCCTTCTGTGTTAGAGAAAGTCAACAAAGTTGTTGTAATGTATACATAGCTTTTTGGACATTGCATATAGTATAAACATTATTTTTAAAATCTATTTTATTTATTTTTATTTCTTGGATAGAGACAGAGAAATCAAGAGGAAAAGGAGAGACAGAAAGGAAATAGACAGAGAGACACATGCAGCTCTGCTTCACCATTTGGGAACTTGGCCCTTTGCATTTGGAGACCAGGGTCTTGAGCATCCTTGCATAAGATGACATGTGCTCTAAACTAGGTGTGCCACCACCTGGCCCCAAAACATTATTGAAACCCTGATAATTTAAGGATGTTCATATTTCACTATATCTATATCAAAGTCCTAATTTTTCAACTTATGTCATATTTGCATGTTTGTCATTCAATAATATTTATGATATGTCTATGAATAAAATACACTCAGTAGGTTAAGATCATCAAAATTTATGCTTCAAAGTAGTTTTAACACAGTCTCTAAAGCTATTATTAGAATGCTTTCTACTCTTAGGAATCGGAACTTTATACTAAATGCGGTTTGCTTTCAGACAATTTTTATAAATGATCCACAAGGAAATTGAGTCACAGGGTCTTCATTGAAATAGCGGGATTGAGGGCAAGTCATAGTGTCTTCATCTCCCAGGAACACTTTCATAGTCTTCTGGTTTTTCCCCCCAAATCATTTTATTGGAAGAAATAATGGCTTACAGGATAGTTTTTGACACTGGGTACAGCCTCTAATCTCCTTGTGGTAGATGATTTCACATCACTCCAGTCAAACACTTTTATCCTCTTTATTACTGTTTGATGAGATGCTTGAAATCACTGTCAAATCATCTTTGGATGGCTATTTTGTACTACTTTTGCTAGCAATAAAGCTCATTCTACCTCTTTCTGTTTTAATTTCTCTCACACTGTCCAGTCTCACATACATACTTACATATATATATAATCATAATTACAAATCACTATTTTTTGCATGTCGTAACACTTTCTCTGGGTCAGAAAAAAAATTCTAAGATTATATTTCCCATACCGGCAGAGCTTTAAAATGCATTTCACTTCTCAATAAGAGTTAGGAGTTATTTTGCAGCACAAGTAGTACCCAAATCACTGTAACTCTCGCTTGGAAACATAAAATTCTAAAGTGTTTTGGATTTTTTTCTCTTACCGAGACATATTTCTATGAAATGAGATATCTTCACTGTGGAGAAACTTTTATATGTAATGCAAATACAGATGGATTGTGACTTAAACATAAAATTGCATTTCTTCAGTGCACATAGAAAAACAATGTGAAATTATTTTAACTGTTCTAATTCTAAACCCTGCCCACATTTATCATCAATAAAATAAATCCTATACAGTAGTAACAGAAGTATACCATGATAAAATTATATATCGCTATGTCTTCTTCTTTTTGCCTCCAGGGTTATCTTTGGGTTACCTCTGGGGCTCAGTGCCTGCACCACAAATCCACTGCTCCTGCAGCCATTTTTTCCTTTTTTTTTTTTTTTTGTTGTTGAATAGGACAAAGAGAAACTGAAGGGGGAGGGGAAGATGAGGAGGGAGAAAGATAGACACCTGCAGACCTGCTTCACCACTTGTGAAGTGACTTACTGCCGGTGGGGAGCAGGGGGCTGGAACCGGGATCCTTACACCAGTACTTGGGCTTCGTTCTATGTGTGTCACCACTCAACCCCCACTACGTCTCTTCTTAACCCAGCTCTAATTTAATTGGATTGCTTTCTTCACTGGAGAAATGCTTTCTAGGCCACTGTTATCAAACTTTAGTCGCTTGGATTTCACCACTCTGGGCTTATTTTTTCAGATAAGAAGAGAGTTGGAGAGACAGAAAGATGGGGAGGATGGAAGATGGAAGTTACCACAGGGCCTTAGTCTTATTATTATTATTGTTGTTGTTGTTAAGTCATTTCCCCTGTGACATCATGGGCTTGAATCAGTATCCTATTCATGGCAAAGCAGACATTATTCCAAGTGAGCTTTCTCACTGGTCCCTGGAACACTATTGAAATTCTGTAAAACAACCCAAGTTTGTTATTTTTACCATCAGACTGTCCACTGGAATTTAGTACCTCCAGGATGAATTCACTTGTCCTCTCCATTATTTTCTCTACTTCCCTCTCTTTTTTGTTACTGATTTATGTATCATTGGAAAGAGACAGATAAATTGAATAGGGTGGGAGACATAGAAAGGGAAAGAGACAGAGAGACGTCCGCAGCCCTACTTCACCACTCTTGAAACTTTCCTTTTGCAGGTGGGGACTCAGGGCTTGAACTCCAGTCCTTGTGCAGTATAATGTGTGTGCTTAATCCAGTGCACCGCATCCTGGACCCCTCTTTTATCTCTTTTATAAAAACAGAAAAAATGAGAGGGGAGGCAGATACAGACAGAGAAAGAAAAATATCTGCAGCTCTGCTTAACTGCTAATGAAGTTTCCCCCAGGGCAGGGGAGAGAGCATTTTCTTGGTTATGCAAATAGACTCTCTTGCCTGAGGCTCCTAGGTCTTAGCACCACCCTCAACTAGAGCTAAGTAGTGCTCTGGTAAAAATAATTAATTAATTAATTAAATCAAATATTAAAAAATAAAACAGTTTCCATCCATGCAGGTACTGTCTGAGGCTTGAACCCAGGTTTTTGCACATGGTACTGTGTGAACTCTACTTGGTATGCCACTGCCTAGGCCAACCAACCTAAGTTTTGGAGTGTACCACTCAGCCAAGTAGGTTACACTTTAGTTTAAATGAATCTGTTAAGAGGAGAATCTTTATGCTTCTTTGAAGACCCAAACCCACTGCCGTGGTAGACCATGCCCTGTTCCATAAACTCATACTAGTGATGGAGAGACTCTGAATGGTCAAAGCTTTGGATGCCAAACAGACTGTATTTTACAATGGAACGCTACTCCTTTTTTGTTGCTGCATGTTTGTAGCCGCACAATTCCTCTGCTCCTGATGGAGTCTTTTAGTGTCCTTTTGTTTGTTTTTCCTTTCAATTCCAGTAATAAGAGGAGAAAAGCAGAGAGATAAGGAGAGAGACTACAGTATACTCCACCATGTTTGAAGCTTCCTCCTTGCATTGAATTCCAATGTGATGCTAGAGGCATTAAATACAGCTCCTAGCACATGGTAACATGTGTACTCTAGTGGGTGCAGTATCTCATCCCACTAGGGGCCGGGCAGTGGCATAGCTAGTAGAGCACACATATTACAGTGCACAGGGACCCAAGTTTAAGCCTGTGGTCCCTGACTTCAGAAAAAGAGTTTCACAAGCAGTGAAGCAGGCTGGTAGGTGTCTCTCTAACCTCCCTTTTCAACTTCTCTCTGTACTATCAAAATAAACAAAACAAAGTAAGATATAAAAAAGCAAAAACAAATAAAAAGGAATATGGACTCAATAATATTTGAACAGTTACTAATGAATTTCAACATCTCTGCTACTCTTGTTAGATAACATTTTCTGTACCAGTGGTAGAGGCGAGATTTACTAAAATGGTGGGAATTTTTTTTTTTTTCTGTCAAGGGCCATTTGGATATTTATAATAGTATCTATGGGCCATACAAAAGTGTCAACTTAGTAATTAGTACTTAATGCTGCTATGACAAAAAAGTTCCTAGATTTCTTGAATTTTGAGTTGGATCTGCAATTGTCTTAGCAGGGCGACCAAATGATTTCCATCCTGTGTGTGGATGTTCCCCAACTCTGGCTCAGAAGATAACCTGTGTAGTTCTTGTTTCATGGAAATAATAACACTGAATAATACCCTAGCTTCAAACTTACACACTTCCAATAGTTTCAAATTATAAGTATATATTTTACTTTGTTAAGATCTGGTTTCTATAAAGGTACATGATATAAGCACATATTTTAAAATATGTATTTAGTATTTTCAAGGATGGTATGGTTATGGTTTAATATAGCTCACATACATAACTTTTAAACACCATTTATCTTTTTAAGCATCTCATCTGATATAAGAGGCCACAGTTCCTGAGAGTTATCAGTCCCTTCAAATGCCAGACTATAAAGATAATAGTGACATAAAAATCAGAGGTGTCATAGAAAGTTTAGTGTTCTCAAATTTACTACTGGGATTTCTAAAGTAGAAATTTAACTTCTCCTTCTGAGTTATGTGCAGAGAGCTAAAAATACACCTGCTAGATAAAGAACCAATGTTGTTTAAAGCCAACTGTCAAGGCTTTTCATGATACAATAGCCTACTGGTTAAAAATTGAGCTGCGGGTGCAGGGGCTATGAAATAGTGTTACCCAGTGTGCAGTAGGAAATCAATTCTCATTTATAGTCCTTTTTTTTCTTTTCTTATATTTAAAAGCATTTTGAACTGATACTTCCATCACAGAGTGAGTTGGTTCAGGTGATAACACAGACCTTGAGTTCTTGGGTGAGATAAGGAGACCCTCAGCAGATAGTGGTACCATGTCTAAAAATCAAGCAAGTACAAAGTATTCTCTGAGAAACCAAAGGCTAAAGACTTTCATGGAGAGAGGATGTCAGGCAAATATAAATTCGACACTGAAGCAAAAGGGCTTCAAGTTCAAGTTCAAGGTATTTCCACCTCTTTTGCAGAGTCTACTGTTGAGAGAACAAGCTCTGGAACCATACATCTTGGTTTCAAAGCTATCCTCTGACTTTTCATGCTATACCACCTCAGGCACCAGTAGGAATCAGAAAATATGCTCAAATGGGTTTTACAGATAGAAATTTAAGAAAAATATTTATTTTTTTTTTCAAAAGTGTAAGCAAGGTCAACCCACAAATATGGAAGACAACCCAGGGTGAGTGAAAATGGAAGATATTTATCCCATTATGCCTCAAGGAAAAAGTAGAGGGCCCAGTGTTAGCTAGGTGTTACCAGAACCCAATGGAACCTAGATAAATGGGCAAGGAAGCCTGGAAGAGAAGCTGTAACAGGGAGAGCACAACCACAACCAAACAGATGGCAAAAAGGAAAGACTGGAGTCAAAAATAGCCATTAACACGAACTCTATTTAATTATCACTGTACTCAAGCCAAAAGAGATGCCAAAAGAAATTAAGTAGGGAGTTGGGTGGTGGCGCAGCAGGTTAAGCACACATGGTGCAAAGCACAGGGACTGGTGTAAGGATCCCGGGTTGAGCCCCTGGCTCCCCACCTTCAGGAGAGTCGCTTCACAGGTGGTGAAGCAGGTCTGCAGGTGTCCATCTTTCTCTCCCCCTCTGTCTTCCCCTCCTCTCTCCATTTCTATCTGTCCTATCCAATAACAACGACATCATTAAATAACAAGGGCCACAAAAGGGAAAATAAATAAATATAAAAAAAGAAATTAAGTAATAAAAACCCATAGTGATTAGACTCCCGGAACAGAGAAAATGGTAATGGGTCCAGAGGGTAGGTGAGTGATAAAAACGTTTCTCTCTTTTTTAAGAGATGCATGTGTTTCCTTCGGAGGAAAACAAGAAATTAATTTAAATCTATTGGCTTTAAATTAATGCAGGCAACCAACAACAAATGATTTTCTTTGAAAATAAACATTGATAAAACAATTCAGCTAGTGTGTTTGTGGTGAGACCCACCTGTATTTCCAGGAATTCAAGGCTAACAACCTGTTGAATAATCTCTGAGGGATCTGTCTCAGTTTCTCCTGTGGTCACATTCCATTGTCTCTCTGAAAAATGCAAGGCATGTTGGGCCCTGTAGTTTGCAGATTTGCCCATGTACAACCCTTTCTTCCTCACCTACCAATCTTCCAGTGAGGTTTCTATATATCAGTGTTCACAAAATATCACTAGGAAGTAAATTGTTTCCTTTGTTTTAATTTCTGTTGTAGGCCGAGAGCAGCTGCAGAATATTATTATATAAATCCCTCAAGGCCTGTGTTTCTTTCTGAGTTTGTGTGTGTGTGTGTGTGTGTGTGTGTGTGTGTGTGTGTGTGTGTGTGTGTGTGTGTGTGTGTATTTTGTAAATCAGAGACTTGTGATGATCATTTTTCTGTTTGTTTTCAACTCAGTTAAATTTAGTTAAAGTTTATACAGTCAAAGTTTCCTGAAATGACCCTTTATTTATAAAATATTGACTCCTAAACAAACTTTTCAGATATCTACATGCTATCTGAAATGAACTTTAGGTTAGTTTGAAAGAAATAGAAAATAAAATGGAACTTCCTAGGATACAAAATCCCAAACTGTATTATAGGGCTCAAGGCCACAAATGTGTATTGACTATTATTTCTATGACTATCTGTATTTATATACATTTGCCCATTTTTCTGTGGCCCTGCTTTCCTTTCTAGGTAACACCTACACCTGTTACTACTTTTTAATGCCCTTCCTTTTCCCCTCTTCTCTCTCCAGGTCCTGAAAGTGTTGGAGTTCAGAGCTTTCTGTTTATTTTCTCCCTATCACTTTTCCCTCACTGTACAAATGTTCTCTATGGGTTTCAAAAGGTGGGAGTTCTGGCTTTTGTAATGGCTTCTCCACTGGACATGGATGTTGGCAGGTCAATCTGTACCTCCAGCCTGTTTCTATCTTTCCTTAGTGGGGTAGGGCTCTGGAGAGGGGAGGTTCTAGGACACATTGGTGAGGTCATGTAATCAGGGAAGTCAGGATGGAATTGTAGTAACATCTGCACCTCAGTGGCTGGAAGTCAGTGGGATATAAAGCAGGGCTGTCTTTACAAGCAGCAGAATTGTTTGTTTGACTTTGGCTGCACCTGGTGTGCAGGTGCTTTATTTGGAACCTCCAGTAGCATTGTCTTACTTTGACCCAATCTAGGCATAATGTTGTTCTGTTCAACTATAGTTGGTATTTTGTATGATGCCTTAGAAATAGGCTTTGCTGTCCTGTGCCCCACTGTGTCATCTGCAATGGGAACTTATGAAGAATTACATACATCTTCTAAAATCAGTCTAATGACCTATTTCTACTCTACTACTTTGTATGCTTTTGTTCACTTTTTTGACTTAGTCTCTGAGAACTAACTCAAGGATAGAAATAAATATATCATGGGAAAACGAGAAACTGTACCCATATATTAATAACACTACTCTGTCATTACCCCCAAATAGTAATAGTGATATGGAAAAAAATAAAGACTAAACAGGATGAGTAATCATTTTTCACTCTTACTAAGGATTGCAGTTCCTTTATTTTGACTAATATTTTGCTTTAATCACTTAACAATCATATTAGTGTCTAATAAATTAAACATCCTATTTCTGCTCTGGCTGCTACTTCAGGAAAAAAACAAAATACTAGAAGAGTGTTTATGCCTAACAGTGAGAAGGAGCCAGACTAGGGGTTGTATGGTAGTTTACCTAGTAGAGTATATGTGTCACTATACTCACTTTCTTTCTCCCTTTTTATTGTACCTTCTCTCTCAATTCAAAATAACAGGTGGATAAAAGCTCCCTGGAAGTAGTGGGTTCATTCTGCAGCCATTAAGCTCCAGCAGTAACCCTGGTGGCAATAAAAAAAGTGAACCAGACTAATGTCATGTTTATTCCTTCCCCCCATCCAAAGCAATCAGAGAGCCAAGGCCATTGACAATGCAACACAGTCATCTGTGTTAGAAACAAATGAATAGCATATGAAGTGTATAATTAAAACACTTGTCCAGCTGATGTTATCAAGTGTCAGTTGGAGAAATATCATCTTGACCCTGCCAGGGTTAAAGCAAAACTCTTCATTGAGAAGGCTGACCAATATCCATTCACCCAAGGAGAATTGTTTTTTACCACGTCTATACCCGGGGTGCAGTGACTGTGCAACAGATGGCAAATCACCTGCTCCCTGAAGCTTTTTTTTTTTTTTTCTGGGTAGAGGCAAAGAGAAAGTGAGAAGACATGGAGAGATAGACAGACAGACAGACCTCAGCAGTGTTCCACAGATCTTGAAGATTTGCCTTTGCAGGTGGAGAATGTTGGCTTGAACCCAATTGCTTTCACATAATATTTGCACTCCATGGAGTGTACCATCACCCAGTTTATAAAATAATTTTCTTTTTCTTTTCATTTTGTAGTTTACTGATGCTGACAATCTTCTTAAAATACATATATATTTTTATATATTTTTAAATTTAAATGGAGACAGGAATTGAGAGGGATGGGAGCTAGAGAAGGAGGCAGGGAGGCAGGCAGGGAGGGAAGGAGGGAGGGAGAGAGAGAGAGAAAGAGGGAGAGAAAGAGAGAGGGAGAGAGAGAGAGAGAGAGACCTGCAGCATTGTTGTTGAGCCAGATGTTGTTGTGTGGGGGGAGCGAAGAGGAAACACAAATCTTTATTTGCGCTGGCACCTCAGAGTTGGGTGCTAGAGAAGCAGGTTGTCTCAGAGATGTCACAGAGAGTTCACATGGCCGCCTCACGCAGTAACCTTTCCTGCGTCTGAACACTGGAGTGAAGCGCTGGCAAGAGAGCGAGGTATGGAAAATGAAGGGTTTTTATAGGAGTAGCTTTTGTGAGAATGGGAAGGGGGAGGAGTAACCATAACACTCCAGGATAGGATGATAACTCTCGTGAGAATGGGAGGGGGGAGGAGTAACCAAAGCACTCCGGATATCGCGGGGATATAGACAATGCCCTGAGGGCACAACATGGCGGAACAGGCACTCCGAGAATGTCCCAACTCTCCAGGGAACTAGCAGTAGCCTGAGGAGACAACATGGCAGATGTGACTGCATAGGCACAATTTCCCAGCACAGCATATTTTCACCACTTGTGAAGCTTCCCTCTGTAGGTGGAGACCAGAGGCTTGGACCTGCATTCTTGCTCACTGTAATGTTTGCACTTAACGAGGGGCACCACCACCACTCAACTCCAAAGATAATTTTCTTCACCTGCTTGAAAATATACAGCAAAAAGAAAATAATAAGAAAACCCGAATGCTTTTTTTTTGTAAGATGAATAACAAGAGAATGCTGTTCACTCACATTGCTTCTGTTTAGTGAAGTACTGGAGTCATAGTCAGCAAAGTAAGGCAAAAACAAAACAAAAAATTTTTTAAAACGGGTGGAGGTTAGAAATATCTATTAGAAAAATGAATATAAATATCTTTGTTCATGTATGACATGGATTATGTGGGAAATACTAAACAATTTTCAATGAGTTCTTAATATAAATAAATGTATAAGTCAGAATAATAAAGGTAACATACAAAATTAATTCTACTTCCTTATGTAATTGATGAATAATCGGTAGTCAAAATTTCAAATTAAGCCAGGGATGTAATTCAGTGGTTGAAAGCATGCTTCCTGTGTATGAGGCTCTTAGTTTGCTACCCAGCATGAAAATAAACTAAATCAATACCATTTCCAGTACTGTCAAAAGTGAAATGTCTAGTTATAAATCTGAGGGTTTATTTTCTCTTTTGCTGAAGAAAACAATGCCTCATTTACTGTTTATTTTTATACTTCACTTTTTATAGCATCTTCTAATTGTTATATGTGCTACAAATTATAAATATGTTCTGTTGGGTCTCAGATCAGAACTTCCCATTATGTGTCTAAGTGGCGTAGGGATTAATTTGAACTAAAGAAAGAACAAAATTTTTCTCTATCCTTCCTCTTTTTTTATTCATCTTGGACTCAGAGAACAAATATGGTATGTTTTTGGGGGGAAGATGGAAAAACACCCATACAGTCAGAAACAGGGACTGGAAACTATATCAGAACTTGCTTAGTTCACTGATTTACTGTCCAAATCAATTTTTAGGATATTCTTTGTCGCCTACTCCCCCGCCCCATTCTTCACAGATGTGTTGCTTCTTTGTCTAACTGATATCTAAGTCTGTCACTCACTGGAACCCATATTCACAATGGGTCCCCTTTGCACATGAAATCAATTTGATCTTTTTACTTTCCTTTATTCTGCTGATCTGTGATCTACTTGGTTATTTTTCAGTTGTGAGAACCTAGGAAAGTGAGGAGGGGTGTTAACTTTGTTACCAACATTGTATTGAAATTGCAAACGTAGATGTCTGGTTGTTTAAAAAGAACTGTAGTTGATTGTGTGACATAATTCTGTGGGAAAAGAACTGCAAAACACTGAGGACAGAGAAATAGAGAAGGCAATTTAAGAGGACCTCGGTAAGCTGTCAGTTTTCCTTGCTTTCTTTGCAAGTTGGTATTTATTTTGTCAGACTTGTATTTCCTGTGGACAAAGAAAGAACAGCATGAGAATTTTTAGAAGATGTTTCGTAAAGCACTGCTATTTAAGAGCTGCTATAAAGAAAACATGCATCTTAAGTAGAGTTTAGTTCTTATGAGCAGCTATTTAATTTGACCAACATCAGCTTTTTTACTACCTTGATTTATCCACATATTTCTTTTCAGTGTTGTCAAGTTGAAAACACCACTCTCCTTTGGCATTCAAGGTAGACTTCCATTGAGAACAATGAAAAGGCTGGTATCTTTAGCTCGAAGAGGAAATAGAGGGAAAATATTAGCTGTGGGTAAACAAAAAAATGAGAACTACATTTTTCTCTCTGGTAAAAATAAAAAGAGACAGATAAAATTAAACGTAACTATCAGAAAATAACTATCCAACAGGGTCTTGTGCATATAAATTAATGTATTGTGATGATATTAAGGAATTCAAGGTGAAAGTGTGAAATATATAAATTTCCCAATTTGAAATAAAGTGATAAAAGTGCACTTAACATGAAATGCTATTTTTTTATTTTTTATATTTATTTACTCCCTTTTTGTTGCCCTTGTTGTTCTATTATTATAGTTATTATTGTTATTGATGTCATTGTTGTTGGATAGACAGAGAGAAATGGAAAGAGATGGGGAAGACAGAGAGGAGAAAAGATAGACACCTGCAGACCTGCTTCACCGCTTGTGAAGCAACTCCCCTATACATCAGTAGAACCAATCGTAGGCAGTAAAGAGCTTTCCAGAAGCAGATTCTTCTGTAAAGTCACATGACACTTAAAACTGAGCAGCTTTCGGGAGTCAGGTGGTAGCCAGCGGGTGAAGCGCACGTGGTGCAAAGCGCTAGGACAGGCTTAAGGATCCCAGTTCAAGCCCTGGCTCCCCACCTGCAGGGGAGTCGCTTCACAAGCGGTGAAGGAGGTCTGCAGGTGTCTGTCTTTCTCTCCCTCTCTCTGTCTTCCTCTCCTCTCTCCATTTCTCTCTGTCCTATCCAACAATGAGGACATCAGTAACTACGATAATAAAGAAATGTATCAGTAGCTGACATTGCTGTAGTATGGATGCCATGAAGAGAGCGACACAGTCTTGTTTGATAGAATTTTTTGCACATTGAAGTTATATAACGTTACTATTGGGACCCAGTACTGTGCATGTAGCCATTTCCCCAAAATGTCATGAGGGTTTAACTCTACTAGGGTAAGTGGTCAATTGCATGTGGAAGTGAGTGCATATCACATATATTAACAGTGCATGTCTCTTTCCTCAAGAGTCTAAAGGGTGAATTTAGTGGCACCCAGTCATAATTGCATTATGATCACAAGAGCAACTGTCAGAATCCAGAGGCTGGGGAACTGGCTCAGCAAGGAGCCTGCATGTTTTGTGGGCTTTAGATTCTGAGTTTGATCCCAGGCACCTCAAAAAAAAAAGCTACCCTACTTAATGAAAGAAGACTCATCCGTATTCAAAGGCGTAGGATTTCCCCAGTTTTCTTTACTGTATATTTTAATGAGTACCTGAGATATTATGAAATCAGTTGTAAATTCTTTAAGAATTGAAAAAATAGAAATTTATGTAAAATAGACAAACATTGGAGGGATTGGAAAGTATTAAAGCAAAACATTTTAATTAATAAAGTGGCATCATGTAAATGCATTAAAATAACAATTAAGTTAAAATCTTAGGGTAGTCCGGGAAGTGGCACAGTGGATAAAGCATTGGGCTCTCAAGCATGAGGTCCTGAGTTCAATCCCCATCAGCAGATGTACCATATGTCTGGCTTTTTCTCTCTTCTTCTATGTTTCTCATTAATAAATAAAATCTTGAAAAAAAAAAATTAGGGAATGAGTTGAAAATCACAGTGACCCAAGTTGGGTAAAATAATGAGACTGTGTTGCAGTGGAATGTAGCAATAATCTAAATCAAACTTCAAATGACAGTATTTGATATTATTTTTCTTTTGCACCAAAGTAAACTCTCTTTGAACTCAGAACAGCTTTCTAAACACAGGGGTTATCAGTAGCTTCAGCAGTTTGCTTTAGAAGGGTGTAGAATAAACCTTCAATTTTAACCTTTACGGTGATGCACCATCTTTGGTGAAAGTTTCAATAAAGTCTTTCTTAGAGATAGACTGACCCTGAAAATTGTATCTAATCCCAGAATGTAGTTGATCAAGGAAGAAAAGGTCAGAGAACTTCAAGAGCAAAATCAGAAACTTGTCTTCTCTATGATGCTTTCTTGGGAAGTTTAAAGTTCAAAAACAAGATCGTAATAATCATTTAAAGGAAACACATAAAAAAGTAAGGCATCTCTTTTTTTAAAAAAAGAATTTGAAGAATGTATAAAACAGTTATTCAGTTCCCCTGTTGTGTTTATTGGGAAAAAGTCTTAAAATATTTTTAAGTCTTGGCTTCTTATATTTATGTATCCATCTACATGCTAGATACTTTTGTAAATGATAATTTTTAATAAGATATTTATGAAGTATTATATAACTCTTAATACCTAAACCCAATTAAATTCTCTAAGTTTGTCGACATTTTATCAATTTTCTATTTCTATGAGATAGTCTTCTACCAAGACCAATTTAGCTATATGAACATGAGGGGGATTGTGCCTCAGAGGGAGTCCTGGAGTGGACTTAATGCAATCCAGCTCTCTCTGGTGTGTGTGTGGCCTGAACAGGACCTAGTTATCTTCAGGCAGGGAATGGCAATTGGTGGCGGTGCAAGAGGGGGGTTAGCAGTTCAGGGGAATCCAGACATAAATTTAAGGTGACCTGGCTGTTTCCAGGAGAGTTTGCCCTTATCTCTTCTCCGGGGGTTTATGTGCCTCTCACTCCCCGTCCCCCTCTCTGACTTTGAGCTTTCTATGCCCAAAGGATTATTTCTACATTTTCTTAGCCAGTGAATTCACCAAGCTGTAGCATTTGTTTGACTCTGCTTCAGAGAGCACAGTCCTGGAGCTGATTGGTGGTAGCCATTTTAGATCTCCACCCTCCCTGACATTATTCAGGGATAATGAATGCCAGATATAGTTTTTTTTTTATTAAGTGAATCATTTTATACTACCTGGAAATGAAAATTTTCAATATCAGAAAATGCAATCTTTGAAAGATTATCTTGTCCAGTGCAAACTCATAACATTTTCATTGTAAGCTCACACCAACGCATATTAACTTTCTGAACAGAGAACACTGTGCACTCTGTGACATGTTTCCTTTTCCAATGTAGGTGGAGAAATGATGAAACAAAATTATCTAAAGAAAATTCTCCAAAAGTAGACTAAAAGTAGCTTTACCTTTCATCAAATGAACAAAAGTTATATAGCCTCAAGATACCTTTAGCATGTGTCCTTCTGCATTCTAGATTTAACCAGTTTTATCATTCCAACAAAGATAGGCTTGGAAGGATAACGTGTTGAGCAAAGAACATGATAAGCAGTGTCCAGAAAATAAAATTAAAAAATCTGGGTGACTTCAGGTCAAGCATACAATGGTCCTAGTAAGCGCAAAACTGTTACAGCTATCATAATATCTTAGTTAATACAATATTTATGCCCAAATCTTCCATCCTGTGTAAAGGATTATTTGGTAAGTATACCTGGTTTAGATTATGTATTTGTTTTAATAGCTTCATACTAGCCACGAAAACAGTTGTGAAATTATTAAGAGTATTAGAGAGCAGTAGTTATATAGCATTGAAGTACCCAGGTATTTATCTATACCTCAGTTATATACCAATAAGCTATAGATAGATATGAAAAGTCTACAAAAATAGTAGTAAGGTTAAATTAAATTAACATTTTATGTATAGACTCATACCCAGAATTAAACTTGTGAATGAACTTTAGGAAAGTAAAGGGGATTCTGTCCCAGCCTCCCCAATTCACTCACACACACACACCCACACACACACACACACACACACACACACACACACACACACACACACACTCCCTCTCTCTCTCTCTCTCTCAAGCTTCAGATTCCTTTTTCTTCATTTCACTGTATCTAAAGAAGTCAACATGAACAAGAAAGCCCTGTTGATGAGAAAAATATATATATATTTTTTCAAGTAAGGTGGGGCCTGGGTGGTGGCACACCTGGCTGAGTACATACATTACAGGGCACAAGGACCCAGGTTTAAGCCCCCAGTACCCAGCTGCAGGGGGAAAGCTTTGTGAGTGGTGAAGCAGTGTTGCGGGTGTCTTCTCTCTCTCTGTTCCTTCCTATCTCTCCTTTCCCTCTTAATTTCTGACAGTCTCTATCCAATAAATAAGGATAATTAAAAAAACTTAAAAAATAAAATGTAATCAGGATGCCGGCCAGACTTCCCTGGATTGAAGACACCACCAATGTGTCCTGGAGCTCAGCTTCCCCAGAGACACACATTACTAGGGAAAGAGAGAGGCAGACTGGGAGTATGGACCGACCAGTCAACGCCCATGTTCAGCGGGGAAGCAATTACAGAAGCCAGACCTTCTACCTTCTGCAACCCACAATGACCCTGGGTCCATGCTCCCAGAGGGATAGAGAATGGGAAAGCTATAGGGGGAGGGGGTGGGATATGAAGATTGGGCGGTGGGAATTGTGTGGAGTTGTACCCCTCCTACCCTATGGTTTTGTTAATTAATCCTTTCTTTAATTAAAAAAAAAATGTAATAGTTAAAAAAAAAATAAAAGAAAAAAAAATAAATAAATAAAATGTAGAGGAAATAATAATTTACTAGAATGCACAGTAGCTATTACTGATGCTATTTTTATTTTCACTTTGAACTCAACTTTTTTCTCATAACTAATTACTTTGAAAGAATTCTACTGTGTAATAATTTTATATATTTAAATTTATTTCAAATTATTCTCTTAAGCCAACATACATCAGCCATTTATCTGTACAGTTCTTCTCTTTGTTACTTCCTCCTTTCATCCAAATTGTTACCCATCGATTATTTCATACAAAAAATGTTTTCTTAGGGCTATAAAGACACAATAACACCTGTGACTGCTTAGGTTTGCATGAAATATCATAGTTATAATGTGGTAAAATAGAAAGAGCAGTGTTCATATTATTTACTAGTAATGTCTTATTTGACCAAATTTTCCTCATTATAATAGACAGCAAATTAATTTTCACCTTGAGAAATGCTTTATTTCTTTATTAGTTAATTAATAATGAATGGCAAGTCTGTGGTTAAGACTACAATTCCCACCAACAGAGTTCTGTGTCCTGTCCCTTCTATTGAAAGTTTTCATATTCTTTTTTTTTCTTTTTTATTTAAGAAAGGATTAATTAACAAAACCATAGGATAGGAGAGGTACAACTCCACACAATTACCACCACCCAATCTCCATATCCCACCCTCTCCCTGATAGCTTTCCCATTCTCTATCCCTCTGGGAGCATGGACCCAGGGTCATTGTGGGTTAGAGAAGGTGGAAGGTCTGGCTTCTGTAATTGCTTCCCCGCTGAACATGGGCGTTGACTGGTCAGTCCATACTCCCAGTCTGCCTCTCTCTTTCCCTAGTAATGTGTGTCTCTGGGGAAGCAGAGCTCCAGGACACATTGGTGGGGTCTTCAGTCCAGGGAAGCCTGGCCGGCATCCTGATGACATCTGGAACCTGGTGACTGAAAAGAGAGTTAACATACGAAGCCAAACAAATCGTTGAGCAATCATGGACCCAAAGGTTGGAATAGTGGAGAGGAAGTATTAGGGGGGTACTCACTGCAAACTCTAGTGTACTTCTGCTTTCAGGCATATATTTTGCAGTAGTTTATGGATACGTGTGAACATATGCTCTCTCTCACAGAAACTGGTGTATATCTAGGTTTTGGGACTTTGTTAGAAAGTGAACCACCTGAGATGGAATTAGAGTATACTATGAAAGGAAAGGTCTCACCCGAGTAATGAAGCTGAAGGGTTGTCATTCCACACGTGTAGTCTCTGGACACAGTCTGAGCTGAAGCATGTTGAAGTGACAATCGTTGCATTGGTTAGGTTGTGATCGGCAGATGCAATATTATTTGATATGGATTGGGAGAGGCATAAGGGAAAGTGGGCCCTATCCAAGGGTTCTAGGAGTGGGGGAAGTAGAGGCTCTATAGTGGAGATGTGAGGTTCCTGCTGCCTTAGGGTTCTAAAAGACAATCGATAGTTAATATTAGCATCACATTAACTGGTAATTGGGTTAACTTTGAAAAGTCCTTTTGTTAGGGTTTGCTGTATAGTACCCAGTATCTTGTATATAGCTGTGGTATTGGTTGCTTCTGATCTACTTGGTCTAGGCTTTTGTGAGAGTCTGCATAACAATTACACAGCATATATATTAAAAAGATTCAGTTTGTGTTTAAAAAAATTGGAGACACAATTAATTTTTCCCCTCTCATATTAATTAACTACTGATTTATATGACTACATTTTACTAGGAGTGTACATAAACACCATTCCCACCACCAAAAGACTGTGACCTATCCCTCTCACCCACTCCCACCCCCCACTGTCCCAGGAAGCTGCATGTCTACCCCTCACCACTGGTTTTTACTTTGGTGCCCTACCTACAATTTGGTCAGGTCCTGCTTTAGTTTCCCTTTCTGTTCTTCTTTCTCAACTTCTGTTGATGAGTGGGATCATCCCATACTTATCTTTATCTTTCTGACTTAGCTCACTTAACATAATTCCTTCTAGCTCTGTCCAAGATGGGTCAGAGAAGGTACGTTCATTTTCTTGATAGCTGCATAGTATTCCATTGTGTATATATACCACAGCTTTCTCAGCCACTGATCTGTTGTTGGGCACCTGGGTTGCTTCCAGGTTTTAGCTATTATGAATTGTTCTGCTATGAACATAGGAGTACACACCTCTTTTTGGTTGGGTGTTGTGGAGTCGTTGGGGTAAAACCCCAGGAGAGGAATTACTGGATCATATGGAAGGTCCATGTCTAGCCTTCTGAGAGTTTTCCAGACTGCTCTCCACAGAGGTTGTACCAACTTACATTCCCACCAGCAATGTAAAAGGGTTCCTCTGTCCCCACAACCTCTCCAGCATTTGTTGCTGCTGTCCTTTTTGATGTATGCCATTCTTAGAGGAGTGAGGTGGTATCTTAGTGTTGTCTTAATTTGCATTTCTCTGGCAATCAGTGACCTAGAGCAGTTTTTCATATGTTTGTTAGCCTTTTGGATCTCCTCTGTAGTGAATGTTTTGTTCATATCCTCTGCCCATTTTTGGATGGGGTCATTTGCTTTTTTGGTGCTAAGTTTGCTGAGCTCTTTATATATTTTGGTGATTAGTTTCTTGTCTGATGTATGGCATGTGAAGATCTTCTCCCATTCTGTGAGGGGTCTCTTCGTTTGTTTAATAGTTTCTTTGGATGTGCAGAAGCTTTTCAATTTGATGTAGTCCCATTGGTTTGTTTCTGCTTTAGTCTTCTTTGCAATTTAGTTTGATTCATCAAAGATGTCCTTGAGGTGTAGGTGGGAAAGTGTTTTACCAATGTTTTCCTCTAAGTATTTGATCGTTTCTGGTCTGACATCTAGGTCTTTGATCCATTTGGAATTGATTTTTGTTTCTGGTGAGATAAAGTGGTTCAATTTCTTTCTTCTGCATGTTACAACCCAGTTTTCCCAGCACCATTTATTGAAGAGAGCCTCCTTTTTCCATTTAATCCTTTGGGCCCCCTTACCAAAGATTAGATGTCCATTAGAGTGGGGATTTATTTCTGGGCTTTCAATTCTGTTCCACTGGTCTGTGTGCCTATTTTTGTTCCAATACCATGCTGTTTTGATGATGATGGCTTTCTAATATAGTTTAAGGTCTGGGAGTGTGATGCCTCCATTTATGTTTCTTTTCCTCAAGATGGTTTTGGCAATTCTAGGTGTTTTCAGGTTCCAGATAAATGATTGTAGTGTTTGTTCTATTCTCTTAAAGAAGCTTGGTGGAACTTTGATGGGTATTGCATTAAATTTGTATATGGCGCTGGGGAGAATGTTCATTTTGATGATATTTATTCTTCCAATCCATGAGCATGGGATATCTTTCCCTTTCTTGATATCAGTTTCTATTTCCTTGAGTAGCGACTCATAGTTTTCAGCATACAAGTCTTTCACTTCTTTGGTCAACTTTATTCTTAGGTATTTGACTGATTTTGTTGAAACAGTAAATGGGAGTGATTTCTGTTCAGATTTAGTGTTTGCATAAAGAAATGCCACTGATGTGTGTACATTGATTTTGTAGCCTGACACCTTGCTATATTGCCTAATAACTTCCAGTAGTTTTCCGCTGGATTCTTTAGGTCTTTCTATGTATACTATCATATCATCTGCAAATAGTGAGAGCTTGACTTCTTCCCTTCCGATCTGTATCCCTTTGATTTCTTTCTCTTGCCTGATTGCTATGGCAAGAACTTCCAATACTATGTTGAAGAGTAACGGTGACAGTGGACAGCCCTGTCTAGTCCCCGATCTGAGGGGGGATGCTTTCAGCTTCTGTCCATTGAGTATGATGTTGGCTGTAGGTTTGCTATATATAGACTCCACTATCTTGAGGAATTTCCCATCTATTCCCATTTTTTGTAGAGTTTTGAGCATGAATGGGTTTTGGATTTTGTCAAAGGCTTTCTCTGCATCTATTGAGATAATCATGTGGTTTTTGGCTTTGCTTTTATTGATGTGGTGAATGACATTGATTGACTTACAGATGTTGAACCAGCCTTGAATTCCTGGGATGAATCCCACTTGGTCATGATGAGCAATCTTTTTGATATGTTGCTGTATCCGGTTGGCCAAGATATTGTTTAATATTTTGGCATCTATGTTCATCAGAGATATTGGTCTGTAGTTTTCCTTTTTTTGTTCTGTCCCTATCAGCTTTAGGTGTCAGGGTGATGTTGGCTTCATAGAAGGTGGAAGGGAGTATTCCTGTTTCTTCAATCTTATGGAAAAGCTTCAAAAGTATGGGTATTAACTGTTTCCTGAAAGTTTTGTAGAATTCATTTGTGAAGCCATCTGGTCCAGGACTTTTGTTGTTGGGGAGATTCTTAATAACGGTTTCAATTTCTTTGTCTGTGATTGGTGCATTTAGATATTGTAGTTCTTCTTGGTTCAGTTTTGCAAGGGCATATGCTTCTAGGAATTGTTTCATTTCTTCCATATTCTCTAGCTTGGTGGCGTATAGTTCTTTATAGAAGTTTCGCAGGATTCTCTGGAATTCTGTGGTGTCAGTTGTGATATCTCCTCCATTGTTTACAATTCTATTTATTTGAGTCTTCTCTCTTGTTTGTTTGGTGAGTCTGGCTAGGGGTTTGTCAATTTTGTTTAATCTTTCAAAGAACCAACATTTGGTTTCATTGATCTTTTGTATGGTTCTTTTATTTTTGATGTTGTTTATTTCTGCTCTAACTTTAGTGATTTCTGTCCTTCTGGATGCTTTAGGGTTCCTTTGTTCCTCTTCCTCTAAGTCCTTGAGGTGTGCAGTAAGTTCATTCATTTGAGCTTCTTCTTGGTGTTTAATATGTGATTGTATTGCTATAAGTTTCCCTCTCAGTACTTCTTTAGCTGTGTACAAATATTTTGATAGGTTGTATCTTCATTTTTATTTGTTTCCAGGAACATTTGAATTTCCTGCTTGAGTGAATCTCTGACCCAGTGGTTCTTAAGGAGTATGTTGTTTAGTTTCCAAATTCTGTGACTTTTAATAATTTTCTGTTTGTTGTTAAATGTTAGTTTTACTCCACTGTGGTCTGAGAAAATACTAGGGATGATTTCGATGTTCTTGAATTTATTGATGCTGTCTTTGTGGCCTAACATGTGGTCTATCCTTGAGTATGTGTTATGTGGATTTTATAAGAAGGTGTATTCCAGTTTTTGGGGTTGAAGGACTCTGAAAATGTCCAAGAGGTCTAGTCTGTCAATCTCTTCATTCAATTCTCTTGTATCTTTGTTGGTTCTCTGCTTTGTTGATCTGTCTAAGTGTGAGAGTGGGGTATTGAAGTCTCCCACTATTATTGTATTACTATTGATGTATTTTTGAAATTTTTTCAGTAAGTGCTTGACGTATTTAGATGGTCCCTCATTGGGTACATAGATGTTAATGATTGTTACGTCTTCTTGGCTGATTGATCCTCTAATCATTATGTAACATCCTTGCCTATCTTTTATTACTTTATTTAATTAAAATCTATCGTGTCTGAGATGAGAATGGCTGTTCTTGCCCTTTTTGGTGGTCCCTTAGCCTGTATGGTAGTTTTCCATCCTTTCACTTAAAGTCTGTGTTTATCTTGTTGTGACAGATGGGATTCTTGCAAGCAGCATATGGTTGGGTTATGTTTTCTGATCCATCCCCCCATTCTGTGCCTTTTGATGGGTGAGTTTAAGCCATTGACATTAATTGATATTATTGATTTAATGTATTATAGTGCCATTGTTCAAAAAAAATTTTTTTTGTTTGCTCTGTTATATTGCCAGTATTATAGTGATGTTCTTGTTTATAAGAGGTCTTTTAGAACCTCTTTCAGAGCCAGTTTGGTGATGGTTGCCTCCTTTAACTGTTGTTTGTCTAAGAAGGTTTTGAGCCCTCCATCTAGTTTGAATGAAAGTCTAGCAGGATATATTATCCTTGGTTGAAACCCTTTTCCATTCAGGGCTCGATAGATATCTTGCCATTCTCTTCTGGCTTTTAGAGTTTGAGTGGAGAAGTCTGCAGATAATCTTACGGGTTTTCCCTTGTATGTGACTTTTTGTTTCTCTCTTGCAGCCTTTAGGATCCTTTCTTTATCCTTACTTCTTCTCATTGTGACTATGATGTGTCTTGGTGTCTTCAGGTCTGGGTTGATTCTGTTTGGTACTCTCTGGCCCTCTTGAATCTTGATGTCCTTTCTGTTATTCAGGTCTGGGAAGTTTCCTTCTGTTATTTCCTCTAGAATGTTTGCTTCCCCTTCCTCTCTTTCTTCCTCTGGCAGGCCAATTATGCAAATGTTATTTCTTTTGAGATCATCCCATATGTCTCTGTTGTTGTTTTCAGTGTCTCTCAATCTCTTTATAAGCTCTTTCACCTCTTTCTTTGTTTTCTCTAACTCATCCTCTGTCTGACTAATTCTGTTTTCTGCTTTCCCTTGCCTCAGCTTCTTTCTTCATTACAGCTATTTCAGCTTTCAGTTCTCTAATTGCCTCAAGATAATCAGTATTTTCCTTGGGGGTCTCAACTATTGTTTCCCTAATACTGCCATTTCTTTCTTCCAATGTTGCTTTCATTTCTGTGATTAATAAGTTTATTATTGCTTGCATACTTTTCTTATCTATGGTTACTTCTGGCTGATTTGTAGTTCCTTCTGGGCTCTTGTCTTCATTCATTGGAGTAGCAGTTTTATTTTTTTTTGATCTACCAATTTTTTTGATTTATGTGTTTCTTTTTTTATGCTCTGTTGTTCCTCAGTTGTTGTGTCTTGCGTACAAGCAACACTGTTCTAAATACCTTTATGACAATTGCACTCACTAACCTCAGGAATTACAGTAGCAACTGAAGCAAGTATTGAAGCAGTTTAATCACTACCAGTTAGCCAAACAATTTCTCCAGTCTGTGAGAAAATAGTAACCAAATCCCAGTGAAGAAGAAAGAGAAAATAAAGATGGGATAGCAAGAATTGACAGTAATGCAAATCTACTATCCACTGTATATTCTAGGGGTAACAAGAGGGGAAAGGAAAGTAGAGCAGAGATACACACATAGAGAGTCTACTATGAGTCAGATTTCTTCCCCAAAATAATTCACAAATACAGAAAGGCAAAGAAGAAGGAAAGAAGAAGTGTATGACAAGATAAAAAAAAAAAAGAAACAAGAGAGAGAATAGAGAAAAGATAAAAAGAGATGTAATTAAAGAGCAGTGAAAGGAAAGGTTTTTTTGGTTACTTTATTTTTAATTTAATTTAATTTAATTTTTTTAATTAGCTAGGAGAAGGAGGGAGGGGAGAGTCTGTAGAGGAGGTAGGAATAAGGAGACAAGTTCCTCCCACAGTAGATAAGATGCCCACTACCCTAGCAATGAAAGATACCCTAAGAGTTAATTCTGATCAACCTAAAGGGGGGGAAGATATATGCCTTTATATAATATTAATAATAAAATAGAGAAGGGTAAAAAAAAAAAACCCTGTCCCAGATTACCTCAAACCTCATGAGCAGTGGCAGCTGATTGTTAAGAAAGAGAAAAAAAAGCCAAAAAACCTCAGGATTAGACAAGGATAGCTAAAATAGACAGTTATGCAAATCTACTATCCACTGTATATTCTAGGGGTGGCTAAAGGAGGAAGGGAAGTTGAGCAGAGATACTCGAAGTAAGAGTCCACTCTGAGTTAGAATTCTTCCCCAAAATAATTCCCAAATGTGTATCAGTGAATTCAAAAAAGCACACTGTTCGTTGATGTGGGGGATGGGGCCTGTGGCTTTGGAAGCTATAGGATTAAGGAAGAAAGGATGACAAAAATGAGGAAAAAAAAGAAAGAGAGAGAAAAAAGAAAATGATAAGAATAAGAACAGTCATAAAAGAGCGGTGAAAGGAAAGAGTTTTTTATTTATTTATTTTTAATTATTTAATTAGCTATGCGGGGTGAGGTGGGGGGGTTGGCGACTTAGAAAGGAAAAAGGCCAGAGGTTTCAGAAGGGTATAGACTTAGAATGAATGATACTCCCTGGTGGGACAGGAATTTTGGTAAAGAAAGAAGGTCAGCAGGGGAGCCTGCTAGGAGCTTGTCCCCAGGGACTGGTTATGGGGGGGGGGGAGGGGGAGGAGGTATGCTTAATCATTTAAAAGGAAAAAAAATTTTTCCCTTTTTTTTCCTACTCTGTTTTTTAACCCAAATTAAGTTATAGTCACCTCCTTGGTGTCACCGCTAGGACCCCTTATTGACTGGCCTACTAAAGGCAGAAAATCCTACCGTTTCCAGAAGATGTGGTCAGAGCTCAAGCCACTAGCAGCTTCTCAGTCCGCCATCTTCCGGGAACCCCTGAAACTTTTTGTATTCTTTATCCCTCTGCAAGTATGGACCCAGGGCCATTATGAGGTGCAGAAGGTAGAAGGTATGGCTTCTATCATTGCTTCTTCACTGGACATGGGTGTTGACAGGTTGATCCATACCCCTAGCCTGTTTCTATCTTTCCCTAGTGGGATAGGGCTCTGGTAAGGTGGGATTCCTGTACACATTAGTGAGTTCATTTGCCCAGAGAGGTCAGGTTTGTGTCAATGTATCATCTGCAACTTGGTTGCTGAACATTAGGATATAAAACAGAACAAATTGTTTAATAATCAGGAACCTAAGTAAGAGTATAGCAGATGAGATGTGAGTCTTCATGGTTGGAAGAACCTGGAAGTCTATTTTATGTATGTTCCCAGGGGCCCATGACTTTACTAATTTTTGTCTGAACCCAATAGCTAACATACAGGTGAGATAAAGGTATTGTCTGGGGAGATGGTGTCAGAGTTGGAAATAGGACTAGAGAGCTGGATCAGGGTGGAGAATAGCCCCCATATATAGGAAAAGAGACATACTATATTTTTAATTTATCCCACTTTATCTGCCTTACAAGTACACATCTATACTAGAATGGATGTTTAAAAGAAAAGAACGTATTTCTCATTCGGCAATATCATAAGGCAGGTACAATATATGACCATTTTTGTTGCTTCATTGTGAATGATCATCCTTTCTCTATTTCTCTTTCTTTCAAAGCCTTATGAAAGTATTTCAAAAGAATTTTTCAAATTGATTAGCATAAATTTAGATTAGCTTCTCCAGACTAAAACCCAATAAATTTAAAATACAGTTGAGGGGGACAAGCCATAGTGCATCTGGTTGTGCACACATATTATAATGCTCAAGGACCCTACCTGAATGAAGAGAAGCTTCACTACTGATGAAGCAAGTCTGCAGATGTCTCTCTTCTCTTTCCCTTTTAATTTCTCTCTATCCAATCAAATAAAAACAAAAAAAAAAGGTCTCTGGGAGTGGTGTAATCATCATGCAAGCACTAAGCACCAGTGATAACCTTGGTGCCAAAAATATAGAGATAGATAGAGACGTGACTGGTAAAATAATTCACTTGGAAAAGTGTTCCTTTGTCATGTGTGCGACTCAAGTTCAAGCCTGGCTCCACCACACTGAAGGAAGCTTTGATTCTGTGATTTCTCTCTGTTTCTCTCTGTCACTGTCTCTCTCTACTTTATTTTTTTCTCTCTGTAGCTTTGCTTTTTTTTTTTTTTGCTTTTCTTACCTTTCTGTCTATAAACAATAAAGGAAGTAAAAACAGTTGCAGCCATTATTAATTGAATTATTAACTTTCTACTAATGGGAAATTTCTAATATTAGTTTGCTCCCAGTTGCTTGGTTATTGTAAGCACTTAAGTCTGTATTATGCCCTGGTATAATCTCTTAATTATGACATAGATGTAGGGCAGTTCTCTTTGTTTAATATTTTATCATTGAACTTCAAGTATTAATCATCCCATATACAGTTAGACCATAGAATCAATATAATTTAATGAACACTATCCAGTCTGTGAAATAGTTTTAAATGATTCATGTCTGAATACAAAGTGTATTTAGTTAAGCCATTAGGATCATTCTCTAGTCAAATTACCAGACCAAGAAAGTATATTGTTTAAAATGAGTGACTTCTACAGTTCAATTTGACACACATATAAAAAAAGGACAGTACATCAGGAGAACAAGTAGGTCACTTTAAGCATTTCATTTTTAATGTTTTAGTTCAAATATATATCATACAAATATATATTATCACTTTTATGGCATTTTCAGTTTTCACAATTTAGATTGAAATTATAGGAGATGGACTTTAATTTTTAATAAATTAATATCCTATACCTAGAAAATATGTTTGATGAATAACTTTTGCTTAAATATTAAATTAATTCATATAATAATAATTATGCAAAATAGTTATTCCTGAGGTTCAGATATCCCAGGCACAATCTCCAGCTCAACAAGTCAGAGCTCAACAGATCTCTAATAAAGAAATTCTTATAATATAATTCACCCCCTCAGGATTACATTTTTTATTTTTTAAATTTTTTTATTTATAAAAAGGAAACATTGACAAAACCATAGAATAAGAGGGGTACAACTTCGCACAATTCCTGCCACCAGACCTTCATTTACCATTCCCAACCCTGATAGCTTACCTATTCTTTAACCCTCTGGGAGTATGGACCTAAGATCATTGTGGGATGCAGAAGGTGGAAGGTTTGGCTTCTGTAATTGCTTCCCTGCTGAACATGGGCGTTGACTGACCAATCCATACTCCCAGCCTGTCACTGTCTTTCCCTAGTGGGGAAGGGCTCTGGGGAAGCGGAGCTCCAAGGTATATAGGTGGGGTTTTCTGTCCAGAGAAGTCTGGTCAGCGTCATTCTAGCATCTGGAACTTGGTGGATGAAAAGAGAGTTAACATACAAAGCCAAACAAATCGTTAATCATGGACCTAAAGGCTGGAATAGTGCAGATGAACTTTTGGGGGGGGGGGTACTCCATTTTGTAGATAGCTAGTAGGCATATTTTAGATATATTTCAAAGGGCCTGTAGCTATACTAGTTTTTGTTGTTGTTGTTTGTTTTGTTTTATTTTGTTTTTTGCCTGAGCCTGAAATCTGATATGCAGATTGTCTGGGGAGATAATGTCTTGCCTGGGAAAAGGACCAGAAAGCTGGATCAGGGAAGAGATTAGCTCCCTAATATTGGAAAGGGGTATAAATATTGTTGACTGTAAACCCCATTGATTTGATGTGATCTGGGGCCCATAATTAGCTTAGGAGCCTGTGTGACCTCTGCAGCCCTCTAGATCTGAGCTCACATTCTGTGGTCATGAGTAGGCACATTCCAAGCTGCCCCAGTACCAACCCATCTTCCTCAGTTCTAGCATAGAGTATATTGTCCAGCCTCCCTTCAGAGGATGGAACATTCTCTACCATTATTGATCCAAGTTGAGGGCAAGGTCCTATGGGGGGCCCACAAAGGGGTCAGTTTTGTTGTTCCTGATAGAAATGACCAGCAACATTGGAGAGGGGGATTTATTCGAGTTCTAGGCCCATCAAGTCTGTTTGGGAATCTCAGGACTCCCCAGTTAGGGCCTCAGTTGGTGAATGGCCTGATAGTGACTAAAGAGTCATCGTTAAAGTATGCCAGTCTCTTGCCCTTATTCAGCTTTTGCAGTCCTTGCTTTGCTAAGATTAGCTTTGGAGTGAGTGAGAGAACTGTAATAGGAAATATTACAGTAGAGGAGGGTATCTAAGTCTAAGTGAACACTATTTCATTATGAACTTGATACTGACTCACTGCAGACTATTGTGTAATTTTGCTTTCAGGTATATATTTTGCCCAAATTTATGGATACATGTGAACATATGCTCTATCTTACGGGACCTAGCCTATATGTAGGTTTTGGGACTTTGTTAGGAAGTAAACATTTTTTTTTTTTATCTCCATTAGATAGATGTTTTTAAATCTGTTTTCAGTTATTTTAACTAAGTATATTTTCATTCGTTCTCTACATGTAACCCATTCATCTTACGTTTTCATTGAATTTTTATTGTAAAACAGCTTCTACACCCCATAATGATCCTGGGTCCATAGACTTAGAGGGATGAAGAATAGGAAGGCTTCCAATGGAGGGGTGGAATATAGAACTCTGGTGATGGGACAACTGTGTGGAATTGTACCCCTCTTATCCGATGGTCTTGTTGATCATTATTAAATCAATTGAAAAGGAGATTTATGAAAGTAGAAAAAAATTTTTAAGTTACAGAAAACTTATGGAGTATAATCTCCACAGTACTTACATCTTACACTAACCCTGTAGCATCTCACAGCAGCAAAGCACACGTGTCAGAAGAGATTCCCGACTGATGAGTCACTACTAACAAGGCCATGTCTGTTTCACCATTTTCCTTCTGGTTTTCTACTTCATGTTATTTCTGTGTGTTAGGATTCCTTCCAGATACCACATTACATTTAGATACATGTCTCCTGAAAGCCCTCTTGGTTGTGGCACTTAGATTTCTAATGAATTTTTACTTTCAGCAAGTATAGTCGTCTTTTATTGAACTTCATGGGTGTTTCTTTCAAATATGTTTGATCTAGGTGTGATTTATTAATATAGGACTTACATAATTCAGACAAATCAGGTCCTTAATACAAAAATTTCAAAAATTTCATGCTCAGTGAGGAAATTGGATCATGATAGGAATATAGATTTATTTGTATGAACAATGCTTAGTTGGTATATTACTATCTCATCAATCATATTTTATTTAGATTGTAAAAATTAATTGTTTCAACCAGTTCATATAAACATAGGATTTTCCTGAGTTAATCCATGAAATATTCAGTATATTAGAATTTGCATATTATCCTACCAGGCAATATTTTACGAGTCCTATTATCTGTATTTAAGACAACATATAATTCTTCTTCTTTTTCTTTTTTTTTTACCAGAGCACTGCTCAGCTCTGGCTTATGCTGGTGTGCAGGGGATTGAACCTGGAACTTTGGAGTCTTAGACATGAGAGTCTGTTTGCATAACCATTATGCTATCTACCCCTGCCCAACATATAATTCTAAAATAGTTTAAACCAGTATATTTTTGTTGACATTTTCTGGAATACTGGTAATTTTTGGACAGTCATTTCCAGAAAGACTTGATTCCATTTGCTTATGGGAAAATTACAATCTTGTTTTCAATTTTATTTATTTATTTGACAGACACAGGCAGAAGTAGAAATGTAAGGGAGAGGTAAAAAGGGAGAGGGAATGAGTAACACCTGCAGCCCTGCTTCACTGATTTTGGAGTGTCCCTCCTGCATGTGGAGGCCAAGAGCTTGAACCCGGGCCCTTGCTCACTGTGAACTTGTGTATTCTACTGGCTGTGCCACTTCCTGGGCCCTGTAGCTTTGAAAAATAATTATACATTGATAATATCATTCCCTGTGGCCATATTTTTCTTTCATTGTTTGTTTGATAGAGGGTAAGACAGAGAGCTAGAAAAGAGAGGAACATGCATCATTACTCCACCTCTTTTGAATCCCCTCCACATACACACACACAAGTGGGAAGTGGAGGTGTAACTTAGGGACTCACATATTCACACACAGTAATGTTCATGCTCTATTGGGTAAGTCACCACCTGGTCAGCAGAGGGTTTTTGCCATAGCTCCAGCTTCACTGCTCCAGGCTCATTTGACTAAAGCTTCCCCAGATAAGGTAAACTATCTTGCTGGTCCTAGAAACATTTTAAATGGCTCATAGTAGCTGCACTAGAATTCTTCGCTGTGCCTTTTTTTTTTTTTTCTTTTTTTTAATCTAAATACGAAAGTTGATTCCAGGGCTGGCAGGTGGTTCCTCCACTAGACTGCTCACTTTGCCATGTGTAAGAACCAGGATTCAAGCTCTGAGTCACCACATGGGAAATGCCGGAGGAGATAAGCTTTATAAATGGTGAACTGCCATACTGTCTCTCCTTCTCCTGCTTATTATCCCCTATCTCTCATTCTTTTTCTAGAAGAAACAAACAAACTAAAGCCACCAGAGGGGTGGAATCTTGCAGGCACTGGCAAAATAAACCAGGAAAACAAAACAAGTTGACTCCATTTCCAAACTCTAGGCAAAATGAAAAGATATTCTTTAATAGTTCTATTTTGTTAAGCCACAAGAGAATGGTAACTTCTCTGTCCTTTACTCACTGTGGGAAGGGCTTGAGTTTCTACACAGACCACAAAGGAAGGGTCATCAGAAGGTGTGTTGTGGATTGGTTGCAGATACTACTGCATGGCAGGTGGACCTGGCATTGAGAGTTCTGTAATGAGGATATTCAGGTGACTGGCAGTCAAGCAGAGCCATGAGAATTCAGAGGAAATGAGTGAAGTTGAGTGCCACAAGGGACGATTTTTCAGAATGAACAGGAAATGCTCTTTTAAAAAGTGTCATTTAAGTAAATACTATAAGCATGCTCTTCTGATAACAACATTGTCTATAGAATGAAAAACAATAGGGTAATCTTACAATCAGGAAACTCATTATTAATCACAAATAAAAAGGAAAAAAGAGCAATAGGTTCCTCACTTCCTATCTAAAAAAAATAGTATAGTTATTTAGTAAACATAATACTTATATATGTAAAGCTAAGGATATATTGTTAATTAGAATTAAGCACCTATTATTCTACAGATAAAATAGCTGATATTTAATTATAATGTATATTAACTACCTGCTCACTCAAATTAAATAATTGACCTAGGTAATGTCATAAGTGATTCTAGGAAATCAGAAAGCATTGTAGGTTAAAGAAAAAGAGACATTTTCAGTCTCTTATCTTTCCTAGAGAAGCAAATAGTCAAGCTAGGAGGTTACAATCAGATGGCTTTGTATAACAAGGAATCTCAAGACAATCTTTATGTGTTTTACATCATAAATGTAAGTAATTTTTTTTAAAAGTGTTTCAGTTGTTCCTTATGCTATAGCAGCTGAGAAATGGAGCTAGCAGGTCTTATGAATAGCCCCAAATTGAATAGATTTATTATTTCTTTTTTAAATTTAATTTTATTTTCCCTTTTGTTGCCCTTTTTTATTATTGTAGTTGTTGTTATTGATGTCGTCATTGTTGGATAGGACAGAGAAAAATGGAGAGAGGAGGGGAAGACAGAGAGGGGGAGAGAAAGACAGACACCTGCAGGCCTGCTTCACCACCTGTGAAGCGACTCCCCTGCAGGTGGGAGTTTTTTGTTGTTGTTATTTTTTTATTTAAGAAAGGAGACATTAACAAAACCATAGGATAAGAGGGGTACAGTTCCACACAATTCCCACTACCTGATCTCCATATCCCATCCCCTCCCCTGATAGCTTTCCCATTCTCTATCCCTCTGGGAGCATGGACCGAGGGTCATTGTGGGTTGCAGAAGTTGGAAGGTCTGGCTTCTGTAATTGTTTCCCCGCTGAACATGGGTGTTGACTGGTCGATCCATACTCCCAGTCTGCCTCTCTCTTTCCCTAGTAGGGTGGGGAAGTTGAGCTCCAGTACACATTGGTGGGGTTGTCTGTCCAGGGAAGTCTGGTCAGCATCATGCTGGCATCCGGAACCTGGTGGCTGATCATTATTTTCTTATTGTCCTCACCAGCACTTCATTGCTCACAGCCAGACTTTAGAGCTAGAAAGAGAGAGATGGAGTGGAGAGGAGAGGAGGGGAGAAGAGGGGAGGGGAGACAAGAGGAGAGGAGAGGAGAGGAGAGGAGAGGAGAGGAGAGGAGAGGAGAGGAGAGGAGAGGAGAGGAGACCAGACCAGACCAGATCAGACCAGACCAGACCAGAACAGACCAGACAAGACCACATCACCTACATTTCCCCCAGTGTAGAGGAAGCTTGGCTGCAACCTTAAGCATAAGCATCACAAAGCAAATATGCCCTGAAGTAAACTAACTTCTAGTCCTGAAAAATCTCTGAGCTACATGGGCAATAATGTACCTATGAGTTTAAGTAGTTTGTTGGCAAAAATGAAACTGCTGTTGCTAGAAAAGTGACTCTGTGAAATCTTGTTTTACAAGCTTGAAGCATTAGGATCAATCCTGGCATCATGTTTCAGAGAATGATGCTGTTGTCTCTCTTTCCTTCCTCTTGCTACCCACACCCCCTCTCTCTCACATATGTTCACACACACACACACATACACACACACACACACACCCACACACACATACACACACACACACACACACACACACACACACACACACACAGACACACTTATTGCAAAAAGATCACTTTCCCTGTAAGATAGGAACATGTATGTTTTTCAGGGGGCTTCAAATTTAATTTCTTCACTATTTCAATAAATATAAGTTTAAAAATGAGTCCACACATTTAAATAACCTTTAAACAACACTTTACATAGGTTCCTGTACTTGGTAAGACACACATTAATTTTATTCTTCCTTTTGTTTATGAACCATAGGCAATATAAAGGAACTAGAGGCCGGGTGGTGGCGCACCTGATTGAGTGCACATGTTACAGTGCTCAACGACCCAGGTTTGAGCCTTGATCCTCACCTGCAGGGGGAAAGCTTTGCAAGTAGTGAAGCAGGGCTGCAGGTGTCTCTCTGTCTCTCTCCCTCTCTATCTCCCCCTTCCTTCTCCACTTCTGATTGTGTTTATCCAATAAATAAATAAAGATTATATATAAAGGAACTAGAAAAATGGCATCTGCTGATTATTCTTTTTAAAAAATATTTTATTATTGGATATAAACAAGGAAGACTTAAGAAAGGAGAATAGATAAGGAAAGAGACGGAGAGACATCTCCAGTCCTGATTCACCGCTCATGGAGCTTTCCCTCTGTAGGTGAGCACCAGAAGCTTGAACCCAGGTTCTTGCACAATGTAATCTGTGCTGTTAACCTGCTGCACTACTGCTGGAGCCCTCCCCAGTTTCCAATTATTCTTGAAATCTGAAATCATCAAGTTATATTACCATTTTGAGAAAATGATTGCTAGTATTTTCACAAAGTTGAAACGTTCAAACTATGCCATAAAGTTGGAAAATATTTAATCTCATCACATAGTGCAGACATTAAAAGGTGAGATTTATCTTAGATAGGCATACTCTCCCATTCACCTAAACAAAGGTGAAGGATACTCTCAGCATTTGTGTTTGTGTAGCTATGTAACTGTGACAAGGGAAGTAATATACACTCAGAACATTTAATGAGAGTTGCGGTTAATATTGCACGTATTTTGCCATTTCACATCAATTTTATTAGTCTGTCTTCTAAAACTAAAGAAGTAAAAACCAGTGTCAGTATAATGTTATATGCCTGATGGTTCTAGTCTACTTTGTAATAACATAATTGATAAAACAATTAGTCTTTTTATGAAAAGATTTTAATAATGAGGCATTTATTAATCACATGAATATCTGATTTCCTAGTATAGGTGGATAAAGATAACTCCATGTTAGGAATGCACACGAAATTGATATAGCATCTTAAGCTTTTCTGATTTCTTGATAACATTTATTATTATATCAGAATACATACAATTTATAAGATGTAGCAATAATATATGAACAGTCATTAACTATGTCCAACACAGTTTTTTCAACTTAAATTCAAACAATCAACTTCATTAACATGAAATTTTAGGGGCCAGATGGTGGCACACCTAGTTAAGTGCTCACATTACAGTATACAAGGACCCAGGTTCAAGCCCCTGGTCCCTACCTGCAGGGGGGGAGGCTTCATAAGTGGTGAAGCAGGGCTGCAAGTGTCTCTCTATCTCTCCCACTCTCTATCTCACCGTTCCCTCTCAACTTCTCCTTGGGGTATACCCCAGGAGAGGAATTACTGGGTCATATGGAAGGTCCATGTCTACCCTTGTGAGAGTTCTCCAGACTGCTCTCCACAGAGGCTAGACCAATTTACATTCTCACCAGCAGTGCAGAAGGTTTCCTCTGTCCCCACTGCCTCTCCAGCATTTGTTGCTGCTGTCCTTTTTGATGTATGCCATTCTCACAGGGGTGAGGTGGTATCTCAATGTTGTCTTTATTTGCATTTCTCTGACAATCAGCGACCTGGAGCAATTTTTCACCTGTTTGTTAGCCTTTTGGATCTCCTCTGAAGTGAATGTCTTGTTCATATCCTCTGCCCGTTTTTGGATGGGGTCATTTGGTTTTTTGGTGCTAAGTTTGCTGAGCTCTTTGTATATTTTGGTGCTAGTCTCTTGTCTGATGTATGGCATGTGAAGATCTGCTCCCATTCTGTGAGGGGTCTCCCTATTTGTGTGATAGTTTCTTTGGCCCTGGAGAAGCTTTTCAATTTGATGTTGTCCCATTGATTCGCTTCTGCTTTAGTCTTCCTTGCAATTAGGTTTGTATCATCAAAGATGCCCTTGAGGTTTAGATGGGAAAGTGTTCCACCAATGTTTTCCTCTAAATATTTGATAGTTTCTGGTCTAACATCCATATCGTTGATCCATTTGGAGTTGATTTTTGTTTCTGGTGAGATAAAGCAGTTCAGTTTCCTTCTTCTGTGTGTTATGACCCAGTTTTCTCAGCACCATTTATTGAAGAGAGCCTCCTTCCTCCATTTAATACTTTGGGCCCCTTATCAAGTATTAGATGTCCATAGCTGTGGGGGTTTAGTTCTGGGATTTCAGCTCTGTTCCACTGGTCTGTGTACCTATTTTTGTCCCAGTACCAGGCTGTTTTGATGATGATGGCCTTATAATATAGTTTGAGATCTTGGAGTGTGATACCTCCATTTCTGTTTCTTTTATTCAAGATTGTTTTGGCAATTCTGGGTGTTTCCTAGTTCCAGATAAATGATTGCAGTTTATGTCCTATTCTCTTAATGAAGCTTGGTCGAACTTTGATGGGTATTACCTTAAATTTGGATATTGCTCTGGGGAGAATATTCATTTTGATGATATTAAATTCTTCCAATCTATGAGCATGGGATGGCTTTCCATTTCTTGGTATCATTTTCTATTTGCTTGAATAGTGACTCATAGTTTTCAGTATACAAGTCTTTCACTTCTTTGGTCAGCTTTATTCCTAGGTATTTTATTGATTTTGCTGGAGCAGTGAGTGGGAGTGATTGTTGGATATCTTCTTCAGATTTAGTGTTTGCATAAAGAAATGCCACTGATTTTTGTACATTGATTTTGTAGCCTGACACCTTGCTATATTGCCTAATAACTTCCATTAGTTTTCTGCTGGATTCTTTAGGTTTTTCTATGTATACTATCATATCATCTGCAAATAGTGAGAGCTTGACTTCTTCCCCTCCAATCTGTATTCCTCTGATTTCTTCCTCTTGCCTGATTGCTATGGCAAGAACTTCCAATACTAGATTGAAGAGTAATGGTGAAAATGGACAGCTCTGTCTAGTCCCCAATCTGAGGGGGAATGCTTTCAGCTTCTATCCATTGAATATTATGTTGGATATAGGTTTGCTATAGGTGGACTCCACTATCTTGAGGAATTTCACATCTACTCCCACTTTTTGTAGTGTTTTGAGCATGAATGGGTGTTGGATTTTGACAAAGGCTTTCTCTGCATCTATTGAGATAATCACGTAGTTTTTGGTTTTGCTTTTATTTTTGTGGTGAATGACATTAATTGACTTAAGTATGTTGAACCAGCCTTGCATTCCTGGGATAAATCCCACTTGGTCATGATGAGCAATCTTTTTGATATGCTGCTGTATCCAGTTAGCTAGGATCTTGTTTACTATTTTGATATCTATGTTCATCAGAGATGTTAGTCTGTAGTTTTCCTTTTTTGTTGTGTCCCTATCTGCTTTTGGTATCAGGGTGATGTTGGCTTCACAGATGGTGAAAGAAAGGGTTCCTGTTTCTTAGATATTGTGGAAGAGCATTAGAAGTATAGTTATTAAATGTTTCCTGAAGGTTTTGTAGAATTCGTTTGTGAAGCCATCTGGTCCAGGACTTTTGTTGTTGGGAAGATTCTTAATAACTGTTTTGATTTCTTTGTCTGTGATTGATGAACTTAGGGTTTGTAGTTCTTCTTGGTTCAGTTTTGGAAGGGTATATGTTTCCAGGAATTCTTCCATTTCTTCCAGGTTTTTTAGCTTGGCAGCGTATAGTTCGTCATATAAGTCTCGCATGATTTTCTGGATTTGTGTGGTGTCAGCTGTGAAATCTCCTCTGTCACTTACAATTGTATTTATTTGGGTCTTATCCCTTTTTTTAGTGAATCTGGATAGGGGTTTGTCAATATTGTTTTATTTTTCAAAGAAACAATATTTGGCTTCATTGATCGTTTTATGGTTCTCTTATTTTCGATGTTGTTTATTTCTGCTCTAATTTTAGTGATTTCTGTCCTTCTGGTTGCTTTAGGGTCCCTTTGTTCTTCTTCTTCTAAGTCCTTAGGGCATGTAGTAAGGTCCTTTATTTGAGCCTTTTTTGTGTGTGTGTGTTCCCTAATATGTGATTGTATGGCTATGAGTTTTTCTCTCAATACTGCTTTAGCTGTGTCTCAAATATTTTGATAACTTGTGTCTTCATGTTCATTTGTTTCCAGGAACATTTGAATTTCTTGCTTGAGTGACTCTCTGACCCAGTGGTTCTTAAGCAGTATGTTGTTGAGTTTCCAAATTCTGTGACTTTTAGTAATTTTCTGTTTGTTGTTGAATGTTAGTTTTACTCCACTGCGGTCTGAGAAGATTCTTGGGATGATTTCAATGCTCTTGAATTTGTTGATACTGTCTTTGTGGCCTAACATGTGGTCTATCCTTGAGGATGTGGTGTGTGGATTTGAAAAGAATGTGTATTCCAGTTTTGGGGGGTCAAGGACTCTGACAATGTCCAGCAGGTGTAGTCTGTCCCTCTCTTCATTTAATTCTCCTGTTTCTTTGTTGATTCTCTGCTTTGTTGATCTGTCTTAAGTGTAAGAGTGGGGTCTTAAAGTCTCCCACTATTATTGTGTTACTATTGATGTATTTTCGTAGTTCTTTCAGTCAGTGTTTGATGTATGTAGGTGGTCCCTCATTGCATACGTAGATGTTAATAATTGTTAAATCTTCTTGCTTGATTGATCCTCTAATCATTATGTAATGGCCTTTCCTAACTTTTATTCCTTTATTTAATTTAAAGTCTATGGTGTCAGAGATGAGAATTACTGTTCCTGCCTTTTTTTGTGGTCCATTAGTCTGTATGATAGTTTTCCATCCTTTCACTTTAAGTATATGTTTGTCTTCTTTGGTCAGGTGGAATTCTTGCAAGCAGCATATGGTTAGGTTGCGTTTTCTGACCCATCCTCCCACTTTGTGCAGTTTTGGGTGAATGTAATCCATTGACATTTATTGGTATTATGGACTGAATGTATTGTTGTGACATTATTCAACAATTCTTTATTTAGTCTGATATATGGCAAGTATTATGCTGATGTTCTTATTTGTAACTGGTCTTTTAGTACCTCTTTCAGGGCAGGTTTGGTGATGGTTGCCTCCTTTAACTGTTGTCTGTCTGAGAAGGTTTTGATCCCTCCATCTAGTTTGAATGAAGGTCTAACAGGATATATTATATTTGGTTAAAACCCTTTTCATTAAGGGCTCAGTAAATATCTTGGCATTCTCTTCCGGCTTTTAAAGTTTGAGTGGAGAAGTCTACTGACAGTTTTGTGGGTTTTCCCCTATATGTGACTTTTTGTTTTTCCCTTGCAGCCTTTAGAATCCTTTTTTTATCCTTGCTTCTTTTCATCGTAACTATGATGTGTCTTGGTATCTTCAGGTCTGAGTTGATTTTGTTTGGGACTCTCTGGGCCTCTTTATTTTAATGTCCTTTCTGTTGTTTAGCCTTGGGAAGTTTTCTTCCATTATTTCCTCTAGAATATTTACTTCTCCTTCCTCTCTTTCTTCCTCTGGTAGGCCAATTACACGAATGTTACTTCTTCTGAGATCATTCCATATGTCTCTGTTGTTGTTTTCAGTGTCTCTCAATCTCTTTTTGAGATGTTTTACCTCTTTCTTTGTTTTCTTTAGCTTATCCTCTGTCTGCTTAATTCTGTTTTCTGCTTCTGTTAATCTGCTTTCCCTTCCCTCAGCTTCTTTCTTCAGTTTAGTTATAGTACTAGCTTGTTCTGCTAGTTGGCCTTTTAGCTCAGCTATTTCAGCTTTCATTTCTCTAATTATCTTGAGGTAACTTGTATTTCCTTTGAGGTTCTCCTCTGTTGTTTCCCTAATTCTGATAGCCCTTTCCTCCATAGTTGACTTCATTTCTGTGATTATTAGGTTTATTATTGCTTGCATACTTTTCTTGTCTATGGTTACTTCTGACTGATTTGGAGTTTCTTCTGGGCTCCTGTCCTGATTCATTGTGGTAGCAGTTTTATTTGCTTTTAACCATTATTTTTATTGATGTGGTTTTCTATTTTTCTGTTCTGTCATTCTTAAATTGTTGTGTTTTGAGTACAAGCCACGCTATACTAAAGACCTTTATGATAAGTGCTGTCACCAACCTCAGAAATTACAACAATAGTACCTGAAGCAAGGATTGATGCAGTTAAACCAATACCATTTAGCCAAACAACACTTCCAGTCCAAGAAAAAATAGCAACCAAAGAAAAAGAAAGAGACAGGAAAAAAAGGGAAAGCAAGAATAGACAATTATGCAAATCTACTGTCCACTATAAATTCTAGGGAATGAAAGGAGAGAAAGGGAAGTAGAGAAGACCCACACACATAGACTCCACTCTGAGTCAGATTTCTTCCCCAAAATAATTCACAAGCAGGTATCAGTGAATTCAGAAAACAAAAGAAGGAGGAAGAAAGAAAAGAATTAAAAGAATAAAAGAAAGAAAAAAGGAAGAGCAGTGGAAAGAAAAAGGCTTTTTTTTTTAATTAGCTAGGAAGAGGGAAAAAGGAGAGTGGAGAGAAGAGGTCGCAAGAAACAAGTTCTTCTCACAATGGATAGTACACACAGTCACCTAGCAGTGGAACAAACAACAATGGTTGATTTTGGTCAACCTGAAAAAGGTGGATGGAAAAGGGACATGTGTATATAATAATAGTAGTAATAAAATAAAATAGAGTAGAAAACCCCTAACTCTCAGTGTGCAGGTTGGACCACTACATTGGCTGGAGCAAAGACAGCCAATTGTAAGAAGTACCCCCCCCCAAAAAAAAAAACCCTCCAGGTATTCTTTCCCAGGCAGGGATGAGGCTCTGGTTGGTCAGGTATTTTGTCACTCAAATAGAGCTCCAGCCACTTAAAAAAAAGAGAGAAGTTAAAGGAAGAGGCTTGGAATAACACCCCTGATGAGCCAGGAATCCAGGAATCTTGGTAAAGAAAATAGCTCAGCAGAGAGCCTGCTAGGAGCTGAGCTGCCCCTGGGGACTGGTACTGGGGTGGGTGGGGGGCTGAGCTCAGAAATAATCAATGGATTTACCTTTGTCCCCCTGACCTCCATTTGTCAGCCCAACAGAGTTATGGGACTGTATTTTAATGTCACTCTGACCAGCCTGTGTTCACCCTCCTACAGACAGCCCAGTATCCTACCCTATCCAGTGGATCCCGGGTTGCAAGCTGCTGCCTCTTGGAGCTCAAGGCAGCTGCGGCTCCAAAGTCGCCATCCTTGCAAATCTAACTTATTCTGGGTATTAGTGTGGTTTGTTTGTCTCCTTGTGTCACTCAAGCTGGGGGAACTGAATGAAGTTAGACACTTGGCTTTTTCAGAGTGCTCAGACACTGTATAGTACTATTCAATATATGGTCTTCCCAAATACTTAATTTGTTAATGTTATTTTTTTTTATTTTGACACCCAGTGAATCAAATAAACCCTTTACTCCCTAGTAGGTATAATACATATAATAAGCTCAATAGTTTTAAAACTGTAATTCCATCCTAATGGCATGTTAGTCCAAACTCGATTAAACCAGAGACATTAACAGAAACACCAGTCTTTACAGAAATAGAGTCACTTAGTGGCACTATCTAGTAGTTTATGGGAAGATAATTTAAAGATTAATTTAAAATAAAGAACTATCTTGGGGGTTGGGCAGTGGCACACCTAGTTAAATACACATAGTACAAAGCACAAGGACCCATGCAAGGATCCTGGTTCAAGCTCCTGCAGGGGGAGCCACTTCACAAGTGATGAAGCAGGACTGCAGGTGTCTGTCTTTCTCCCACTCTATCTCTCACTCCTCTCTCAATCTCTCTCTGTCCTATCCAATAAAATGGAAAAATGGCCACCAGGAACAGTGGATTTGCAGTGCTGGCATTGAGCCCCAGCAATAACCCTGGAGAATATATATATATATTTTTTTTCAACTGTTTTGGAATAGATATGTGTATATATATATACATATTACATATATATACATATATTATATATAACAATTATAATATAATATATATATTACTATATATATACATATATATATATATATATATATTCCAAAACAGTTGAATTCTTCTCTCCACTAAAAGATGATCAATTACTTGGCATAGTACTGTAGCTATATATCTTTTGAAAATTCACCTGTATTTACATTTTGGAATATAATCCCTCCTCATGTGGAATGAAAGCTTTTCAGTCTCATTTTAGGTCAGGACTTGAAATGTAGGCAGATTATTCCACAAGAGTGTTATCTATAGAACTAAGAAGTGGTCACTATACATAACATAATCTACAAAATTGTTTATAATGATTCTTTCTGAGATTCTTCCTATGCCTATTTATTTGTGTTTGAGAAGAGCTTACATTTCTGTTGCATTAAAATATCTTACAGTAGATGCTTAAGTAAGTGTGCTTATAATAGTTAGACTTTTATTAATTGCTTTGGAATTGATTGTGTGAGTATTTTTTTCAATCCAGGTGCCATTAACATTTTCAAAATTAGAGTCAAATGTAAATATGACCGTTGGGGTAGAAATAAGCAGTTCTGTTCCCTGTTGGGTTCTTCAGAGAGTTGATAATCAAATATGCATGAGACAGATTGATAAAAAGAAAATTCATTAATAGCACATATGTACCCTGTATACATTGGAGAGACCCAGAGATTCTGAGCAACTCAGCACATGACCTTAGAAGTGATCTTAAATACCTTCCTAAGGAGGAGGACTTGGGGATGAACAATAGGACAGTTATTAAGGAGGAAAGTTACCAATAATTGGATTTTAGATAAAGCTAGAGTCATGTAGATTTCCCATGTAAATTTAGGTGGTGCATTATCCACTTATTAGAGAAACAAGGAGTGAAGACTATTTCCAGTGCTGTGTAGAAGAGATCCTTAGAAGAGTTCTTTCGTATATATGTAAATAGCCTTCATTGGAAGTCAGTCATCCTCCACCCAGACTTCAGAGCCTTCTCTATGACATTAGCCTTTTGACAAAGATATACATTAGGGATGAGAAATAGTTTTTGCCCATACACTTCTTATCTTTAAACAACACATAATGATTAATGACATGAGAGGGAAGGAAATGTTGCTAATTCAAACGAAACAGAACAAATTAGATATTGCAACTCCAATGAGATTAAGCAAAGAACATGTTTTCATCACAAAAGCAACAGACTTTCCCATTCATTTTTTTTTGTTTGCTTGTTTATTTGACTTTTACCAGAGAACTACTCAGCTGCAGCCTATGGTGGTGCTGGGAATTGAACCTGGCTGCTCAGCCCCTCAGGCAGGAAAGTCATTTGCAGTACCATTATGCCTTCTCTCCAGCCCTCCCCCGGCCCTCATTAGTTTAACTACTTTGACTGAAATAATGAACAATTGTCAACTCAGCTCTTCTCTTTCTTTTTCAGTTTCTCTATTTCCCCCAATTAAATTTTTTTTTCTGTTTTTTTTTCAACTTTTACAATTTTATTGAGGTGACACTGGATTACAAGGCCGTCTGTTTCAGGGTTCCAATCTCCTTCATCTTCTTAGTATATGTTAACATGCCACAATACCTATCACCAAAATAGCAAGGATTCTCCAGCTAGGTCCTGCCATCAGAATTCAAGGTGTTGTTTTCCTCTGACCCTGTTGGTGCTTTTGCTATCTGCCTCTGCATCATGCATGTATGTGAGATCATCATCAGATAAGTGTACTTCTCTTTCTGGTATTCCACTTAGCAAAGCCCCTTCAGTTCCATATTGTTGCTGAGAAAAAAAGAGGGCGGCCCGGGTGCCAGCAGCTTGTCCTGGGTGGCTTTCGGTTGCGCAACCACCCCCTCCTGGCAGAAAGCTCGAAAAAAAAAAAGAAAGATGTCATTTTTGCTGGATGCTATGTTTAATTTTTTGAGCGGCATCCATACTGTTTTCCATAGAAACTGACACAATTTACATTCTCAGTAATGAGGTTGAATCAGTTTATATTCCCATCCATGGAGTCCAATTCTTTTGCCCACATCCTCAACAGTGCTTCCTGTTTCTAGCCTTTTTAACGTAGGCCATTCTCATGGGTCTGACAGGGTCTATCTTTTTGTTTTAATTTGTATTTTCCCTGACAATATATGATACTGAGAATCTTCTTATATAATTGTTGGCTGTCTCTTGAATGGAATATTTGTTTGACTCTTGTCCTTTCTTGATTTGATTTCGTTGTTGTTATGTTCTGTGAGGTCTTTCAAGATCTTGACTATTAGCCCATTGTCAGATGGATAGATAGGTGAGGTTTTACTTTGATGCAATCCCATTAGATTATGCTTAATTTTCTCTATCTTAGTTTTGCAATCAAAGGATCAAAGAAATACTTTATAAAAAGAGAGGCTTGCCTACATTTTCTTCACTGTATTTTATGTTTTGGGGTCTAGCATTCAAATTTTTAATATATCAGGAATTAATTTTTGTCTAATTTCAAAGATAGTGGTTCAATTTCATTATTTTACATGTGGCTACTTAGTTTTCCCAGCGCCATTTTTGGATGGATTTTATTTACTAATTAATCTATGAAAAGGGAACCAAGGACATAAAAGAAAATCTCAGTTTGTCACTTGCTTTTATTTCTTGCAGTGCATGAACTCATGGTTATTATTTCATTAAAAACGAAGCAAACAGTACTTCCCTCCATTGAATAAAGCCTGAAGTTCTCTCATTACAGACTGATTTACTTGTCAAAATGTGACTGTGTCTAATAGTTTGCATATGGTCTATTTGTTTATTTTATAGACACAGATGTTAACAGTTCATGCGTTCACTCAGGTATATATATATGACAAATATAACTGCTATATATATGTATATGTTTACATATACATATATATAGCAGTTATATTTGTCATATAAATTAAATTTTATCCATAAAGATGTGTACTTCATACATCTTTCAGTACTGCGATTTTTACTATCCTATTAACAACTATTCATTAGATCCCTTAGGGAGCCCTGACATCATATAGTCATTAGAGATAACGTTCAGCTACAGAATTTTCTGTTGTTATAATGTTCTTATCATGGAGGCGAAGCCAGTATTAAGGATGGAAGCAAACAGAAAAACTGGAATGGATAAGTTTTAAGGATATATCATATTTATCTGCTACAGAGTTATAAGTGGGGTAATACTTATTTTAAAATAGATAGGAAAGGGCTGAGAAATAGCTTAGCAGTTGAGCATAGGACTTGAATGTCTAAGGTCACAGAGGCCCCAGGCTCAATCTCTGTTAATGCCATTTGTTGGAGCTTGGCAGAATCGTGATATCTATTTTGCTCTCTCACAGAATAAATAAATCTTAAATAAAAAATGACTGGTTAGAATTCTGGGTGATGGCGCTCCTGGTTGAGTACCCATGTTACAATGCACAAAGACGCCGTTTTAGCCCTTGGTCCCCACCTGCAGGGAGAAAGCTTTGCGAATGGAAAGTAGTGTTGCAGGTGTCTCTCTGTCTCCCTCCATCTCCTTCACCCCCTTCCTCTCAATTTCTGGCAGTCTCTATCCAGTAAATAAATGAAGATAATAGAAAATGTCAAACAGAAAATTGCTGATTAGGCATGGTTTCTGGATGATATTGATATTTGTGTTTAGACATTAGAATGCAGAGGAATTAAAGTTAAACAAAGAGCTAGATTAGATTAATGTTCCCCCAAAGAAGTGACTGGAGTGACGCCTGGTAAGAGAATAAACTAGAGATATAGCTTAAAGCACATGATTGCAGAGCTTTGGAAATAACATTTTGAGACTTCATTTTGCTTAACTCAATGAAAATTCTAAAATCACTGATACAGGTATGTGGTCAGTACATTTTAAAAATCACTCTTCCCAGTTGTACTATAATTGTGGGATGACCAAAAAGAAAGAAAGAATGATAGTTTTGATAGGAGTCATTTAAAAGCCACAAATTTGCTTTTTAAGTTATATGGTTAAAGGACCATGTACTGTACAGGACAAGCATGTACATAGTATAGTTGATATGATTTTATTTTCAAGAGAAATTTGTAGCTTCTTCAGTCCATGGGCCTATGCTTTTCTGTTGTTGCTGTTGATGATTTTTTTACTATCTTTATTTATTTATTGGATAGACAGTCAGCAATTGAGAGGGAAGGAGGTGATAGCGAGAGAGACAGAGAGACACCAGCTTGAGAGAGACAGACAGACACCCTGCTTCAGCACTCGTGAAGCTTTCCCCCTACAGGTGGGGACCAGGGACCTGAACCCAGGTCCCTGCACACTGTAATGTGTGCGCTTAACCAGGTGTGCCACCACCTGGCACTGGGCCTGTGCTTTTTAAACAAATGTTTTCCATTTTCCTTTTTTTTTTTTTCTTTTTCTTAATTTCTATTAGCTAGGATAGAGAGAAATTGAGGGAGGGTGGGGGGGAAGACGTGCAGACCTGCTTCACTGCTTATGAAGCAGACCCCCTGCAGGTGGAGGTGGGGAGCTCAAGCCAGGATGGTAATATATGTGTTTAACCAGGTGCAACACTGCCAGGCCCCATTTTCCTTTTCTTATTAGTTGACACTACTCGAAATATAGTGATAAAATGACTAAATCATTTTTTATTTCTGCACATTCTGTTGGCTGCATAGACACTGCTTGTTTCTTTTAGCCCTTCATAAACAGAAAAAGATAATAGAAGCTAAACTGAAAAACTTAAACATACTGCAATCACTTGGACATCTTTCCCATACATTTTACTACAATAATTGTCCTGATGCATTCTTGTTTTTTCATTAAAAATAAAGTTAATGATCTGGATTAAATAGTAAATCATGAACAGATCCACAAGGTATATCATTTAGGCAACAACATTTTTCTGAGGCAAATTCAGAGAATTCTTCCAATATGTGAAAAGTACAGTCAGAAGAACAGAACTTGCCTCTACTCTGTAAACAGCAGTGTGAAGTCAGCACACTGGAAATGCAGACTTCACTAACAGAACCTCGAACGACTACAAAACTCGACGAGTCAGAATTTTATTCTAATGACTTTTGCAATGAGCAACATTATTAGAAAAAACACGCACATTAATATTTCACCTTGAAGATCCCAGCAGAAATGGCACTCACATAACACTTTCCCAGAACCGTTTGTATTCACACAGCATCCATTATTTTCTTTCTGAATGAGCAGATTTACTGCCATCAGCATGCTCTAGCTGTAAATAAATTTCAATACAGCTTATGGAAAAAAGGAAATAAGATTCCTGGAACTTGGCCATTGTTTGATTTGGTCCCTTGTTAGAAGTAGCATTAATTTGAAAGAATAGATTGATTGCTGGCTTGTGGCAATGTTGTAGAGAGAAAAGTGGACAGTAATGCAGCATTACACGCTGCTAGATATTCACTGAAAATGAGTGTGTGTATGCAGACATATAAAATTCATTATAATGCTACTCAATGTCTTTACTTTTTTTCAAATTATGAAAAGTTAGTTATATGGGCTGTGAAATGATCAGCATTTTACATATTCTCTGCTTTAGAAACTAATATAGATATTCGTTAGGTTCCACCTCATGTTCATGTATTATACGATTTTGAAGGTAAATAGAGTCTATACATTGTGCAGAACTACTTAATTTCAGAAAGGAATCTAAGAATTCAGATAGCTACTGAAAATGCAATTTTTAATTGGAATGCTTGAGAAAATATTTCTTTCAACAGCTACTTTTTTTTTCTATACGTGTAATCTTTTGTTTACTATTTTGATTAAAAAAATAGGAAAGCTATTGGGACGGGGTGGGATAAGGAATTCAGGTGGTGGGGATTACGTGGAGTTGTACCCCTCTTATCCTACAGTTTTGCCAGTGTTTCCATTTTATAAATAAAAATAAAAAATAAATATAGTAATCTCCACCATGTACCACAGCGATCCTCTGGTGTTCCCTTTTTTTTCTCCCTATCTTGTGTTAATAAATAAATAAATAAGTAAAAAAAAAATGTTGTAAACGTTATGGTCTCCAAAGCAGGGTCATATCCTGATCAATGGAACTTGCAAATCTATTATTACAAGGCAAGATAATTTGAAGTAGTAGATAGAACTAGGCTGCTAATCAGCTGTCTTTAAATTGGTGTGATTGATCTGAGGAGATAGCATAATGGCTATGCAAAAAGCATTCAAGTCTGACTCTTAATGTCCCAGTTTCATTCCCCAGCACCACCGTAAACCAGAGCTGAGGAATGTTCTCTAGTATTTTAAAAAGAAAGTTGCAATAAATAAATAAATAAATAAATAAATAAATAAATAAATAAAATAAAATGGAGAGATCATCCTTATTTGTCCCTGAAGATCTTTAGTGGAAGAAGGATCAGAAAAGACAGTGGCCTCCAGTCAGACGACAGCCGACCAAGTACAAATCTTACCATGCTGAGGCCCTGGCTTCTCCCTAGCACTGTATGAGAGCATCATGGACAGGACCAAGGGAACTTCATGGTGCCTTTATGTTGCTCTCTCTCCCTCCTTGAGACTCCCTTCCTCTGTGTTTTTCTCTCACTCTTCCTCTTCCTTCTTCTCTCCCTATCTGAAAATACAGACTGAAATTGGGCCAGGGAAGCAGCGATGTACTTGCAAATATTTCTCAAAGTCCAGAAACAGACTTCTTCATATTTTTATTGAAGAAAGTAATCATATTTTAATAAAGACATTGACCACTCCAAAATTAATATCCAGAAATACTTCATTTGTCCAAGATCTCATAGGGGAGAAAATAGAGTCAACTGTTTGCATGTTTATGAAATAGGTTCCTCCATAAATAAATATTGTCCCTTGTTGGGAGGGAACACTACTTTGTGTTTAAAATTTAATTTAGGTTCTTGAGCTGTACAACTGCCCTTGGGACTATATGAAGACAATGGCAGGAGAATACTTTCAAGGCAGTCTGCATTCCTATATTGGAATGAGATTTGTCAAATGAAAATGTGTCATCTACTTATTTCTGGTTAGCCTTTAGGAGGTTTCGGATTATTTTTACACTAAATATTTTTGCACAAAAGCTTTCCATTCACAGAAAGTTCTATTATGACAAACTCAATAATGAATACCTGGCTAAAAACATGAACTACTTTATTCAACAGCATTTTAAAAAGGCATATGCATTATTTACAGTTAGAACCAGTCACACTTACAAAATTGTCCAACTAGTTCAACTATAGATCGGTACTAATGAAATCTAAGTTTGAGCATGTAGTGGAAGAGTTTCACAAGTGCCTTTAAATCCTAGGCAAAGCAGATAGCTAGCTACCAGTCTCTACTACACACAACGTTACTCAACGACCATCCAATAGACAAGAGTGTATTTATATAATTTATATAGAAGTAGAATGTTTTGAGTTTTATGTTTTTGCTGAGTGTAAGGGCAAAAACACCACCTGGGGTAAAAAGTAGTAGACCGTGTCGTTTATATAATTTTTATATTTTCTATTTAGAATTTTATATTTATATAAAATTTTATTTATATTTATTGAGCCCCTGGAATTGCACATCTTTAAAATTGTGGTAAACTGGATGCACTGTAGAAATGATTGCGTTTGACTTTACCCTATATACACATGATATAGTGATCTGGGGAAAATAGATCCTAGTACTATCACATCTATTTATTTCTTCATCATGTTAACATAGAAAAATAAATAGGCTGAGAACTTAATTTTTCTTATGTGCAAAATAATGTGTTAGGAAGTCCTTCAGCATTTATAATTCAATCATGTATGGACGATAAATGTAAGGAAATGATAGTAGAAAATTAAAAATTCATAGTTGACATTCCTTTTAGTGGCACCTTCCATTAGCAATTATCCTATATCACGTGATGACTGGGGGAAATGTGTAGCTTTTATGAGAAAAAAAAAAAAGCAGTTCCTAAATGAATAGATTTTTTTCAAACTTGTTTGAAAACTACTTAAAGGGGTCTGGGCAGTGGCACACCCAGCTAAACACACATAGGACTAAGTACAAGGACCATGCAAGTATCTGAGTTTGAGCCCCTGGCTCTCCACCTGCAGGAAGGATACTTCACAAATAGAGAAGCAGGTCTGCAGGTATCTATCTTGCTATTGCCTTCTCCTCTCAATTTTTCTATATCCTATCCAATAAAATGGGGCAAAAATGGCCACCGGGAGCAGTGGATTCGTAGCATGGCACCAAGCCGAATTGATAACCCTGGAGGGAAAAAATAAAATCCTTATATGCTTTAGAGAAGTAAAAGGAAAGGCAAGGTTCAGGTTAGTCATTGAAGTCAGTATAAAGAGTATAGCACGCGCAGACCTGGGGATCTCTATATAACAAAGTGCAAGTTCATAATTTCCCCAATTGGGCTGTGGTGCACTTTACCCACCATCCAAGTATACTTCCCCTCCAGTGCAGGGCATTTGGCTCTTCCCTGCCCCTCCTATGCAGTCCCCCCTTAGTGACCCTACACTTCAACATAGGGCTTATACATGCCTCTCACACTATCTAGAACTTTGGAATAAACAAATACCTAAAAGTGGATAGGTCATTTTTTCTTCAAGTAAGAAAGCAAAATAAAATCTAAATCCTAGATGAATTTTTATTAAAAAGTTAAATGACATTTTTTTATTATCTGCATGTTATTGGTGGGAAAAGAAAATCACCTAGATGATTTTACTATTAGCAGGACATTTTATGTAGTGATTAATAACATTAATATTGATTCTTGGTTTGACATTAATTTAAAATTTTCCAGTTTTATTCTGTCAGGAGTAACTTGAAAACTGTGAATAGTTTTTTAAAATAAAAATCAATAACTCAATGGCCTTGCAAACATCTGAGTTATAAGTACATGCTCTATTATTTTACTGGTTACAAAAACAATGAATTTAAAAGACACACAAAAAAGATAAATTTGTTCTCAATAGGATGATGTGTATTACTCATTTAACATCTGCCCTCAGATGTTATTGATAGAAAATAGTTTTGATGTATAGAATAAAGGCAATTTTAAATGTATCTTTAGTGAAAAGAAATGGCTACTAAATAAAACTATTTCTAAAACTAGGTAAAGTTCCAAACACAAAAAAATAGAATTATTTCAGTTGATATTAACCAAAAGCACGCTAAAAATATTTTCCCAGAAAAATAAGATAAAATGCTGAATTTCCCTTTCTCTGAAATGTTTATGAAGCATAAGGCAAAAGTCAAAATAAAATAATCTTCATAGTCTAATATACCTGCCTAGATAATAACTTGTGCTACCTTTCTTTTTTTTTTTTACCTAGCTTTTTTGTTTAATTGTATATGTGCGCGCACACACACACACACACACACACACACATATATGGCGTGTGTTATTTTTACATAACTATCATCTATTGTAAAATCTCATTCTACTGGGGGCCAGGCAGTGGCACACCTAATTAAGTGTATACATACAGTGTGCAAAGGCCTGGGTTCAAGCCCCTGGTCCCTACCCACAGGGGGAAAACTTCATAAATGGTGAAGAACGGCTGCAGGTGTCTCTTGGTCTCTTTCCCTTCCCCCACCCCCCCCACTCCTCTCAGTTTCTCTCTGTCTTTATTCAATAATATATATTTTAGTTTTTAAAAAAATCTCATTCTACTAGATTGCTGGGATCCTAGGCTTTGTTCTTATTTCTGGGTTGAATCTGTTTCTGCAATAACTCAATGTTATCCCAGTGTTTAGGCAAGATGAATCCACTGCTTCTTGTTATTCTCACTCCCAGTATGTCTGCTATTTCTGTTTCTTCAGTCTGTTAAATGCCAGGGTTCTCTCTGCCGCCCATGCCTGGTTGGACCACAGATATACAATGAGACCCGCAAACACTGAGCTATCCAGAATAGGGTCATCATCCCACATGGCTACCAAGTATTTGAAATAGGACTTGTGGATCTGAGCTGTGCTGTCAGTGTAAAAGGCACACTCCCTGTGATGACAATATGTAAAGACATGTCAAATATCCCATCAGGCTGAATGAAAAGAAAAAAGTATAATGAAAAATAAAATAATCTATCAATCAGATTATTGATTCTGTAAAAGTATTAAGAACATAAATATGAAAGTTAATATATAGTGAGGGAAGAAAATACAGACTGCTTATAATAAGACAGCATCTTATGAAAATAAGAAAAAATAAGGAAAAAGTATAAATAGTTATACACATATTGTTCTTTTTCCTCAGAAAGTATCATTTCCTAAGACTTGAAATTCAGTTAACTCAATTTACTCATATGAGATTACCATATTTTAATATTAATAACTACAATTAATTCTTTTTAACAGATATTTTCATTCTAAGATTTAAAAATATATTTTACTTATTTATTTGCTGCGTAGAGATAAAAATTGAGATGGAAAGGGGAGACAGAAGAGAGGAGAAAGAGAGGCCTATAACAGTATGTCCCTGGTTCCCAACTGTCTGCCCCGACAGTTGGGAACCAGGGACTTAAACCCAAGTCTTTGCACATTTTGACTTGTGCACTCCACTGGGTGTGCCACCACTCAACCCCTCATTCTAAGACTTATCTTGGGGGATACACCTTATTGTCATTTTAATGATGAGTTAGTAAAGTTATTATACAAGCAGTATTGTACATGAATTTGAATATGCACAAGGAAAAATTGTTACTAGTATGTTGAACAGAATGAATTTGGTGTAGTACATTTGGAAAATGGGTTGTAATTCTTTGCTGTTTTTGAACTGGGAAAAAAGTCACTATTACATGTGTTTAAATGTTTTATCTAGAATGAAATGACAAAGTATTTCTTAACTTTCTGGAGACATTCCTTCAGTTGCTGCCATTGTTTGAAAATCGTATCCAATTATGGGTCCCAGAATCTTTTTCATCATTATTTAAGCCAGAACTGACACTAACTACTAGATGGCCCTTATCACATCACAGTTTGAAATCTATTGTCTCAGGGCAGTTGAATCACTGGAGCTCTTTGATGGTAGCGGGACATGTTTACCATGATTATTTCATTAAGCACACAGTTAAGCCACTTTCTGTCACTGACATTTCTAGATACCACTTACTGTGTTATTTGGAATTTCTATAAATATGCTAGAAGACATATTTGTAGAAATGAGATGGTAGGGTAAATGTTGTACACAATTGTTATGACAAATTGTTCTCTAATGTGTATGCAAATACTATATTTGCTCACTAAACTTTCTACCTTCTGTTTATCAGTTATTACATTGACTGAGCCAGATGCTAGATAAGGAAATGTGCAATGGATCAACTTCTGCATAGAATCCTTCCTTAGGTGTTTTTTTAATGTGACAGTATTTCAAGCTATGTGTAATGCAGAACTATTTGGTATTGGGACAGCCATGGAAAAGGCTATCAACTGTGAATTTTGTATAGATAATTTTTTTTTTTTTTTACTAAACTACAGAGGTTTTTAAATCAGTATGGAAGTTAATCCTCTGAGACAACAATGTCCTTGTCCATTCATATATCATGTTATGATCATCATTTGGTTAGTTAACAAAAAGGAGTTATCTGGCCATCTTCACTTCTGTAGTGGAAACATACACAATTTATCTGGAAGCATATAAAACCTTTCTATAGAATACAAAATGCACTTGTAAACTAGTCACTTTAAAAAATGGATGACAGTTTGACTCATAAAAATAATGTTTAGATTTCCTACTATAAGACACACAAACACGAAGCACACACACATTTTAAGTGTGTGCATTTTGTCATGCACGCAAATTCATTGACAACAAACACAACATTTAGAAAATCAAAGGAATACCTACAGATGTTGTTACCGAGAAGCTGAGTGTTCACTAGTATTTCTAATTTGGATAACCCTGCTAGAAAAACTGTACTCTGCCATTTCAGTGCAACAGACTTAAGCTATCAAGCCTGTGGGTGAGAATGATGAAGTGTGTTATAAAAAGGATTTAGTAAGTTTGGGGGCAAAAGGATGACTGGCTATACAATGCTCTGATAGCACCTACCAACTGTTCTAAGCACAACTACCCAAATGCACTGAGACAAACATATCACCCTCCACGCTGACAGGTGCAATAAAGCTAAGCTGCCCTTTACCAGCGAATGAAAAATAAGCCTGAGTGAGGAGTACGGAATGAATTTAAAGAAGGAGAATATTTTTTAGAGTGAGTCTGCAAAATTTATATATATTTTTTACCAAGCAAAATAACAGAGTATGAAATCTTTGTTAAATGTATAGACAAAAAGACAGCAAAATTTAAAATAATTTTGCTGTGTGTACTGGTGACATTTTTCTCTCTATTTTTTTTTCTGAGATACAGCCTAACTATTCACATTGTACTGAGCCTTGTTATATATTGGATCAGTTTGTGGTAACTGGCAGTCTCCCTGTATTAAAAGCTTGTGACTATAGGATACCACACATCTAAATTTCAAGTAGATCATGTCCATTACTTCAATAGCATTTTGGGAATAGAAAATGTTTATTTTTCAATATATCTGCATTATGTTGGGGTATGCACATTAATCAAACCTTTACTATTCAAGAGATTCCTGTTGAATAGGAGAGGGGGCCAGATGTTGGCACACTCAGATACACATACTTCAGTTACTAAGTACTGAGTATGACTCCATAAATTAATAAAAAATAGGTTAATTTTAGTGGCATTTTAGAAAGAGATCATCATCGGCAAACATTAAGAAATTGAAATGATGACATCAGAACATGCAGTCAACTCTCAGTACAAGTGGGGATATAAAAAGAGCTCTTCATTTTAGAATTATAGCTGTTTACAAGAAACTTTGTTAAAAGTGTTTTTATGTGCCAGATCCCAGATAATGTAAAGACATTATTGATCTAAAATTGTAAGGAAGAATTTCTTGATTGAAAACTCATTGTCAAGACACAAAATAGGACATTCTCTTCAACATCATGATATATGAGCCTATCCATGTTTTTTCTTAACTCAGTAGAGTTATTGTAATAATATGCGAAAGTTAAAGAGAGTGAAAGTAAAGTCTTTCCATGGGAAATGGAAAGTTTCAAAGTCTTTACCCTTGAATCAGTAGTTTTGATCTGTTTGAGTCTTAGAGTCTAGAGGCTTAGCCAAGAGGCAGTTTGATCAAAGTCTGTCTCCCTGCATATCTCAAAAAGAGAATGGTTAATCGTGTTTACTGTAAATGGAGGAGGAGGACACCAGTAGCATTCTCTAACTGATGAATATAATATGAAATCTCTACAAGAATATGATGAGGAAGATTATCTTTTTATACATTATTTTGAATGAAAGTGGATTAGTACAATATTTAAGAGCACTTTGGAAACAATGGATAAGTACAATTCGAACATTATGTACTTATTTGAATTAAGTATAAAATGGTTTTGTATATGCAGATGTGAATTTGCATAACTTAATAGACATTCCTTTTTCTCAAAACTGACTAAAATATGTTTTAATAATAAAATTTTAATGAGTTATTTAAATAAATACCTTCAATAATAAAATTCTTTTAAAATAATGTACATTTCTTTATTATTTAATTTGCAGTGAATCTCACTAGTGCATATTTAAGTAGCTTGAAAAGCCCTTAGTGGTTTCCCTGTGAATATCATTTTATGAAAGCAAGTGAAGCAATTAATTGGTTTCTATTTATTAATCCACTTCAGATGTAATGAAACCATAAGAACACACAAAATATATTTGCATCTTTGATTAAGACTGATATTATTATTGTTCAATTCAAGCTGCCTCATATTTCTAACAAACAGAATAAAATACATAATAGTGATTAAAGATCAAATTAAATCATTATAGACTTAAATAGAAGGAACAAAGTACTTTAATTCATTTTTCCGATAAAATGTTATTTATTGACCACGTACAGTGTTTTAGAACCTGAAATATGGAGGCCAGGTAGTGATGCACCTGGTTGAGCATACATGTTAGTATGGGCAAGAATGCTGGTTGAGTCCAAGGTCCCCACCTGCAGGGGGGAAGCTTTGGGAGTGCTTAAGCAGCGCTGCAAGTCTCTCTCTGTCTCTCTCCCTGTTATCCCCTCCCCTCTCAATTTCTGGCTGTCTCCTATAAATAAATAACAATAATGAAAAAAATGAAAACACAATAGACTCCATTCTATTATATTCCTCCTACTTAAAAAAGAAAAGAAACGGAAATATATTTGAAATAAAATATATATCAAAGGTGGGCAAAATAGGTCTCCTTGAATACAGCATCCCAACTGCAAGACTTGTTCCCAACACACTGAAGGAAAAGTCTGTGCTGTGTGTGGTGTCTTTCCTTCTCCCTCTGTTTCTTTTCCTATCTGAAAAAGCTGACCTGGAGTGATGAAGTCCTAACAATGATCATGAGTAGACGAATGCATAATGGATAGATGAATAAATAAATAAAATGTCAAGACAGATCATATTCAAATTCTCTGAAAATTTGATTGTAACAATTTTTCATAGCTGGCCTACTAGATCTACAGATGCATTTTCAGACCAGATGCATTTTAAATACAGCATTATAATCTTCTACTTGTTTCACCACTTTAAATAAATATCATGGCTGGGAAATCTTCTCAGTCAGTTGTTTGTATCAGGGAATATTCATATATATATAAATGTTTAGCTTCTATTTACAATAATGCTAATGTGACTAAAGTTACATTCTACAAACACTATTCATTTTCATTTTTTAAAACTTTATTTATTTATTGGATAGAGAAAGCCAAAAATCCAGAGGGAGGGGGAGGTATCGAGGAAGAGAAACAGAGAGATGCCTGCAGCACTGCCCCACCACTTGCAAAGCTTTCCCCCTGCGGGTGGGGACTGAGGGCTCAAACCAGAGTCCTTGCTCATTGCAACATGTGCACTCAACCAGGTGTACCACCACCCAGCCCCAATACTATTCATTTTCAATGTTCAGTTCAATGAACTTAAAAAAATAAACATAAAGCAATTTTACATCAATGTTTGTGAGATATCCTGGTCTATGGTTTCCATGTCTTACTATGTCTTGTTTTCCTTTATTTTTCCTTTTTCTCTTTTTTCACTTTATTGGGGCAGGGGTTCATCTCAAACTTGTTGATTATCAGAGTAACACAGCATTTGTAAATTAATAAGGAAGCATTTTATTCTCTTTTTTCCTATAATAGTTTGCATAGAATTATTGGCCTTGCACATCTCTTTTTTTCTTATTAGTGATTTACTAATGATCAACAAGCTTGTGGGATAAGAGGGGGACAAGATCTTTGTAGGGTGCAGAAAGTGTAAGGTCTGGCTTCTGCAATTTCTTCTGCACTGGACATGGGCATAGACGGTTGATCATAGAGGAGTTGATCCTCACCTCCCTCCCAGCCTGTTCCTATCTTTCCCTAGTTGAATAGGGCTCTGGGAGGTGAGGTTCCAGGACATTGGTGAGGTCATCTGCTCAGGGAAGTCAAGTTGGCATCATGATAGCATCTGCAACACGGTGGCTAGAAAAGCATAAAGGTATGAAGCATAACAAATAGTTTAATAATAAGGAGCGAAAAGGTAAGAATATAACAGTTGAGAGTTGGGGTCTTCATCTTGGAAGAAGCTAGGAAGTCTATTTTAAGTATTTTCCAAGGGGCGTATGACTAATTTTTGCCTGAGCCTGACAGGTAACATGCAGTTGGGCTAAAAGTATTATCTAGGAAGATGGTGTCAGAGTTGGAAATAAAACTAGAAAGGCTCAGGGAAGAGAGTAGTTCCTAAATATGGGAAAAGTATATAAATACTGTTAACAATAAACCCCATCCATCTGACCTTGGGCCCACATCTATGCATATTTAGCACAGTAACCTGTGTAACCCCTGCATCCCTATCAGTCTGAACTCACATTCCATGATTCTAGGAACATTCTAGGCTGCATTCATATCAGGACTAGTCATCCTCGAATGGCAGAGTATATTGACCCAGCCTCCTTTCAGATAGTATGGCAGTAACTACCATTGTTGTTCTATATAGAGAGAGGCCCACAAGAGGGCTTATGATGTTGTTTCTGATGGATATGACCAGTGATGGTGGAGAGTACAATCTGTTAGAGGTATAGGGTCATCATTTCAGTGTGGGAATCCCAGGATTCCCTGAATAGGGCCCCAGATAATGGGGTGGCCTGGTAGTGACCAAAAGGGCCATCAATGGAGTATGCTGGTCTCTTGGCCTTATCCAACTTTTGTAGTCCTTACTTTATCTGATAGGGTTAGGCTTAGAGTGATTGAGGGAAGTGAAATAGGAAGTAGGTAAGGAGGGTATCTAGTTGTAAGTAAAAAATATTTGATTAAGTACCTTATGGTGTCTTTTCTGTACTAAATTAATTTCTTTTTTGAGGAAGATTGAATAAATTATAGGATATATTTCACTAGTAAGTCTACAAAAGCTACTTGTATATTTCTGAGACTTTGTCTACTTCATTATATTTGTTGACACAGTATGTTATAAAAGTAACATTTAATCCTTTTAATTTCACTAAGATCTAAAATTTATTTTGATTGATTGTTTTTTACCAGAGCACTACTTATTTCTGACTCCTGGTGACAGCAGAGGTTAAACCTCACACTTTGCAGTTTCAGGCATTAAAGTAGATTTGCAGGGGCCAAGGTGCTGGCCCAATCGCTAAGACTACACACATTACTGGGAACAAGGATCTGTGTTTGAGCCCTGTTCCTCACCTACAGAGAGGGATATTTCACAAGTGATGAAGCAGGTCTGCAAGTGTCTCTCTTTCTCCCACTCTACCTTTCCTTACCCTCTCAATTTCTATCTTTCCTATCTAATAAAAAGGAAAGGTGGGTTAAGCACAGGTGGCGCAAAGCACAGGGACCAGTGTAAGGATCCTGGTTTGAGCCCCCTAGTTCTCCACTTGCAGGGGAGTCGCTTCACAGGTGGTGAAGCAGGTCTGCAGGTGTCTATCTTTCTCTTCCCCTCTCTGTCTTCCCCTCCTCTCTCCATTTCTCTCTGTCCTATCCAACAATGACAACATCAATAACAACAATAATAATAACTACAACAATAAAAAAGCAACAAGGGCAACAAAAGGGAATAAATAAATATAAAAAAAAAAAGAAAGGAAAGAAATGTCCAGTAGGAACAGTGGACTCCTAGTTCTGTTCACAAGCCCCAGTGATAACCATATTAGCAAAAAAAAAAAAGGAAAAGAAATAAAAGTTTGTTTTGCATAAGTATTATGCTATCTCTGGATTGGGATTTATATGAATAAACCCTCTTTATTTATTTTTATTTAAAATTATTTTTATTGTGAGACTATACGTTAATAGGAGTGTATATTAACACCGTTTCCTGCCACCAAAGGTCTGTGTCCCTCTACTCTCCCCTCCACAATGAAGCTGAACATCTACCCTCAACTTCCACCCAGAGATTTTTACTTTGGTGCCCTACTCCAAACTCAGTCAGATTCTGCTTTGAGTTTCCCTTTCTGTTCTTCTTTCTCACCGTTAGTTTATGAATGAGATCATCTCATACTCATCTTTGTCTTTCATCCCTCTTTTATCATTGGTTTTGGTAAATTCTCTCTGTATATCTTTCTTCCCTTAACATCTATCTCTTATTTAGGCTGTGTTTTGTTAAATTTGTTGACATTATTAAAAACTAATTTTGCTTTCATTGATATTTTCCTATTTTAAATCATCTTTTTCATTTTTTTTTCTACTCTGGTAATTCTCCACTTCTTTGTATTTCTGTTGGGAATCCACTCTTTTATTATCTAAATTCATAAGGTAGCAGTTTACCTATATTAATATTTTTGAATTTTTAATGTAAATATTTAAATCTGCCAATTTTCATTTAATAAACTTTAGCTATATTTTACATATATTAATATATTATCTTTCATTTCACATTAAAACATCTGATTTCACTTGACCATTTGAAATCGATTTATTCAATTTCCTTATACTTTGAGTTTTCCCAGATTGCCTCCTCCTACTGGTCTCTGATTACAGTTTCTGCGATAAGATAAAGTTGCATGATTATAAATGTAAAAAAATGTCTTATTACTTTGCATTAGGAAGTCCTGGATAACATGTCATACACTAGATAAGAAAATGAGTCCATACTGCTGCAGATGGTGAGCGCTTTAGTTGAAAATTCTTGGTTGAGGGAGTCATGGCATAAAGTGCAAGTACTGGCGTAAGGATCCCGGTTTGAGCCCCCGGCTCCCCACCTGCAGGGGAGTCGCTTCACAGGCGGTGAAGCAGGTCTGCAGGTGTCTGTCTTTCTCTCCCCCTCTCTGTCTTCCCCTCCTCTTTTCATTTCTGTCTGTCTAATCCAACAACAATGACATCAATAACAACAATAACTACAATGATAAAACAAGGGCAACAAAAAGGGAATAAATAAATAAATAAATAAATATTTTAAATTCTTGGTTGACAGTTTTGGTTTTCCCACTTAGCATTGTAGCTATATCAATCCTTTCTCCTTTTAGCTATGTCATTCCCTTTCTCCTTTTAATCACATTATCATTCTTTGTACATTAAGAGTTATAGCTTTGGGGGACAGGCAGTAGCGCAGAGGATTAAGTGTATATGGCGCAAAGCACACAGACTAGTATAATGATCCCCTTTCAAGCCCCGACTCCCCACCTGCAGGGGGGTTGCTTCACAGACAGTGAAGCATGTCTTCAGAAGTCTATCGTTCTCTCCCCCTCTGTCTTCTCCTCCTCTCTCCATTTCTGTTTGTGCTATCCAGCAACAATGACAGCAATAACAACAACAATAATAACAACAACGATAAACAACAAGGGCAACAAAAGGGAAAAAATAACCTCCAGGAGCAGTGGATTCATAGTGCAGGCACTGAGCCCTAGCAATAACCCTGGGGACAAAAAAAAAGGAATAATAATAATAAAAAGAGTTATAGTCGTTCGCTAATTCTCTTTGCTTGGAGCTCTCAGTTCTTTTGACTGTTATGTGTCACAATATGACTGTTTTGTGTTTGTTGACCTTATTGGATCAGTAGATTGTTTTTACATATAAAATCAGGCCATTATCAAACATTTTCCGTCATTTTTAGTATCTCTACTCCTGGGGCCTTCTACTGAATGGTCCTCAGTAATCCTTTTGTTGTTATTGTTGCCTAGTTTCCTTTAGACTTTCCTTTTTATGTTTATTCTCAAAGTGGATATTTTCACTCGTCTCTATTTCAAGTTCATGGTTACTTTCTGTTTAAGTACAGGTTAATTTTATGAAATCACTGTAGTTAAATGCAGAATTACACTGCTATTCATTTTGCAGCTCATAATTCCTGTTGCATTTCCCTAGATTTTGTCTCATTGTTAACATGGCTTTGTTGACCCTATAAATATATTTGAAATCCCTTGCATCTCAGTGTAGCTTCAATTTTATTTTTTAAATCATCACTTTTGAATCTCGATGGTGATGGGAATTGAACTGAGGACCTCCCACATGTAAGTCCTAAGCTCTAACAGTGAGCTAACTCCCCAGCTTTCCATATAGCTTTATGTTGCTAGAGCCAAGATCTGGATATCTATATAGTCAATTTCTGCTGGATTTTTCTTAACAAACAACTCGTTATATTTATTTGAAAATTTTTAAGACTGGGCCAGAAATATAAATAGTTCCCTTAGAAAGTGTGCTGCTTTGGTTTGTGTAAAACCCAGGTTCTCTAACATGTTGAGAGCAGAAGAGGGGAGCGGAGGAGTGTATAGAGGAAGGGGTTTAAAAGATATAAAATGATATAGTTAATATATGACTAGAAGCCAGCTTGTATTAGTGACAGTGACTATGTAGAAGTTTTAAAAGCAGACTTTCCTTTTTTATAGCAGTTTTAAGTACACAGCAAAGTAGAACTGAAAGTGTACAGCAATTCCATCTGCCCTGCACCCCCAAATATGCCCAGAAGTCTCCCCACAGTCGGCACCCACACACCACAATGGTGCTATCTACAGGGACACATCATTAGCAGCCAAAAATCCTTGTATGCATTACAGTTACTCACTTTGCTCTGTAGTCTGCAGGCTTCTGTTAACCTAAGCACCCACCAGGTTTTCTAATTCTTTACCGTATTTAGTAATTTTGGTTGAAAATATTTTCTGTAATACATTGTAATTACATATGTAGTATGCTGGCTATAATACTCCTCTGGCATTTAAAAAGGATTTTACTGGGGGCTGGGTGGTAGCACAGCAGGTTAAGCACATATGGCGGCGTACAGCGCAAAGGCTGGTGTAAAGATCCTAGTTCAAGCCCCCAGCTCCCCTTACCTGTAGGAGGGTCGATTTGCATGTACTGAAGCAGGTCTGCAGGTATCTATTTATCTCTCCTCCTCTATGTCTTCCCCTCCTCTCTCGATTTCTCTCTGTCCTATCCAACAACAAAAACAGCTATAACAGTAACAACCACAACAAAGGCAACAAAAATGGGAAAAATAGCCACCAGGAGCAGTGGATTCATAGTGCTGCCACCAAGACCAAGTGATAACCATGCAGGCAAAAAAAAAAAAAAAAAAAAAAAAAAAAAAAAAAAAGGATTTTGTCTGAAAAAACTTGTTTTTTTTTAGTAGTAATTTGCCAATATGGAAACTGTAGATTATCTCTTCCATTGCGTCAACTGCTAAATTAATTTTAAAGATTTCTTTAACTTGTCCAAATGCTTGCCATTATACGTGCATTGTCAATGATTTGCAAAGAGATTATTTACAAACAGTAACTACAGTAGTCTTCTACCCTCTGCTAATGAGTTTGCAGACTAGAAAACACACTCAAAAGATTCAGCCAGCTCTCAAAGTTTTCTTGACTTTCACTTTTTCTCTAGAATACCGTCTTCTCATGGGTACCTTCCTAGAAGGCCCAAGATGCCTGGAGAGTTTTGATCAGCCCTCCCTTAGCTCTGCCATCCCTAGGATTCCCATTTAGATGTTCTGGCTATTCCACTGACTACCACAACCAAGGGATACAAACTCTAGCTACTAATTCTCCACATTTACCCCATTTGTTTTCCAAACAGCTCTGTCATAACTAGCTGACTAAGTTGTGAGTATTCCTCCCTTAGCTCAATGAAGTCCGCTTAAAGATTGCTAAAAATTTATGAGCATTTTTATACTGGACAGTGACACTTCCTACCTGGGAACTACGGTGAAAGGGAGAGTGATGGTCCCATATTCTCACCATCCTTTTCCAAAGCTCTCATATTTTTTCAAGAATTAACTGTTTCTCAAGTTGTTAGGTCTTTGTGATTTGAGTCAATGTCTTTTGTGGTAAAAGAATGTTTAAATTTTTGGTCCGGAGTGAGAGTTAGTTTTACCTGAGAAGTGTTACCACCGTGTTTAGGTTGCCATGATGGGATGTCCTCAGAGCTTTCTGCTTCTGGGGCTTTTTCAGTACTGTTAGTTGAAAGGTAAAGAATAAAATCACATTATGAGATAAATGGAAATATTTACATTATTTTTAACCATTGATAAAAGCTTCTGTGGAGACTTTTTTATTTTATTTTATTTTTTCCCTTTTGTTGCCCTTGTTGTTTATCATTGTTGTTATTATTGTTGTTATTGCTGTCGTTGTTTTGGACAAAGAGAAATCGAGAGAGAAGGGGAAGAGAGAGAAGGGGAGAGAAAGATAGACACCTGCAGACCTGCTACATTGCCAGTGAAGCGAATCCCCTGCAGGTGGGGAGCCGGGGGCTCGAACCGGGAGCCTTACGCCAGTCCTTGCACTTCGCGCGACATGCGCTTAACTTGCTGCACCACCACCTGGCTCCCTCTGTGGAGACTTTTAAAAATCATTTAATCAATTTCTCAGCTATCTTTGAGCTCTGTCTTGACAAAAAGAAATAGACACCTAACAATCTGTAAGCTCATCTAAATAGCCATTTGATCTATGGTCTATTATCCATCAGTTGAATATTTATATAATTTCACATTACTAATTAAAACCATGTTGGTGTTATAAATTTGATTTTTTAAATATGAACACAGTTCTATCCTACCATTATAATAAATGATTTATGTGGAGTGTTTATAACTCAAAGAAAAGTACTTTTTAAAATTCAAAACCTTTAAGAGAGTAAAGGAGGGTCTACGTGATGGTGCATCTGGTAGAGCACGCAGTACAATTGGTGCATCTGGTAGAGCACGCAGTACAATTGGTGCATCTGGTAGAGCACGCAGTACAATTGGTGCATCTGGTAGAGCACGCAGTACAATTGGTGCATCTGGTAGAGCACGCAGTACAATTGGTGCATCTGGTAGAGCACGCAGTACAATTGGTGCATCTGGTAGAGCACGCAGTACAATTGGTGCATCTGGTAGAGCACGCAGTACAATTCACAAGGACCCAGGTTCAAACTTCCACTCCCCTGGCTTCACAAGTCATGAAACAGTGCTGTGTGTCTCTCTGTCTTTCTCCCTCTATCTTCCTCTCTCCTCTCAATTTCTCTGTCTCTATCAAATAAATAAAAATAAAAATAAATTTTAAAAAAAGTCCCCACCTGCAGGGGGAAAGCTTCACGAGTGGTGAAGCAGGGCTGCAAGTGTCTCTCTGTCTCTCTCCCTCTATCTTCCCCTCTCCTCTCAATTTCTCTGTCTCTATCAAATAAACAAAAATAATGAAAAAAGAAACAGTGCTGTGTTTCTTTCTGTCTCTCCCTTTCTTTCCCTTTCTGTCTGTCTCAATTTCTCTCAGTCTCCTCCCCTTCTCTCCCTTTCTCCAAAATAAACAAATAGAGAATAAGGTATAGATACATATAGTTTTTTATATTATGCATACTTTCAGTGTTTGGTTATAAAAATATACTTACAACCTTGATATGGAAAAAATAGAGACTAAATACTTCATAATGTGTGCTATGTAAGCAGAAACTCCAAGAAAAGGGAAGCATATTTAAGAGGAGAATCTGATGAAGACAAAATGCCCAAATCTCTACTAGGGAGCCCAGAATATCTCCTAAGTCAAAGATTTGTTTAATTTGCTATATTGGGGAGAATTATGACAAAAGGGAAGATGCATTTAATTGGAAGAAAATGCTGAGCTGAGGTAGCTAGGAAACTCCAGGTCTGTGCAAGCGAAGGGAAGAACAGCTCATTTAAATAGCCTTAATTAAATGAAGAACAAAACTGTGATTCCTGTGGGCTGGAATTAAATCAAGCTGTGATAACCAGCAGGGCAAAAAGAAGCAGGGACATATGTGTAAGACAGAGAAATGCTTCTCACATATCTAGGCAGGAAAGTAGTATTATCATATGTCACTAATGTCTCCTTAGAGGCATGGATGTCTAAGGAATTCAGTCAGTCCAATTTTGGCTGAGTATCAATATGTAGTTTCCGTTTGTTTTTTCACATCACATTCTTCTGCACACTGATAGAGAATTAACTTTGTGTTTGTGTGTATGTGTGTGTGTGTGTGTATGTGTATTTTTTGTCACTGCAGAGATTTCACTCTGCACTGTTTTCAGATAGAATGTGTGTGTGTGTGTGTGTGTGTGTGTGTGTGTGTATGAGAGAGAGAGAGAGAGAGAGAGAGAGAGAGAGAGAGAGAGAGAGAAGAGAGAAGATGGGCACATCATAGCCACAGCTATGAAACACGTTCCAGTTTGCGGGGGTCTGATTCAAACTTGGCTTGGCAACATTATAGGATGTGTTAAATATTGCATTGTATAGCTGTAGAGGTCTGTTGGGATAGTAAAGAAATGTTCAGGTACATGAAAGTACATTCTAGAATGAACAAAATTATAAATGAAAGCTCAATGTAGTAAAGAAAATTTCCTAATTCAAGAATGCAGTGAAGAGGATGAAATAGTCAAACAACGGTGTTAACAAGATATGTGACAGAGGACTGAGGTTAGAAAAATATGGTGGGAAATTGATACATAACTTGAAGAGATTGGCACATGATTTAGGTACACGTCTCTCAGAAGTAAGATGAAAACAGATTTAACTTCAACAGTAATCAGAGAAATGTCATCATTCATGAGCCTGCAGATGTGAGTTGTGTATGATATAGCCCATGCTGACAATAGCAATCTTACGTCTCCACCATCATGGAGCTCTTATATAAGTGCAGTCACATACAGGAAAATTCATAGCAACTTAGTTTGCAATAACAAAATACTGAAATAATTGAAATGTTCATTAGTAACAGGGTTGTTAAATTGATATACTCATAAAATGCAATGCACTATTTGAATGTATATGTATACATGACGATATATCCCAGTCACTATTTCCTAAAAAAGTAGGTCACAACAACTAAATATAGCTCCTAAGATGATGAAAATAAAGCTAGAGCTAATATTACTAGGAAAAATATATGTATATATAAGGGGGCCGGGCAAGAGCACAGTGGGTTAAGCATACATGGTTCGAAGGGCAAGGATGGGTGTAAAGATCCTGGTTAGAGGCACCAGCTCCATACCTGCAGGAAGGTCACCTCACAAGCAGTGAAGCAGGTCTGCAGGTGTCTATTTTTCTCTTTCCCTTTCTGTCTTCCCCTCCTCTCTCAATTTCTTTTTGTTCTGTCCAACAACAACAACAGAAAGGGCAACAAAGATGAGGAAAATGGCCTCCAGGAGCAGTACATTTATAGTGCAGGTACCGAGTCCTAGCAGTAACCCTAGAGGCAAAAAAAAAATTGTGTGTGTGTGTGTGTGTGAAAAATCATGACATATTTTTCACTTTTTTAAAAAATATTTATTTATTCCCTTTTTTTCCCTTGTTGTTTTATTGTTGTGGTTACATTATTATTGTTGTCGTTGTTAGATAGGACAGAGAGAACTGGAGAGAGTAGGGGAAGACAGAGAGGGGGAGAGAAAGATAGACACCTGCAGACCTGCTTCACCGTCTGTGAAGCGACTCCCCTGCAAGTGGGGAGGTGGGGTCTCGAACCGGGATCCTTACGCTGGTCCTTGTGCTTGCACCACATGCGCTTAACCCGTTGCGCTACTGCCCGACTCCCTATTTTTCTGTTTTTATATGCAAAATGCATCATGGCTTTTCAAATACCCAATATTTATTCAAATATGTATATTGATGTATATATATATATTATCACAACATGAAAGTAAAATGGAATTGTACAGTTGATAACCCAATATGATAGTGATTATGGCTTGGGAAAAGAGAGACAGGGACCAGGCAAGTGTTGATCAGTGACTTTGAATGTATTGATATTATTCTATTAATTCAGTGAATTATTTCTGTTACTACCTTGAACTATACTTTTTTTCTACATGTTCTTTTGTATATGTATATTCTTAATGTTATAAATGAGAGGGAGAGTGAAGTTAAGTAGGAATTTAAAGAAATGGCCAAATTTTCGATCTGGATGAGTGGGGAATCCAAAATAGCTTGAAGCATACAAATCATCTGTGCAGAAATACATGTCTACTTCACCTTAAGAAAACCTGTCCAGTTTCCTTTTCACATTTAGCCTCTGTTACCTCCCTGAGAGGATGTGGTTCTAATTACACCTTCAGGCTGGCTTTATGACAAGATGTGTTGACTACATGTTGGGACTTCCTATAAGTCCAATACTGTTGTCACCACAGAAGCTAGCAAGGCCTCTGACCTTCAGCTGATATTTCTGTTCTCTTTGACTCCAAGCTTATTTCTGAATCTCTTCAAGTGATGTTCTGCTCTGAAACTCATCTTGGCAAAGGTGCTATGTAATATCCTAAGATACCAGTAATTTTACACTGTAGCAAGAGGTGAGTAATACCCCCTTGGGGCTGTGGATCATGTTGCCTTGCCTGGAACTATAAAATGGAGTGCTTTATCTTAATGTGTCTTTTTCCTTAGTGCTTTATTCCTTTTTTTACCCAGTCATACAATTCATTATTAGATCATGCCTATTGTTACCCATGCCAATTTTATTCTTTTAATTACCTTACTGAAGTTGCTCATTTGTTATAGTAGTAACAGATCATTATGCTTTAATTGTTACGATACAAAGAAATTATTTGTAAATAAACCATTTCTTGGCAACTGACTTAAAATGACTTTGAATTCTTAGCTGTACAATCAGTGTTTTGTATTTCCCTAGTAATTCTTCCAAAAAAAAAAAATGCTGGATTTGGTTTATTTTTTTCACTGCTATGGGCTGAATTTTTTCACACAGAAAGAGAGACAAATGGAGACATGAGGGAGAGAAAGACATCACAGCACTGGAGTTTCCTTTCATGTGATGGGGGCTGGGCTTGAACCCGGGTTGTGCACACAGCTAAGCAGCTGCACTGTCCAGGTGAGCTATTTTGCTGGGCCAAACTGACATTTGTGTTTGTTCCTTCAATAAAAACTTGAGTTCTGGAGTAAATTCCAGTCTGGTAAATTCCAGTCTGGTAAATTCCAGAAAGCAAAAGTATAGCCTCCATTTTTTTTTATTCTCTTTTTTGATGTGATAAGGTTACACTTCCTTTATATCCAGGAAACATTGTCACAACCAGAACTTTATAAGACATCAAGCCTCTTATAAGGCAAATTATGGCTCTGAATTCTAAGACCAACAAACTAGCCATCAGATACCATTGTTCCTGGACCAGGCAGTGATGCACTGCACCGGGTTAAGCCCACATAGTACAGATACCATAGTTCCTGATCATTCCTCATCAAGTAAAGACCTTGTCACCCTGTGTTCTGATGCTTTGCTACTGCTCCTCATCTGTGGGCTGGGTTCACATGCAAAAAGGTGAAAGGACTACAAACTCCTGTCACACTCCTAAATTATAATTAGATACAAACACAAAGCAGTAATAAGTTTGCTTCCAGTGCTGAATACACTCTAAAAGTAAAGGCCATTCAAACCTTAGCAATCGGTCTCTCACAAATTTACACAGTACTGCTTGAGATGTATTTGAGCAGATAATGTGCCTTCGTTAGCCAGTTATTAAGGAAATTTGCTTAGTTGCCCTCTCTTGAATTCCTTGTCTATATATAACCAGCAACCTACATTTCATAATACTTTAGGGTTACCAAAAATCACATCTGTATAATATGATAGCATAATATCTTGAAAACTGCTAGCCCTACAATAGAGGGAGCAGACTTTCATATTTATTGTCAGGAATAGAATGCAGAATGACATGAACTACCATGAACTAGATGCAGAGCAGTAAGTGATTATTACAGTGTTAGTGCTCCACCCAAGTCCTTCCGATTCCATTTCCAATTTCTAGGCACTTGTTTCTCTGCTCTGGTGGGCTTTATTCCACTGGCTAATATATGCATACCTTCAGACGCTTTCCTTTGAGCCCTATAGTGCCTGGGGACGTTATGTTCTCTGGGGAAGTCTTTAATAGATGACTCCCAGGGACCAGGTGGTGGTGCACCTGGTTGAGCGCCCATGTTACAGTGCACAAGGACCCGGGTTCGAGCCACCTGTCCCCACTGGCAGAAGGAAAGCTTTGCAAGTGGTGAAGCAGGGCTGCAAGTGTCTTTCTTTCTCTCTCCCTCTCTATCTCCCCTACCCTCTTGATTTCTGACAGTCTCTATCCAATAAATAAAGATAATAATAAAAAAAACTTAAAAAAAATAGATGACTCCCTTCTATTTCAGATTTTCCCTGAAGGTTGAAGGAATGTGGTGTGATTTCTTCTTCTTGTCCAGAGTTCCTTCCACTACTACCAGCTTTTTGTTCCTAGAAGTATTTTTTCTGAATTTGCTTTTCAAACTCCTAACAAGAATAAATAAGCATTTGTGGTTTGTATGCAATGAATGTTGTAATATCTCTAGAGTGGATTACCCATAATCAAGAACATCAAGGACACAATGTACTTTTTTCATCTAAACTTAAAATTTGCCTATAGACCACCTCACTTTGCCAGTTCACTTGCTATGTGTCTGCTTCTCCCTTTAAGTAACTTTATAATCTATCCATAGTCTTAGGTCTTTCGTTATCCACTTGCTGTACATATTGTTTTGGAATACAGAATCTCTGTTTCATGCAGGGCTTTCTTTCTACCACTTTTACGTGGCAGATATTTTCTGCTTCCTAGCTACAGGACAGCTGCTACATCAAAATTGTTTTAACTTTCTAATGAGAACACTCCAGCCTTCTGTTTTGTTGTTTGTTTTTTGTTTGCCTAGCTACACCTGTACTGTTTTTCAATTACCTTCTCCACAGACCTATAAAATGTCTTTCTGAATGAGATCACAGTTTATACTTAATTATGTTAGAAGAGACTCCCTTACTATTTGTAACCAAATTCCTTTTCCTTTATTTAACTATTTTTTAAAGAAATGTATGTCCTTTTTATTACTATTGGCAAGTTTAAGTTTATAGTACATTCTGTGACACATAGGCACGATCTCTCATATCTCCCTTTTTAATTTTTTTATTTGTTATTAATAGTTTGTTACAAGATTGTAAGATTATAATGCATAGCTCCACACTACACCCACCAGCAAAGTTCTGTATCCCTACCCTCCCACCTCCCAAAGATAACCACCATACTTTTCACAAGCCTTACAAATAATTTGTTTACTTCTGTTTTGTTTGGATTTTTTTTTTTTGGCAAGTTCTTATAAATGAGATCTCTAGGGAGTTGGGCAGTAGCACAGCAGGTTAAACGCACGTGGTGCAAAGCACAAGGATCCCTGTTCAAGCCCCAGGCTCCCCATCTGCAGGGGAGTCCCTTCACAGGCAGTAAAGCAGGTCTGCAGGTGTCTTATCTTTCTCTTCCCCTCTCTTTCTTCCCATCCTCTCTCCATTTCTCTTTGTCCTATCCAACGACAACAACAGTAATAACCAAAATAAAATAAGGGCAACAAAAGGGAATAAGTAAATAAATATTTTTTAAAATTTTAAAAATAGTTTAAAAATGAGATCTCTAGATTCCATATATGAGTGAAACCATCTGGTACTTGTCTTTCATCTTTTATTTTGCTAATCATAATCATCTCCAGTTCTATCTATTTTGTTGTAAATTACATACTGTCAGCTTTTTTAATTGCAGAGTATTATTCCATGGAATAATAACTTCTTTAGTCATCTGTTGATGGGCATTTAGACTGCATCCACTCTTTGGCTATTTGTGAATAATGCAGCTATGAACATAGGGGTACATATATCCCTTCGAAGTAGTGCTTGTGTGTCCACTGGATAAATGCCCAAGAAAAAAATAAGAAATATGTAGAAAAATGAAGCCATTTTTCTGACAATCAAGATAGATCACGTCTAAAGATTTGTCTAAACATTGCTTTGTGTGACCAAAAGTGGTATTTTTTATATAGGCTTCAACAGAATTGCACAGAGTGTCAAATATTAGAATGTAAGTGAAAAATAGTGAGAATTCAAGATTCTTTAGTGTCCTTTACTGTCTACACACAGACACACACACACACACACACACACACACACACAAATGCTCACAGACACACACGTATCAAGGCTGAACTATATTTCTTAATTTTTATGTCAAATCATTACGGACTTGAAAATAGATTACATTTTGGAAAATTATAACTTGAGAGAGAGCAAACTCTTGTCTCTCAACTTTCATTATGTTGCCAGACTAAAAGATAAAAATAAATTTGAAATAAGTCATGATCTACGCAGACTGTGCAGCAAATTTCCACTAAGAGGTGTGGAAGTGCATGCAGTTTTTGGACTCTTCTCTCATTCCACTCCTTGTGAATACACCCATAATGTATTTTTTCGACAACAGTCTTTTGTGTGAAAATAAAGATTGCTTATTCCACAGACTCATACTACTAATACACAGCAATTTAAATTCCATGGACAAGGCTCAAATTAAAAATAATGATGTAAATTTTAGTCCCTCCAATGCATGTGATGAGAAGAGTTGATATTTAAGGAGTTCCCACACTGGCTTAGCTTCTAAATTTGTATAAATATATTGGGAAGAGACTTTCCTCTTGCTAATTTAATAAAGAAATATATTTGAACTGATGTAAGTTAATAATAGCTTTATTACAATAAATTCTGCACTTTAATAATATGAATAATTCTAAAAGAATAGAATTAAAACAGCCATTTTCCAATTACCTTATAATTGCTTATTTAGTTTAAAAGATTCAATAAAAACCATCATGTGGGATTTAAAAGTAGACACATCTGTGTACCAATGAGATTTATGAAAACAGAAGCAACTTTATTTTATTTTATTTACTGGATAGTGACAGAGAGAAATTGAAAGCAGAGGGGGAGACAGAGAGGGAGAGAGAGAAACAGAGACACACCTGCAGCCCTGCTTCACCACTAGTGAAGATTTCCCCCTGTAGGTGGGGGCCGGGGGCTTTAACCTGGGTCCTTACACACTATAACATGTGTGCTTAACCTTTAAGGAAGAAATAGAAATGTGTCATTGATAATCATGGACAAATTTGAAAAGGACCTTCTGTCAGGTTGTGGAAAAACCTTGGGGTAATAAAAATTCAAGAAGATAATGTTGGCAGTGGTCAAGTTGTATAGAATTTAGTTGAAACTAAAACTTAAGTTGAAGAACTAAAGCTTTAGTGTTAACTAAAACCTAAGATGTAGAAATGTAGTATTAAATGAAGATACAAAAAAAAACACACGTAATCTTATATAAATGTAGAAAGCAATTCAAATTTCCTTCGAAAGACAATAATACTAATAGGACTGTATTTCTGCATATTTCTCGTATTATTTACACACTTGTTACAAAATGAAAAGTTATGCCATCAGGAACTAAGAAGTGGATAAAACACACTGGGAAGTGGGGGATATAACTAATTTAATAAGCATACATTTAAATTTTCATTGCACCTTAACATTCCAAATAAAAATAATAGACATTTTCGAGTTATAATCTACTGATATGTCAACATCACTATTAATAGAATCAATTCTCTGTTGCAATCTGTTCCTTTTTAAAAAATGTCTTTATTTATTGGATAGACACAGCCAGAAATCAAGAGGATGATAGAGAAGGAGAGAGACACCTGCACCACAGCTTCACCACTCACAAAGCTTCCTCCCTGTAAGTGGGCGTCGGGAGCTCGAACCTGGGTTATTGCGCATTGTAATACGTGCGCAATAACCAGGTGCGCCACCACCAGGCCCCTGTAATAAGTTCTTACTACTAGTGAGTTGAATGTGACAGTATAACAATGAAGATTAACAGGCAAGGCATACTAGTCATTATTTAATTTACAATAGACTATATTTTAAAATGAGATTTCATTTTTCATTGCAGTTTATTTTATTTTTTTTCTAGTTTTGTTTTAGATGAGTAGCTAGCACAGCAATGTACAGCTTCTCATTTAGTCTCTTCTTTATCCCTGATATGTTCTCTCCACTCTTTCTACCCTTGCTTTATATTTGCACTTCCTAGTGGAACTTTTCATTCTTGAATTGTTTTTTTCTCTGAGCTCTGTTTTGTAGAGATTTTTTGCTAAGTTGCCAGAAATTTATATAAGTAAACATAATAAATGAAATTTAAACTTAGCATTCCAAACTTTTTATTTAACAAACCTCAAACTACACTTTAGTTTTTAAGTTTTATATTTTTATTACTGAAGCCATGGGTAGCAAATTAATATTTTGTGTATTGTGACTTGGAATTTTCATATAATGATCTTTCTTTTATTACTTGAAGATAAAGATGATGTTCCTCTCTCCTGAGATGGACATGGATTAATTAGATGATGGATATAAAATATTTTAAAACATGAAAATGTTAAATCTCCAACAATAGCCAGCAGGTACATGAAATGACAGTGTAGAACTTGATAATGAAATATAAATCTTTGCAACAAAATCATTGTTATTCTGTTTTAGTGCAGATATAAGAAATTATGCTAGCAATCTAGAAATGTACTAAAATGTATGACAAAGTTGAAATTCTAAGTGAAATAGTATATTTTAGTTGTTAAGTTAAATGATATTCTTGACTGCCAATCAAGATGAAAATAAAGACTGACTCATGCTATATTACACATTTAAAAATAAATCTCAAAATGATTGAAGTTACAAGTTAAAGAAATACTAAGTACAAAACTCATTATATATTGAAGAAGTAAGAAAATGTTCTTATTTCATAAACTTCAAAGGAAAAATACAGTTTATCATTAAAAAGTAAAACTTTTTGAGCCTCTAAGATACTTTGATATCTTAGAGTGTGTGCTTGTTTTGTCATGAGTACATCCCAAAATTGAGTCTGACAAGACACCACGGGAAGCTTGAGTGCTGTGGTGACTTTCTGTCTCTCTATCACTGCCTGCCTTTATGACCTAAAAAGTGGCATAGGAATGATTAATCCTCAGTGAAAGAAAAATATTAAATAAGTAAAATAAAAGTAAAAGCCTTTATCACACAAAAAGAAAATATAAATATAGAGAAAAACTATTGACAATACATATATGAAAAATATCCCTTCAGTTTATAAGTAGTCAGTGAAAAGTTAAGATTCAAAAAAAAATCTCAAAGCTCATTATTGGTTAATATTAAAGGACCTATGATTAAAAATAATAAACAAGTGAATAAATAATATGTTTATTTTTGCTAAGTACTAAAATGAGGCTTAATTAGTCACAGTATTGGCCTATTGAAGGACTGGGAATAAGGCTTTAATTTAATCATTTTATTGAGGGGTAGCTTAATGGTTTATAGCACAGTTCTTAACACATGGGTACAATTTCTCATCTCCCATGATAGATGTCCTCAAAACACTCTCATCTCCAGCTTAAGTCCTTTTCTACCATTGTGCATGAGAATCCCAGTGACCTCTCCAGTCCCCCAACATTTTTTTCCCCAGAGTCCTTTGCTTTGGTTCAATTTTTGTGTGTGTTCTGTGTTTAGAGAAAGAAATAAGAAAGTCTCCCCAAAGAGGAAGGAGAATGGGTCCATTGTATGGAGAGTTGGAAGTGTAGAACTGTGTCAGCAAGCTTGCTGAGTTCCAAAGGAAAAAAAAAGGGGGGGGGGTGCAAAAAAAAATGTAACTGAGAATGAAGTGCGGACTAAGATCAGAAAGAGACAGTGGTAGAGCGCCTGAGCCTGTACAATGTGAGAAGGACTTAGCATTTTCACCCTGGGTAAGAGAGACTGCTCACTGGCTCAGGCACTTGCCTTACTATGCATTTGGCCTAGCTTCAAATCCTAGCCCTAGACAGGTCAGATGTCATGGCAATGGAGGAAGCTTCAGTGCTATGATATCCTTCTGTCTATTTATCTATGTACCAATCTACCCATCCATCTATATCTGAATGAAAAGGTATCCAAGAACACTGAAATTTTACATGTGTGGGCAGTTGTTACATAAAAAATTAAAGAAGTAAATCTACATCCTTGGAAGATTTTTAAGACAAAGAATAGCAAATTCTCCTTAGATTTATTATTTACAACAACATAAATACCAGTGCAAAGTGTCTTGCTGTGTTACTATTTCTGTATAGAATGTAAAAGAAAACAAATGGAATAACTTCAAACATGCAGAATAGGTGCAGAAGGCTATATATCAAGGCTGCCATTGTTGCTGCCACAATGGGGCTTGAGGAGGAGGAAAACACTTGTCTGTACTTTAACTAGCTTCATTTGTTATGGTGAGACTCTTATCATTTTTGTAACATTAAATATACCAAGAAAGGTAATTATGAAGAAAATTTTAAAAGTACTAGGGATCTAGTTAAATGAGAAATGCATTAAAGGGGGAAAAACACTCAATGGGCAATTAATTCAGAAGCTTAGTCATGATTTGAAAGAATAATATAGTAATGTTTATTTAAAAACTAATGATCAGCTGTATTTATTATGCTAACTCCAAAGTGCCATCTTGTAGGAATCGTGTACTTAATCTCTAAATGTCTACTAAAATCATGTTTAGCAACTCAGAATGAAATTTAGTTTGTTTATAATTACTGACATTATAAACACAAAAGCAGCATTCTTTGCTTTGTGACTTGGTAAGTACAGATAATATTCTCTGCCCATCACTGAAATGAGTTTGGCATTCATCTGTCTCATTGAATGTTTAAAAGGATTAATTATATAATGACTATAAAATGGTTTAAAGACAGGGTTAGGTAGTGGCTCACCTAATAGAGCACATATTATCATGCACAAGGATCCTGGTTCAATTCCTTGGTCCCCACATGCAGGACTGACACTATGAGACACAAGTAGTGCTATGGGTGTTTCTTCTCTTTCTCTCTGTCTTTGTCTTTCTCTTCTCTGTCTCTCACACTTTTGGAACAGGAGAGCTGTAGAAGCACTGGCAGAAACCTGGTGGCAAAAGAATGTTTTAAAAGCTTTAAGTGTTAGGTATTATTACATTTGTTATTTTTTTTGGCTCTTCTGTATTTCTATGGGATTAAATCTATTACTAGGCTAGCAATCAACATTTCAAACCATCAAAACACTGAAAGTAACTTCAATTTTTTTGCAGACTAAATCTAAAATAGTTTACTTGAAATTGACTCACTAAGAAACAAGAAGAATTTTTCTACATTTTACTCATTTAGTATTATCTCCCTTAGGTATTATTCAATCATGTGTCAAGCACTCTAAATTATTTCCCCATTGATTAATTCATTTTGTCTAATAAATATTGCTTCAGCATGATGCCTATGGAAACAGAATTGGAGCATTTCAGAACATTTTCAAAGAAATACTTGTATCCCAAATTTTGTATTTAATGAAATGCTTCATTTATTGATTATAATGCAATAAACATATTTCACGTTTTTCAAACTTTAAATTTAGATTGTTGATCCAGGACACAGTGATAAAATATTGAACTCTCAACCATAAGGTCACCAGTTTGATACCTGCCAGCTCATGTTCCCGAAAGTTGCTCTAGTGTTCTCTTTTTTTTTTTTTTTCAGGAATTTTAAATTTTATTCAGGAAAACTGAGAACATTCACATATTAGGCCGAGAGAGAGAGAGAGAGGAGAGAGAGCAGAGATCATACTCACATGATGACTGACCAAGAGGTCTAATGTTCTCAGTTCTCTCTTCTTCCTCCTCTTATCCCTCATTAATAAATACATTAAATATTAAATAAATAATTTAGATGAGAACTCTTGTCTTTATTCTCAGTAATAACCATGCCCCCCACAAAACCCTCCCCAATTCATTCCTATAAATATAAATTGATGTAATCTTAACCCTGTCCAAGGCATTGCTTCTTAACTTTTTTAATTTGTGATTTAATAATGATTGACAAGATTGAGGGATAAGAGGGGTATAATTGCATACAATTCCCACCACCAGAGTTTTGTATTCTAATCTCCTCCACTGGAAGCTTCCCTATTATTTAATCCCTCTAGGAGTATGGACCAAAGATCTTTATGGCGTACAGAAGGTGGGAGATTGTAATTACTTCTTTGCTGGACATTGGCAGGTTGCTCCATCCCCCCAGCCTGTTTCTGTCTTTCCCTAGTGGGGTAGGGTTTTGGGGAGGTGGGGCTCCAGGACACATTGGTGAGGCCATTTGCCCAGTGAAGTTGGGTTCACGTCCTGGTAGCATCTGCAACTGAAAAGTATTAAGATATAAAGCAGAACAAGTCAAGTAATTTAATAATCAGGAAACTAAAGGTAAGAATATAGCAGAGAAACTTGGGGTCTTCATGTTGGAAGAAGTTAGGAAGACTATTTTAGATATATTCCAAGCAGGCCATGACTTTATTAACTTTTGCCTGATGCTGACAGCTTAATGAGAGAGAGAAAGAAGGAAAGAAAATTAGAGCATCTCTCTGGCCCATGTGTTGCTAGAGATTAAACTCAGATTTTCATGCTCAGAGTTTAACACTTTATCCACTCACTGTGCCAGTTCCCAGGCCCTGGTATTGTTTCTTAAATAGTGGTTCTTGACAATATTTTAATCTATTTAATAACAAAATATTGTAGGAGATTTGGATGGAAATAATACCATAAAAGCTAATGTTGTAAACAGTATAATATACCCATGTCATACAAGAAGGAAATTGATCAGGTTTATAATACATTTATGTCAAATAAAAGTAAAATTAATGTCCAAAACATCTAGATTGAAGTTTTTTTTCCCCAAGAGGATGATTTAATATAACTTCTTATTAGTTAAAATACATAGTATTTGTTATACCATCCATTTTCAGAGCATCTTGTTCATTTTAAAATATTGTCATTTTAGGGCCAGGCAGTGGTGTATCTGGTTGAGCACAAAAAGTACCCTTCACAAGCCCCCAATGACCACCTGCTAGGGGAAGAAGTCTTAAAGCAGTGCTGCAAATGGCCTTCTTTTTCTCCTTCCCTCTCGGTCTCCCTTCCTCTTTCAAATTCTCTCTGTCCTATCAATTATATTTTAAAAAGGAAAAATAAATAAAAAGGAAATGTATATATATTTACATTTATATACATATAATTCATTATTTTTCTTGTCTGAAAAGGTTTTTATGCCTTTCTCGTTGAGTACTCCTAGTGCAGGCACTGAGCCCCAGCAATAACCCTGGAGGCAAAAGAAAGAAAGAAAGAAAGAAAGAAAGAAAGAAAGAAAGAAAGAAAGAAAGAAGAAAAAAAAAGAAAGAAAGAAAGTAGAAAGGAAGAGAAGGCAGAGTCATAAATAAGTAAATTCTTAATTTAGGTGTGCTACAATGTTAAGAGTTTATTTCAACAAAAATTACTTGGAATTATATAGTGCTAATCCTGAAGGAGAAAAATTCTTTTGTAGATAAAAGTAAGAAAGCAAATACAGGAATTACTCAGCTGGTTGTATATTAAAACTATTTGAGTGTTTATGACTGATTGTCATTACCATTTCTATTTAGTAACCTTAGGGTATTAGAACTATTTCGGTCCAATAATGCTCCTGCATACTTGAAAGAGAATCTGAACTCAACAACAACTTTGGATCATAGATTTAAGAGAACCGTCATGTCACACAGTATCTAACAGAGAAATGGCCATTTCTCTGTTAGATAAGTTAGTAGACCTGACAGTATTTGCAACTGAGACTAGTGTGCACATAACAAAAGTATACTATGTGCTATCCAGCTGAGTTAGAAAGAAGTAAAGCTGCATCCTAGAACATTGCGGCAAAGCCAGGAAAATACCAGAGATCACATGAAAATGATTATACATCAAATGCCATTAATATATCATTAAGAAAATCAATCATGAGTCTTCTGTATTCATCTTGCCATGAATGTTGAATGGTATTTCCTGAAGACACTGGATGCTTACCATAAAATTCTGAAGGATTAGATATATAAAATTAAAAAAATATTCCTGAATATAATGTGAATTATAATCTGATATGACTGAGAGATGGTTGAGAGTAGCATAATGTAGTTAGAAATTATCAAGTTTTTCTGTCTGTCATGCTTGAGACAAAAGACATGCATTAAACATATAGTGAATTCATTAAACATAAAATTATATTTTCAAGTCATTGCATTTTCGGTTACAAATTAAATACTTACTACACTCCATTTTACAATTCCATCAAAATTCTTATAAAGAGAGACATTTATAAAATTGTTTAGGAATTGTAAGAGAAGGCTCATTTAAAACTAGATATGACAAACAATGCTACATTCAAACTAGATAGAGAAGTTCTAGGGCGTTCCAGCTTTGGCTTGAGGTAGTTCTCAACTCAGGCACAACTGTACTTGTCTTATTTATAGCTAAGTGTGGTAGCAGAAAGAATGGGTTCAAAAATTGCTTCATGGAGAATAGAGACTGTGATGTAGCCATACCAAGGCAATTCATATTTAGCAGTGCAAACTACTGCAGCAGGGAAAGACCAGTTGAACTTATGTAAAACCAATGTATAACTAGGTATAATCATCCATTTTGTGTATCTGCAGTCTCAAGCAATTCTTAGAGAATTGCATAGTGATAATGGAACAGCTATTTTTTTTTTTTTGCTGATTATCTCTCCTTTAGATCATTACACATTTTTGAACAAAAGATAAGGCATTGTGTTTTTCTCTAGTCAGTCCATTTCAAAATGCTTCCTACATTTCTCCAGGTTCCTGCATTTTGTGTATTTTGCCACACAGTTCTGTTTCATGTTACACATCCCACAGTTGTCATCATTCCCCGTGTCTCTGTTCCTTCTAGTGGTTGCATTTCACTCTAGTCAATATGTATTTATATTAATTTTGACTCACTTGTACTTCAAATTACCTATGATCTCCTTAGTTGTGTGCTATTATCAAATATGTTTTGCAATAAAATTGTGGCCCATACCAAGCATAGAAGTACTGCTATGACATTTGCAATAATCCGTTTATGTACACTCCACTTTTTTAAGTATCAAAATAATGCTGAGACTTATGAGTAAAGACAGTAAGATTGGGTTATTTTCCCAGGGAAATGAAAAACTAACCACTTAGGAACAGCATGTAAGCTACCTTATAATAAATAGAGTTCTCAACTTTTGCTTTATTTTAACACTGCTTCAAATACTCATTACCCCATATATTTCAAACTTTAAGTGCCCAAAATTGACAGGTTAGCTTTTTTTCTATAAATGATCTCTAGCCAGGCAGTAATGCAGATTAGAATGGAAGGCAAAATAGTCCCTAAATTTAGACAGATCAGTCCACACTTTTAGAATTCATATTTGAGCCTCTAATCACAATCAGACCCCTCTACCTATTCATCTCAAGCAGTAAGCAAATTTTAGAAAGTAGAGAGAAAGCAGATTGGTCTTGTCTATGTTTCTGTATTTTATTTTAACAATGACAAGAAGGAACACCTGTGGTTCCAGATTTAAATGACTTCCACAATTCTGGGAGTAAGGCAACCCTGAAAATGAGATGGCGAAAGACAGAACCAAGAACGAATTTAGAATTCAGAAACTATCATCACTTCTGTTAACACACCAGCCGCTGTTGAGAATGGATTAGGTTGAACTTGTAATTTGAAAACTTGGAATGGGAAGTCATTTTATAGTTTAAACTTGAGTGATCTTCAAACTATCTTTGAGTCTTTCACTTTTTTCAGTCTTCTCACCTCTTAACTCTGATAGGTACACAACACATCCTCTTATCTGCTAACCATGAATGCACAGTGATTAGGCAGCCTGAATCATATACCGAGATTTCACAGTCAAGCTCCCCTCAAAACATCCCTCATCAATCTTCTCTCACAAGACATATATCTGTTGATTCTGTTGCCCTATAGATCTAAACAAGAGAAAAAAAAAGTCTGCTCTGTTCTATGCTTTCCATAAAGTTCTATGTATACACTCTAAGAGGAAAACTTATGGTATACTGGAAAGATAAGTGTTTAATAACTATTTGGTGTTTTCAAAGGAAATTCTATTTACCTCTAGATACTATTGCAGCCTACAGAGGGGGGCTGGAAAAATAGCATAATAGTTATGTAAAAGACTTCCATGCCTGAGGCTGTGAGTTCCCAGATTCAACCCCCAGCACCACTGTCAACCAGAGCTGAGTAGTGCTCAAGTCTCTTTCTGTGTGTATATCTTCCCCTCTGGGTCTCTTTTTCATAAATAAATTGTGTGTGTGTGTGTGTGTGTGTGTGTGTGTGTGTGTGTGTGTGTGTGTGTGTGTGTGTGTGTATGAAGCCTACCGATGAACATTAGTATCCACATGTTTTGTAAATTTTCAGAACACACAGTACAGCGGAAGACATCAGTAGTTACTGCAATATTTATTGTGGGCGTTATTATATATCTCACTCCAGTGCTTATATAAAACACAGAGGAGATAAACAGAATGAGTATTGGTGCTGAATGAATGTAAGTCAGTATTCTGTGAAAAAAGAGTGTAGATATAAAAGAAAGAAAAAAAAGCAGAATAATAATCTCAATGTTATCAAGCAAATCAGCACTTGGTAAAAATAATTTGAATTTGTTTATTGTTAATGTTACCATGTCTCTCACATTTATTTATATGTGTGTATATGTACATATATAAAATATAACTATACTTTAATATATAAAGTAACTAACTATACTTTAATATATAAAGTAACTAATAACGCCCACAATAAATATTGCAGTAACTACTGATGTCTTCCGCTGTACTGTGTGTTCTGAAAATTTACAAAACATGTGGATACTATATATAAAGTACAAGTAGACAGTTCTTCTTCTAGCGTTTGCCCTTCTTCCGTAGCCAGTCAACAGCGTCAGGTTGAGCCTGATGTAAAGTTTCGAGACCTCCTTTGAATCTGGAGAGGTGGCAGTCGTTGACTATGTGGGTCATAGTCTGTCTGTAGCCGCAGGGGCAGTTCGGGTCGTCTCTGGCTCCCCAGCGGTGGAACATAGCGGCGCACTGGCCATGGCCTGTTCGATAGCGATTGAGGAGGGCCCAATCATAACGTGCTAAGTCAAAGCCGGGTTGATGCTTGCAGGGGTCTGTGATGAGGTATTTGTTCTTTACAGTAGACAGTAAAAACTACCAATACTGTATTGTTTCATATTTTAGAGTTCACTAGTGATTCTTAGCAGTTACCCTAAGTATGCAGAATTAATTGACTTTGTATCCCCATATTTGCACTGTTCTAGTTGTATTAAACTATTTATGCTGTCGATTTGAAAACAACAGAATACTATGTTTTCCTTTAATTAATACCATTTACTCAGTGAGATAACTAATGTTGGATGTTCTGTTTCAGCCCAGGCCTAATAAGAAGGCTGAAGTCGCTAGTCATCACCAGCAAGAATCTGACTATTCAAGTTGATACATACTATGTTGTTTTTAAATATATAGTAGTTAATACATACATTAATATTTACCTATCTTTAGATAGAAGACAAGAGAGAGGGAGAGGCAGCATGAACTAGCTCCATAGCTAATGCAGTTACCCCCTTTGTATGGTGTTCCTCAAAACTGGCTGAGAACTGGAACTCACACACTGACTCATTGCCCTGGATTCTCTACCCAGTGAGTTATCTCATGACCCCTTAAAGAGTTTTTAATTTCCTAACCAGAGAGCTGTTAAACTCTGGTTTATGACAGTGCTGAGGTTGAATTTAAGACACTGGAGCCATGGGCATGGAACTCCTTTTGCATAGCCATTATATTTTCTTCTCAGCCCAGTAATTATTTTAACCACACTATTTACTTGTCACAATAAAGTCTAGACCTTCAGAAGAGGTGTCTCTAAACCTAGTTGAGGCCAGCCTCTCCATGTGCAATGTGGAACATAGTCTTTGCTATAGAGAAGATTATACTTGGTAACATCATTGTCTTTTGTACTCTGGTATCATTTGTGCAGTGTGTGTGTGTGTGTGTGTGTGTGTGTGTCACATGTATATGCATTTATAATTTTGAATATGGTGTCCATTTTCAAACTCATATTATAGTTCTTATTGGGTTTAGTAAAATGAAGTTGTATATGCTATCCCTTACTTTCACACCAAACCGTTAACATGCAAACAAGGATTCCTAGTAGAAATGATCACATCCAGAATTCTGCAGAACCAATTCCTGATCAGAATCAGGAGCTTCTGATCTTTAACTCATTCTGTGTTTTGTTTTGTTTTGTTCTTTTTTCCACAACAGGCAACTTTATTTGTAGAATTTGGTGGGAAAAAATGCATGAAAGGAGTCAATTCCCCATTATGGTTATACTTATTGAAATTCACTCCAGAAGTTGAGAGGGAGGGGGAGACAGGGAGAGACAGGAGACAGAGACACACGTACAGTTCTACTTCACCACTTGCAAAGCTTTCCCCTGCAGGAGGGGACCAGGGACACCAACCCAGGGCCTTGTGCATTGTAACATGTGCGCTCAACCAGGTGCTCCACCACCCAACCCCTCGACTCCTTTCTTTAGAAAAAAAAAAAAGTGAGGGTCGCACAGTAGTGCACCAGGTTAAGCACACATTGTGCAAAGTGCAAGGACTGGCTCAAGGATCTTGGTTCAAGCCCGAATACCCACCTGCAGGGGAGTCACTTCGCAAGTGGTGAGGCAGGTCTGCTGGTGTCTTATCTTTCTCTCCCTCGTCTGTCTTCTCCTCTCTCAATTTCTCTTTGTCTTATTCAACAACAGCAACAACAGTAACAGCAACAAGAACAACAATGGGAAAAAGATGGCAGCCGGATTCATAGTGCAGGCTCCAAGCCCCAGTGATAACCCTATAAGCAAAACAAACAAACAAAATTCTTGTTTATATGTATAAACAACCTGCATCCACAGAAAGACAAGCACAAAATGATATTCCCCAGACAGCACTGATAATGACTCAACACATTTTGCTTAATCTATCAGCTCTGGTTTGTGGTGGTGCCAAGAATGAATTTGGTGTCATTTCTAGTGTCTCAGGCAGGAAATTTCATTGAGTAAGTTGCTAAGTAAGTAGCCTATATTCCCATATTTTTTATCCTTTTTCACATAAAACATGCATTTACTATTTACATAAATAAGCATCTACATAATACACTATGTACATATATTATAATGTGTTCTTACGTATTAAAATACTTGCTTATTCTTTTGCCAATCCACATTTTTCACTCTCCTTGTAGAATTTGAACCATGACTCATGACGATATCCATATATTTAATTTACCCAGTTTGCCCAGTCCTGACCATTGTCCCAATGGTTACAAAAATTTCACACGTAAAATACTATACAGACTATTAGAGTTTAAGATTGTTAACATTGTGTTTCTTTGTATTCCAGATATAAAATCAAAGTGTTGGACTCACATTTGCTTAGGTTAGGCTTTTAAAAATTGTATGGGGGTGGTGGTGAATGGTTTCTAGTCTAGTCTACAGTGCAAAAGCCCAAGCTCTCATCTCCTCTTGACTGGTATCTAGGAGATACATAGGATCCCCATGTCTCTTTATCCTGTCCCATTCCCTCGTTCTCCACAGTCCTTTGCTATTATGCTATATCCCATCCCAAGTCTAAATTTCACTTTATGTTTTCCCCTACTGTTCTATGTTCTTAAGTTCCACCACTTGCAAGTGAGATCACTCATTGTTGATCTTTTTCTTTCTGGCTTATCTCAGTCAACATGGTGCCATCAAGTTCTGACTCTGATAGTACAAAGGAGATAACCTTATCATTTTTAATAGTTGTGTAGTACCCCACTATGTACATGTACCACAATTTCCTTAGCTATTAATCTTGGGTATATGGGTTGCTTCCAATTTGGGCTTTTACACATTGTTCTACTATGAACATTGGGTGCATATAGGTCTTGTTGGATAGATATTTTTGTTTTGCCTGGGAAAACCCCTAGGCAAGGGGTTGCTGGGTCATAAGATAGGTCCATGTCTAGAATCCTGATGAATTTCCAGACTGTTTAACGTTGGTTTTGGACTAACTTGCATTCCTATCAGCAATCTAGGAGAGTCCCCACCTTTTAGCCTATCCAATAGTTGGTGTTTCTGTCTTTTACAACGTGTGACATTTCTGCAGGTGTAAAGTGGCATCTGTTGCTATCTTTAACTACATTTCCCTGATCATTAGTGACTTTAGACATTTTTTCATATACCTATTGTCCTTTTGGATCTCTTTTTTTAAAAAAAAAATCAGAAGAGAGAAATCAAAAGAGGAGGGGAAGATAGAGAGGAGGAGAGAAAGATAGACACCTGCAGACATGCTTCACTGCCTGTGAAGTGACACCCCCCCTTGCAGGTGGGGACCTGGGGGGCTTGAACCAGGATCCCTACACTGGTCCTTGCGCTTTGCACCATGTGCGTTTAACCTTCTGTGCTACCTCCCACCCCACCCCCCACTTTGGATCTCTTTATTTTTAGTTTTCAAATGATTACAGACTCACAGAAAGCTGTAAAAATAGTACATAATTCCTGTATCCTCATCACAAAACTTCTTCAGAAAGTGGCATTATTTATGCCCATAATATACTAGCATAATCCAAAAACTCACATTGGTATAACACTAGTAAATAGACAGCATGCCTTATTCAAATGTCAGCAGCTTTTAAGTGCACTCATATTACACAATCACCTTTAACAATATACAAGTCTAACACCTGTACTTCCAAACAACAATTCCTTAGAGATCTGGAAGACAGAAGTAGATCCCATGGAAGATATTTTTTGTCTTCTTTCTACTGCCGTGTATGTAACATTTGAGACCCTTGATGACTTCTGCCTTTCAATTCTGTCTTTAGTTCTTGAGAAGTGTTGGTTTCTGTTGTGTTGGGGTTTTTTCCTCAACATCTTCTCAGTTTGTTCCTAAGAGTCTCTTCTTTTATCTACCCCTTGGATGTCTGGATTTCTCTAGTTTAGATCTTTGTTCTTTTTTTTTTTTTCCCTCTTGCTGTTGGCACACAAGTGAAAATCAATACAATTCCTGAATACTTGAAAAGTTTTCTTACATGAAATTCTGTTTTGACATATTTACAGGTACTGTAAATTTTTAACAATACCTCAGAAACTAGCAATTAGCAATGGTAATACTAAAATTCAGTCCTCCAAAGCAGAGATGGTATGACTGTTGCCGACCAAAAGAGAGCTCTTCCCTATCTTGCAACCTTTCATTCTTTGTGCATAGAAACATGGCACTGCAGAAGTCTCAAATGGTTTGTATTCTGTCAACATAACCACTGTATTATTAAGGTGCCTCTTTATTCTGATCAAATAAAGCTACTGGTTTCCAAGCATCACTATTTAAAATGTCTCATTTCACTCATTATACAATGGCAAAGGAACTACATAACTATAAAAAATCAAAATGAAGAGCTAGATAGTAAGAGAGAAAGAAAGAAAGAAAAAGAATGAGAGGTCATTTTGTGATTTATTCAAAGCTAGAATCGTCTTACACAGTGAAAGCTATTTTACGAACTTATATCTAGTGATAGAAACAGTCTTATAAAATGACATCATGATAATAAATACACTGACATGTATCCAGAAAATTCTGATATTAAACTGTTTTATACAGTAGAATAGTACTTATCTATTTTTACAGCTTTATACTTTACATTTTAAGTAATTTTTGTTTTACAAAATCTATTTGGATTTTATTTAGTTGCTTTCTACTGATAAGTATCTTATTTAATTAAAATAGAGAGTAGTTCTTTTGTACATTTTGAAGTTTCCTGAAGTCACAAACTTTTTTCCATATTTAAAAGATAATTTTAATGAAAAATGTATAAATAAGGATAAACTGTAAACACGGAGCCAGCTGGATTTCCACTGTCATCTTGGGATTTATGCTTTGTATGAATCTATGACTTTGCTTCTGTTGGGTCTTCCCTCAGGATGGGAGGCAGACCATTTCCCTCCCCCCAGATTACAGTTTTATGTAACTTAAAATTTCTTTTCTTTCTTTAAAAATATTATTTTTAAAATATTGGTAATTTAATAATGATTAACATGATTTTAAGATAACAGGGCTATAATTCCATAAAGTGCCCACCACCAGAATTCCATGTTCTATCCTTTGGAAACTTCCCTATTTATCCCTCTGGGCGTATGGACCAAAATGCTTTATGGGGTGCAGAAGGTGGAAAGTCTGGCTTCTGTAATTGCTTCTTTGCTAGCCATGGACATTGGCAGGTTGATCCCTACCCCCAGCCTTTTTCTGTCTTTCCTTAGTGGGGTAGAACTGTGGAGAAGTGAGACTTTGGGACACATTAGTGAAGTTGTCTGCCCAGGGCAGTCAGGATGGAATTATAGCAGCATCTTCAACTTGGTGCCTGGAAGGTAGTAAGATAAAAAGCAAATCATTCAATAAACTGGAACCCAAAGGTAGAAATAGAGCAGATGAAATTAGGAATCTTAGTGTGGGAGAAAGCTAGGAAATCTATTTTAGGTATGTTCTAAGGGGCCCATGACTATAGTAATTTTTGCCTGAGCCTGATAGCTAACATGCAGGTGGGTAGGATAAAAATATTACCTGGGAAGATGATATCAGAGTTGAGAATAGGACCAGAAAGCTGGATTAGGATAGAAAGTAGCTCCCAAATATGAGGAAAGTATATAAATATCATTAATTGTTACCACATAGATCTGATCTAGGGCCCATGTGTATTCATATTTAGCACAGAAGCATGAATAACCTCTGCGTTTCAGTCTGAGCTTGTAGTCTATGGTCACAGCTAGGAACATTCTAGGCTACACTAACTCAAATTATTCAGAGACGTACCATTCATCCTCTCTGATTGTAAGCAGGACAGAAGTAGAAAAACATAATACAGTGGCAAACTTAAAACATTTGAATTTGAAATGTTGTACCTCTCTTGACATCTTCTTCCATTTTGGAATACTCCTCACCATCTAAATACCAACAGAAGGCCAGGGCAGTGGGGTACCCAGTAGTGTACACATATTACAGTGAGGAAGGGCCCAGGTTCTAGTCCCTGGTCCCCATCCATAAGATGGAAACAATGTTGTAGGTGCCTCTCTCTCTCCCTATCTTCTTCTTCTCTTTCAGTTTCTCTCTGTATCTATCAAAAATAAAGAAAAAAATGACTGCCTGGAGCAGGAGAGTTCTTATGCAGGCACCAAGCCCCAGCAATAATACTGGTGGGAAAGAGAAAAGAAAAGAGCAGAGGAGAGGAGAAGTGCTTCACCACCTGTGAAGTGACTCCCCTGCAGGTAGGGAGCTGGGGACTCCAACCAGGATCCTTAAGCCTGCCCTGCACTTTGTGCCATGTGCGCTTAACCCGCGGTGCTACCACCTGACTCCTATGACTTTCTTTTCAAATATAATCCAGCAAAAAATGTTTCAGCCTTTTAGATTTCCTATTGAGGGCAAAGGAAATATGTACAGTATCCATAACATTTTTATTTATAGAGTTTACACTTGCTGAAAAATCACTCTAATTCACATTCTTTTACATTTTGAGTAGTTAAAACTAAAATCCTCATGCAATTTTAAAATTTATTTTTAACCATTCAGTTTTTCAAAGTTACTACTTTGTTAAGTTTGGCAAGAGTTGAACAGTTTGTTGCATAAAAGATTTTTTAAAATTCGAACTCAAATGCTGTACTGAACTGTATTTGGCATTTGACTATCTGAAAATCACATAGAATAGATATAGAATGATGAGAATTTTTTATCAGTAATGTTTTTTAATTTCCAACATATGCTAAAGTCTATAATATTGATAATGCATAATGTTTATTACATATGTAATGTGATTACCACTGTAAATAATATTCTTGTGTTTTGTTGTTTTTCACAGGTTGTCAGAGTTTGTATGAATACTAAAAGCAGATTTTCATTATTTTAACAGTATAGCATTTGAATCTTGTCTTACCTAATGATTTTTTTTTAATTTAGAATTAAGAATTCGATTTATTTACTCGCATTTGATATACTGGAAATTCTGTTTTTAACTGTTGGTCTTTCCTAATGATATAATTTTTACAACTTCTGGTCAGACCTAGTGTTATAAACAAGGCAAAAGGCCCCATATTGGTATTAGTTAATTCCCTTGTTGCCAAATGAAACCTATTTATAGTTTCAATTTACTTAGGAATGAAATCTTAAATCAGGTGCTCATTGAATGACTAGCAGACTACTTGGGTCATCTTCCTGATAAACTACCACACTCTAAAGGAATGTCTCCTTCACTAGCTAACCCGTGATCATCATTAGTGATCTAGTAATGATTTAGGGTGGAGTATAGTTTCACACTGAGCCTGTACAAAAGTTCTGTGTACCTCTCGCTTCTGGTAACCATCATATTTCTTAGTGTGAAAGTTTAACTACTTTAAAACAAAAAAACAATAACACAAAACAAAGCAATCAAACAAAAAAACCTGTTTTCCCCTTTGTATAAATCTCTTGTTTCTGCTCTCATCTGCTGTTTAAACACTTTCATATGTACAGTAAGTCAGAGCTCCATTTTATATGCTAAGTTGAATGCTGCCTAAGTCAAGAATAAGTGAGTAAAAGGCTGAGTTATTTTAAATGATTTTATGGGGGGTGTTAATGGTTTACAGAACAGATATTGACACATGGGTACAATTTCTCATCTCTCCATATTTAAGTCTGTAGAACACTCAACCCCAGTTTAAGTCCCTGTCCAACATAATGCTCCAGCACCCAGCACGCTTCCCATCACCCCCTTTCCTCTCCTGGCCAGGGCCTTTTGCCTTGATGCATTACATCACACCCAGTCCCAGTTTTAATTTTTGTTTTCCCTTTCTGTCTTTGTTTCCTAAGTTCCACCTATAAGGGAGACCATCCAGTATTTGTCCTTCTCTTTTTGGCATGACTTACTTAACATGACCCCTTGCAATTCCATACATGACTAGGTAAAGGAACTAACTTCATCATTTTTGCCAACTGAATAGTATTCCATTGTGTATTTATAGCAGTACTTTCTTACTGACTAACCTGTCCTTGGACATCTGGGTTGCTTCCAGGTTTGGGCTGTTACAAATCCTGCTGTTATAGACACATATATATATATGTAGATATTGTAGATATCTTTGGACATGTGATTTTGTTTCATTTGGACAAATCCCCAGGAAGAAAGTTGCCAACTCATATGATAGTTTCATTTCTAATTTTCTGAAAAATCTCCAAATATTTTCCCACAAGGATTGAACCAATATACATCCCCACCAGCACTGTGGAAGAATTCCTTTTCCCCCACATCTTTGACAACATTTGCTGTCTGTGTCCTTCTACTATATGACAATCTCACTTGTGTAATGAAGTATCTCCTTGTTGTCCTTGGAGGAAATGGGGCTACTAGAGACTCCGTGTGGGTGTACCATGTCACACTGAATTGGAGGCCAGCCTCACAGGGGTGGTCTAGAGAGGCAGAGTCAACGGGAAGGCAGGATCACATGGGGCTGTTGCTCAGAGACCTCTGTGTGAGGGAGGACTCCAGCGGGAACTTGGGTGACTTAGTTTTGCTGAGAGTCCAAAGTGCTGCCTGTGTTTTCAGTAGCCCTGTGTCCTTAGTGCAGGAGCACCAAATCTTGGACAGGCCACATCCGCAAATTGCCCTGGTCTCCTCTCCCAAGATCCCCGTGCTTCTCTTCCAGTGCTTTTGGGCTTTCTGCTCTAAGGGCTATGTTTGGTTCGTCATCCTCCATCTGGCTTATCTCACTCACCATGATCTCTTCTATTTCCATCCATGTTGTATTAAAGGGAACTATGCCATTGCTTACAACTGTGTCATATGTCATTGTGTATGCATGCCGTGGCTTCTTTAATCAGTCATCTGTTGTTGCACACTGGAGTTGACTTTCAGTGTTAGGTATTACAAATATCATCACCACAAACATCGGCGTGTGTAGATCATTTTGAATAGGTGCTTTATTTATACTATATTTATACCATACAAGAGTGGTGGTTTTGGTTTGTTTGGTTTATTTATTTTATTTTATTTGCAAATCTGGGACTTCACATTATTTCACCATCCTAGATAGCTTGTTCATTGAGACAGAGAGAAAGGAGAGACAAGGGAAAGAGAAGGGGAGATGGAGAAGGAGAGGGAGGGAGGAGATATACCACAATACTGCAGCTTCCTCCAGTATCCTAACATGTCCTATGAACGACTGGGACTCAAGCTTGCAACATGTTCATGGGAAGGCATATGGCCTATCCTGTGAGCTCTTTCAACTCTACAGGGGAGTTTGAGAGACCTTTTCCATCTTCATTTTGACTTTTAAAGTATGTCTAATCCAAGATTGTTTTTTATGGGGTGGAAGATTCCCCTAGAGTCTCTCTGCTAGCTTGGTATTCCAAAGGATTTCTCCTAGTTAATCACACATAATCCTTACAATTAGATACTTGGCCCTCGATCATATGATTTATATGTGGAAGAACTGTTTTTCCTCGAATTTGATCCTTTTGAAATTCATACTATGTCCTATTTGCTTCAACAATGCTGTTCTTTCAAAATAGTTCTCATAAATTTTGTCCTTCTGGGAGTCGGGCGGTGGTGCAGCGGGTTAAGTGCACGTGGCACAAAGCACAAGGACCCACACAAGGATCCCGGTTCGAGCCCCCCGGTTCCCCACCTGCAGGGGAGTCCCTTCACAGGCGGTGAAGCAGGTCTGCAGGTGTCTGTCTTTCTCTCCCCCTCTGTCTTCCCCTCCTATCTCCATTTCTCTCTGTCCTATCCAACAAAGACAACATCATTAACAACAACAATAATAACTACAACAAGGGCAACATAAGGGAAAAAATATTTTAAAAAAATATTTGTCCTTCAAATATATATTTAAAATAAGTTCTGTTGGATAGATGAATAAAAAAAAATGTCTTAAATAGTTGATAGAATTGACACGGAGGAAATTAGCCAAATAGAAAAGAGAACATTTCAATTACCACTCTATTTCATTGTTTAATGATTTTATAACTCTGGAAAAGTCAAATATCTCAAGGTCTTTAGTTATTGGTTAAATTTTTACTCTGTTGTAGTATTTTCATTGCTTAATATATCTCTTTGTCTGGGTAAACCTACAGAAAGTAAATGTACTTATGATGATGGAGTAAATCGTACATTCCGTTGAAAAGTCTATTAGAAAACAACACAGTATGCAAGTGTGTGTTTGTGTGTGTGTGTGTGTGTGTGTTATTAAAGGAGAAAATTATGACATCTCACTATTAGCAGTTTCCTATATACTCAGTCTTACTACCATCCCAGGATATGACAATGCATTACCATACATAGTGATCAGTGAACTGATTATATTAAATCATTTAGCATCTTACTTTTTTTTTTTTTTTTACTTTAAAACACACTGGCAACTTAAGCAAAGTCTGTTCTCCTTCCTTTAAATAAAAAAGGATTCTGCAAGAGAAACTACTCTGTGCTTCATGAAGAAAATTCAAGAATTCTGTACATGGAATATTTTTAAAGAAACACATTAAGACTAAATGTCATGTCCTTTCTCTCTATAATGCTCCCTCTGTGCCTATTACTCTTCGACCCTGTATGGACTGTGAATTCAGGGGATGCAGCAGAGAGTAAGGAGCCCCCACAGTGCTTCAGCCAACCCTCACCATTAATTATACACTCTAAGTGGCATATTAGGAATCCTGGGAAGTCTTTGCTACACAGGCAAAAAAAAATATGATTGGAAAGATAAGATGCAAGATGAGAAATCACTGCTTCCCCACGAAGCCAAGTGATAAGAACACTGTGATTGACTGTGTGCTAGGCCACTGTTAAAATGAGCAGAATCAAGACTGACAGAAAACTCTGGGGTTGGCAATCACCAAGTAACATTGTGTTACATGCACAAGTATTAGAATATATTTTATGAAACGTATAACTAAAAAAAAAGTGAGTAAAAATTTAGAAACACTATTGGGGGGATGGAAGAAAATGTTTTGTAAAGTATTCTGGAGGTGAGCTTCCTCTGGTGATGAGCAAATGAATGGAAAATATGTTAATAAGTAACAGGAAAAATGTAACGGCTAGTAATGGTTGATATCCTCAGAGCATGTTTTATGCAGTATATAAGTAAAACTTAGTCTGTAACTCTGCTTTTAATAATGAGATTACAAATGTATTTTTTTCTTTTTCTTTTTTATTAGTTATTTAATAATAATTAACAAGATTATAAGACAATAGGGGTACAATTTCATTAGATTCCCACCACCAGAGTTCCATATCGGATCCCCTTCATTGGAAGCTTTCCTATTCTTAATCCCTCTGGGTGTATGGACCAAAAATCTTCATAATATGGAGAAGATGTAAGGTCTAGCTTCTGTAATTGCTTCTCCACTGAACATGGACATTGGCAGGTCAATCCATAGCTCAGAGTGTTTCTGTCTTTCCCTAGACTCTGGGGAGTTGGGGTTCCAGGACACAATGGTGAGGTTGTCTGTCCAGGGTAGTCAGGGTGGCATCATGGTAGTGTTTGCAACTTGGTGGCTGAAAAGCAGTAAGATATATAGCAGGGCGATTTGTTTAATAATCAAGGACCTAAAGGTCAGAATAGAGCAGATGGAACTAAGGGTCTTGGTGTGGGAAGAAGCTAAACAGTCCTTTTTAGATATATTCTAAGGGACCCATAGCTTTAGTCATTTTGTTCTTGAGCCCAATAGCTAACATGCAGGTGGGCTAAGACTATTGTCCGGGAAGATAGTGTCAGAGTTGAAAATAGGAAAACTGAGAGATGCTATGCATGTAACAAACTATTGTATTTACTGTTGACTGTAAAACATTTTAAAAAGTCAGATAAAAAATAAAATACAAAAGAAAGGAAAATAGAACTATAAAGCAAGATAAGGGTATAGAATAGTTCCTATACTTGAAGAAAATATATAGATTAACTTAACCCCATCGGGTTTACCTAGGACCCATATTTATTTATATTCACTACAGGAGCCTATGTAACCTCTGCATCCCTGTCATTCTGAACTTGCAGTTCCTGGTTGTAACTAGGAACGTTTTAGGTTGCTTTCATTTCAGGACCAGTCTATCTCGAATGACAGGTTGTCTTCATCTGCCTTCAGAGAGTAGGGCTGTCCCTACCATGGCTGTTCTACACTGAGACCAAGGCTCTATAGATGCCCACAAGAGGGCTGATGATAATGCTCCTGATGGAAGTGGCCACTGATGGTTGGAAGAGGAATCTATTACAAGGCTAGGTCCATCATATCAATGTGGGAATCCAAGGATTCCCTGACTAGAGTCCTGGATGATGGGTTGGCCTGGTAGTAAAAGGGCCATCAGCCCTTATCCAGATTTTGTACTCCTTAGTTTATATCTGACGAGGTTAGACTTAAAGTAGTTGAGTGAAGTGAAGTAGTGGGTAGGAGAGGAGGGTATATCAAGGCCTAAGCAGGAACTATTTGATTAAAGTACTTTATGGCGTCTTTTTTTAGGTCTTTCCACTTGCTTATTGCACTTACCGAGACTAAGGCTACTCACTGCAGACTATTGCACACTTATACTTTAAGATATATATTTTCCCCTAACTTCTGGATACCTGTGGACATGTACCCTATCCCTTGGAACCTAGTATATATATATATATATATATATCCTATAACTTACAAATGCATTTTTATGTAAACTAATATTTAAAAATGTAAAATGGAGACATGGCCGATGAGATAGCTCCCAGTAGTGCATAAGTTTTGTTGTGTGTATGTGTCAGTTTTGAACTACAACATCATATGGGAGATGCCATGGCACTGGGGCATGGCAGTTCTAATGCTTTTCTCCCTTCCTTCCTTCCTTCCTTCCTTCCTTCCTTCCTATCTTTATTTCTTTCTCTTTCTTTCCTTCCTTTTTTATTTATCTCCCTCTCTCTTTCTTTCTCTCTGAGACAAAAAAAAAAAAAAAAAAAAAGCCTTGGAGTGTGGTGAAATCATCCATGTAAGACACCCAAGCATCAAAATAAACAAACAAACAAATAAATAAAATCTAACAGATAGAATAAATAAATGTTCTTAAAGTGCTGTGATTCACAATAAGTTTAGAAACCTTTCCAGTTTGGGAGCCCTATAGTTTCTAATAGAAAATAGTTTTAGACATTGCACTATCTATAGAGGCTTATCAGTTCCAAGTATTTCAGGGGTATATTGGATCATATTAAGTCAAAATGTTATGTTACATTTGTGTGAAAACAATCTATATACAAATGTGTATTTTTTGAATCTATACTAACAGGAATTACACTTACCTGTTAAATTTCAGTATTCCTTATAATTTCAACTATTATTTAAAATGTTCTAAGCTTAGATGACCTTAAAATCTCCTTCCACTTGTAAAAGTATAACAGCTCCAAGTCATTCATTCACTCATTCGATCACAACTAGTGGTATCATTTTTGCTCAGCTCCTTATACAACAGTAAGTAGGTCAAATTCTGTTCTATCAAAGACCTCAGATTATAGTAAAAGAACATAAACAGTAAATAGGAAAATACTTGAAAGAGCTAAATGAAAAGTAAGACTATATGTCTTTGGGTGACTCACTCTGAGAAGCATTTATAGCTGTCTTAAAGAATATAGAAGTGAACTAAGAGAACATAAATGAGACCGTTTCAACTGAAAATATATTGTGAAATAAAGAAGAGGAATTCAATATAATATAAATTTTTGACACGACCACAATAATTCTGCCATTTGTGTAATATAAACTACAAATACTTGAGTATCCCAGATAGTATTACCCTGATACTAAGAAAAATACAGACTAATATTTATTGTGACTATAAAGGCAAAACTGCAATACAGCTTAGCTATCTGAACACAGCAAAACATAGGGTTGTTAATTCAGCATTTGCCAAGGTTAAATGGTGGAATACATGGTTAATTTAGTATGTGAAAAGGAGAGTACACATCACCATGAGTTAGGATACAGAGGAAAACCTTAAGAACATATATATGGATAACAAAAATATTAACTTGAAAATCATGTTAAGTGAGATAAGTCATAAACAAATGATGAATATGGGATGATCTCACTCATAGACAGAAGTTGAAAAACAAGATCACAGGGGAACCACTAAGCAGAACTTGGACTGGAGTTGGTGTACTGCACCAAAATAAAAAGACTCTGGGGTAGGGGGAGGGTTCAGGTCCTGGAACATGATGGCAGAGAGGACCTAGAGGGGCTTGTATTGCTATGTGGAAAACTGAGAAATGTTACACATGTACAAACTATTGTGTTTTTCTGTCAACTATAAATCATTAATCCCTCAATAAAGATATTTAGAAAAATTAACTGGAACAGATTTAATATATACAAACACCAAGGTAACATCCTCAGTTTATTCTGTAAGCCTCAAAGGTAACATTTACTTCTAAGACTCACAAGTTAAAGATGTCTGCCCTTCAACACCTGTTATTACAGGTGTTAATTCATACAAAAACAAAAAATAAAGTTATACTGATTGAAAAGGATATAAAAATATCCCTCTATTCATAGATGATACAATCATATCTGTAAAACATTCTGAGAAGTAACAATGTTAAAATAATTCTATAAATTATTCTATAAAAATAATAAGATAAAAATATATTATGTAAAAATAATAATTCTGTAAAAATCTGTAAATCTATATTTAAGCATTCACAATTAGAAAATATCAATACCATTTAAAGTGACACTGGTCCATCAACTATTTAGGGATGAATTTAACAACAGATTCATATTAATCTATGGAAATAGTGTCTATTTTGTGTGATGTAAGGACAGAAATAGACACAGGATGCCATTCAAAAACAGAGATACATTTGGAGGGTAACTTGATTTTTTCGATACATTTACCATTATTCCATAGATTCCATAGATAATATAAGCCTTTAAACAGATCAGGTTGAAATAGATAATTAGATGAAAAAAGATGAACTCAGAAGTTTGCATATATAAAAGTTAAGTGGAAATGAATCATAGATCAAAACAATAGAGTTAACTTTGTAAAATATTTAGGAAAAAATTTCTCATCTTAATCAGACAAAAATATATGAAAGAGGATGAAGAAATATGAATTATAAAACTGATAAGTTGAACCTCAACAAGATTAAAGTATCCTCTTTCAGAAATACTTTGTAAGAGGCTATTTTCTGAGTGAATAAACAGCCTAAGGCCAGTGAAATCATGAGGTATCAGCTACACATGTACACATATGTATGGCATGTAGCTGTTTATATGTTATATATGCACACACACACACATATATATATATATATATATATATATTAATAGAAATTTTGAACAAGGAAATATCTTAAATGGTTAAGTTTTCTGGAAAGTTGCTCCAAAAATATCAATGATAAATTCATGTTTGATAAAGCGTTTGCTATTTTTCATCTAATGCATGAAAACTAAGTCCACAATAAAATATCCAATAGAAAAGCTAGAATAAAGAAGACTAATAACACCATGTGTGGGTAAGGAGAAGGAGAGTATCGATCAGCTTGGGCTCCCATTTATACTGTGGGAATATAGAATGCTACAACCACTTTGGAGAGCAGTTTAGCAGGTTATATTAAATATATCCATCCCTCTGTCCTTTGACCTTGCAGTGTAACTTCCAGAATTTACAAAAGCAAATGCTCATCTTAAAATGTGTGCTTGATATGTCTTTTTACAAGGTGTTTATTTATTTAGTGGCTAGAGACATAAAGAAATCCAGAGGTGAGAATGAGATAGAGAAGAGAGAGACCCCTGCAGAACTACTTCACTACTTGTGAAGTTTTCCCCCTGCAAGTGGGAACTGAGGGCTTTGAACCCAGGCCCATGCACATTGCAGCATGCTCACTCAACCAGATGAGCCACCGCTCTGCCCCATACCATGGCAGCTTGACTTCTAACAGTAAGCATCTTTAACTTAAAACTCAAGTGCCCACCAACTATTGAATAAGAGAGACATAGTGTGGTATTACTTAATAAGAATCTGTGACTACAGTCTACAGCATGCATAAGACACATAATAACACCATTGAATTTCATTTATTTGGCAAGTTAGAAAAGACAGATCTACTCCATAATGACCAACAATGATCAGTTTATTTTCTAGGATCCAGGAGTGTTTGTATAAAATATACCCCAAAGTGATAAGAAGTTTATAGGCTGGGGCCAGGTGGTGGCATACCTTGTTGAGTGCACATGTTACAGTGCACAAGGACTCCAGTTCAAGCCCCTGGTCACCACCTGCAGGGGGAAAGCTTTATGAGTGGTGAAGCAGGGCAGCAGGTGTCTCTCTGTCTCTCTTTCACCACCTTCCATCTTGACTTATGGCTGTCTCTATCCAATAAATAAAATTGAAGATAACAAAAAATTTATTAAAGAAAAAAATTTTATAGGTTGACTTTCATGATGGTTACACCGCTATATACAGTTACTAAAAGTTTTTGAAATATATGCTTGAGTAGGCACATTTTAATACATGCAAATTATGCTTAAATAAAATTGATTAAAAATAATCCAATGAAATGCTATGCTGCCTTAAGAAACTAATTATCACAAAGACTATTTTAATGCCAAGAGAAGGTGACCTTGATAAAGTGTTGTATAAAATAAAAAGGAAACAAATTAAATCAAACACGTGAAAAATCATACAACAACACTTATTCTACCTTCTGTACCTGTAAGCCATTGGCCTAGACTTGTGGTACACAAGAATGAAAAATACATTTCTCTACTTTCCTAACGTTGACTAAATTCACAGTTAGTTAGGTATTCAGTGTTGTCAGTCATCATTGAAGCTGATAACTTTAGCGATAGCAGAGTCTTTGTCTTCAGAGGGTCACAGACAAAGGGGACATAAAAGAATTCGTGACACAGGGCGAGAACATAAGACAGCAAGTATGAGGTCCTGAATTCAGTCCTCAGTATGGCATATGCCAGGGCCAATGGTGGTAATAATGTGTCTTGAAAGTTATTTTTCTGGGGCTGGGTGGTGGCACACCTGGTTGAGTGCACAGCCCCCAGCCCCCAACTGCAAAGAGAAAGCTTTGTGACTGGTGAAGCAGGGCTGCAGGTGTCTCTTTGTCTCTCTCCCTCTCTGTCACCCCCTTCCCTCTCCATATCTGGCTGTCTCTGTCAAATAAATAAATACAGATTAAAAAAACATTTTTTAAGTTATTTGCTCTAAAGTGTGATAATTAAAAAAAAAAGGAGAAAGAAAGAGGTAAAAATATCTAGGGAGGGAAGAAAGGGAAAGGAGAGAAAGGATTGCTTGCTCTCCACCTCCTCTTTTAAATATTAAGTAGGTGTCTTTGTCCAAGGATTTTAAATTGTGTTTCTTTGAACGCCAGAGCATCACACTGGCACATGGAATGCCAGAGATTAAACCAGAACTATATGCTTGAATGCTTAGCACTGTGTTCACTGTACCACCTCCAAGGAAGCTTTTTTTTTTTTATTATTCTTCAAGGATTTTAACACAGAGTTAAATGATAATAAACATATTCCACACTGCTTGTTTTATCTTTACCATTACATTATGGCTGTGTGTGGGCTCTTTTGCCTTATGTGTTCACCTGCTCCAATATATCAGGACCACGACCCCTTCCTTTGAGCTGTAGAGTGATTTATGGAATCTTTGATTTATGAACATAAATAATACAATACACAGATTTCCAAACATTCTTGCCATTCTTTTATAAATTATATAACAGATTATCCCTGCAGATTCTGACTACATGTCTTAAACTTGTACTCTGAAAATGAAAGGTGTCCAATTAGATTTCATATGAGAAATATCTGATATTCATAAAATATGAATACAGCAACTTCAAAACAAGTATTCTAGATATTAAACTGATCTCTTTTTTTGCATCATTTGTATCAATGGTATATATTCATATTTTAATCATTTCACAAATGGACTTTAGTCTATTTCCATATGTGTATAAATTCTTCAGATATTTATGAAGCAATCTGTTAATTTTACATAAATAATTACAGGACGTAATTTCCAAATTGATATAAATTTGATACATAAGTAATATAATGTTTTTAAAAAATATTTGTTGACCTTGTTTTTTTAAAATTGTTGTAGTTACTATAGTTGTTGTTGCTGATGTCGTTATTGTTGGATAGGACAGAGAGAAATGGAGAGAGTAGGGGAAGACAGAGAGGGGTTGAGAAAGATAGACACCTGCAGACCTGCTTCACCGCCTGAGAAGGGATTCCCCTGCAGGTGAGGAGCTGGGGGCTCGAACCGGTATCCTTAAGCTGGTCCTTGCGCTTTGTACCACGTGTGCTTAACCCGCTGTGCTACTGCCTGACTCCCATAATGTTTTATATAAGATATTACCAAATATATTGGATTACTGGAAAAATCATGATGTGCTTTTGCAGAGAAAGGCAGAAAAATACATCATGACTTTTCAGACCACTCCATATATCCACTCACATATGACTTGCATGTGTATTATAGCATTTTCGGTTTATGCCACATTTTTAGTACTTTTTGTTAGAGATTACATTATTCTGATCAGCAAATGACTAGTAGATATGAGTAAGATTATTTTCTTTGAAAAATGCTTATTTAATCCATGTTATGAGTGAGCCCAGAGGCACATGTCCATGTCCAGGAACTAAATGTACAGCCCATCATACATGCCATGCACCTACTAGAGCTAAGCCATCTTCCTGACCACATTTTGTAATAGATTTATTTATTCATTTTATGAGAGTGAACATTCGACTTTTTTTTCTCACTTAAAAAACTTATGAAAAAATAATTTACTCAATATCTCTAAAATTCGCTTATTTCTCCCCTCCCCATAAAAGTACAGCTTTTTCATTGTCTGAATGTCTATTTATTTTTATTTTTATTTATAAAAAGGAAACACTGACAAAAAACATAGGATAAGGGGGGTGCAACTCCACACAGTTCCCACCACCAGGACTCAGTTCCCCATCCCCTCCTCTGATAACTTTCCTACTCTTTATCCCTCTGGGAGTATAGACCCAAGGTCATTATGGGATGCAGAAGGTGGAAAGTCTGGCTTCTGTAATTGCTTCCCCGATGAACGTGGGCGTTGACAGGTTGATCTATACTCCCAGCTTGTCTCTCTCTTTCCCTAGTGGGGCAGAGCTCTGAGTAACTGAGGCTCCAGGACACATCAGTGGGGTCGTCTGTCCAGGGAAGTCCGGTTGGCATCATGTTAGCATCTGGAATCTGGTGGCTAAAAAAAGAGTTAACATACAGAGCCAAACAAATTGTTGGTCATGAACCTAAAGGCTGGAATAGTGTCTGTTTATTTTAATGAGAGAAACATCCAGAGAGAGACCAGAGCCAGAGCACTGCTCAATTCTGTATATGGTGGTGCTAGGAATAGAGCCAGAGTCCTGGGCATGAAAGTCTTTTGCATAACCATTTTATAGTCTCCCCTGCCTACAGCTTGTTTCTGATGGGGAAAAAAAAAAAAAAAGAGTAGTAATAGCTGAAATTTTGAAGTAAAATGTCAAAGCCATGATGTAAATTTTTAATATAAATTACTTCCATATTTGATAATGTACAGTTGAGAATCTTAAACCTTAAGCTAAGCAGGGTCGGGCCTGGTTAGTACTTGAATGGAAGAATCTTGATCCTTTATGGCATTTTCCTTTCCTTTCCTTTCCTTTCCTTTCCTTTTCTTTTCTCTTCTTTTCTTCTCTTCCTTCCCCCCCCCCTTTTTTTCCCCTTAGTTTACTGGAGAGAAACAGCCAGAAGTCGAGAGGGAAGGGGCTGAGAGAGGGGAAAGAGACAAGAAGACACCCAAGCATTGCTTCACCACTCACAGAGCTTTCCCTCAGCAGGTAGGGGCCAGGGTCTCAAACTGGGGTCCTTATGCATTGTATAATGTGTGCTCAACCAGGTACGCCATCGCCTGGCCCCATATTTCCTACTAGTGGTTAAAGAGGAATGTAAGACTTTGTACCAAAAAGTTTATACTCATACATTTAAGTTTCCTATTTGGGAGAAAATATAAATTTTACCAAGTATTCTACTTGGGAGAAAATACAAATTGTCCAACATTGAACGAAATATATGTATTGATAAAGTAAAAATTTCCTTTTAAAAGTTTAGAGCATTTGACTGGGGAGACAGTTTAAAGGTGATGCAAATTACTTTCTTGCCTGAGGCTCTAAGCACTGGGCAATGCTTAGGTGAAAGAAAAGCAACAAAAACAAAAAGTTTAGAGCATTTATAAGGTCGAGAATTTCCTTCAGAAGTTTAGGGAGCTTATAAAATCAAGATTCTCAGAACCCTGAAGTTCAGAGAGAAATCTACCTACTTCTTTAGCGAATGGTAATATATCAGCCTACCCGCAGGGCAGAAGACACTTTATTCATGTATTCAAGATGTCTGAGTGAAAGAAACAAAAGAAGGTAAAGTTCTTCTGAAGAACAGATTAGTGAGGAACTTAAACTGTATTCAGTTTCAGATATTCTATACAAGGAAATGTTTAAAAGGAAAATCTGCACTGAATGGTGGCATACCTGACTGAACGCACATGTTACCATGCACAAGGACCTGGGTTCAAGCGCTGGTCCTCACCTGTAGGGTGTAATCTCCACAAGTGGTGAAACAATCCTGGAGGAGTCTCTCTCTTTTCTTCTATATATCCCCCTTCCCTCTCAATTTCTCTCTGTCCTATCAGATAAAACAAAGAAATATTTTTAAAGCATTTTTTAACAGAAAATTATGTGTTAGGATGATGGAAAAGAACAATATAAGAAATCTGAAATTCAGGGCCAGGCGGTGACACACCTGGTCAAGCACACATGTTGCAATGCGCAAGGACCTGGGTTCGAGCCCCTGGTCCCCAACTGCATGGGGAAAGCTTTGCGAGTGGTGAAGTAGGGCTGCAGGTGTCTCTCTGTCTCTCTCCCTCTCTATTGCCCCCTTCCCTCTCAATGTCTAGCTGTCTCTATCTAATAAATAAATAAATATCTGAAATTCCACTACATCAGCTTTATTTTTTTAACCTAGAAGTAATTTTGAGTATTCTTTAAATGCTACCTGAATAAGAATTACATCAAGGTGCATTCTTTCTTTTTTTAAATTATATATATTGTTGGAGACAGAAGTTGTGAGGGGAGGAGGAATTAGAGAGGGAAAGAGACAGGAGACACCTGCAGCCCTACTTCACCACTTGTGAAGCTTTCCTCCTGCAGCTGGGGACCAGGAGCTTGAACCTGGGTCCTTATGCACTGTAAATGTATGCACTTAACCAGGTGTGTCACCAGCTGGCCCCAAAAGTGCATTGTTTTAATTTTGTCTGTGAAAGGTTCATGTTAACTGGGTCAAAACTGCTTTCTTACAGGCTGGCTTCCCAGTAGAGAGGTTCATTCAGGCAGAGCCCCATAAAAAGCCCTTGCAGTCTAGTGTTCATATACTGGCTTCTGGTCAAGAGTTAAGCCTGAATCAACCTCTGGTCCTGAGAGAGGCATGTTTGTTTGTTTGTTTGAATCTACAAATACTAGAGTAGCAGGATAAGACCAAAGGCAAGATGCTGGCCCTTTATCTTCTTTTCTTTTATTATTATTTTTCATTGTTTTAATAATGATCAACAATACTGTAGGATAAAAGGGGTACAAATCCATATAGTTCCCACCACCAGAGTTCCATGTCCCGTCCCTTCCATTGGAAGCTTTCCTGCTCTTTATCCCTCTGGGAGCATGGACCCAGGATCATTATGGGATGCAGAAGGTGGAAGGTCTGGCTTCTGTAATTGCTTCTCTGCTAGATATGGGCATTGACAGGTCGATACATACTCCCAGCCTGTCTCTGTCTTTCCCTAGAGGGGCAGGAGTCTGGGGATGTGGGATTCCAGGGCACAGCGGTGAGGTCATCTGTCCAATGAAGTCAGACTGGCATCATGGTAGCATGTGCAACTTGGTGGATAAAAGAAGCACTGAGATAAAAAGCCGAACAAATGGTTTAATAATCAGGAACCTAAAGGAAAGAATATAACAGATGAGATTTGGAGTCTCCATTTTGAGAAAAGCTAGTAGGTCTATTTTAGGTATATTCCAAAGGGATCATGACTTTACTAATCCCAATCTCACTAAGAGGTGATATTTTATTTTGCAGTTTAAAGGTCCCTGTGTCCTAAAGGCCAGTATGCCTTTCCTGGAGGGAGACTGTGCCCCACCAGACATCATGACACTTGTGAGACAGTTGAGGACCTACACACATATGTCTCAGCTGTGACTCTTTACTTTTTGTCCTTCTTTATCCTTGTGTCTGTCTGTTTAATGAATTGTGACTTGGGTCTCCCTTTTCATGGTGCTTTTGTGCTGGACTGTAGTAAGGAATTAGGCACAACCAATAGTTATGGAATGAGTACTCAAAAGGAATTTTTTTTTAAAAAATTCTTGGACTTTATACATGAGTTGGGACAGAGGTGAATCGTCATTATCTGACACAGTCTGTGTGCTTTGAACTAGATGGGGTCCCCTCTCTCAGTCTAGAAAACGTAGCCCTAAAGCACACCCCTTCTTCACACACACACCACTTGTGATTGCTTTGGCTATAGGACTAAAGTAACTAAGGTGAAATGAGGTCTAGGAATAGTACATTGATCTACTTCTCAGGTTCCAGAACTCAGAATAAATTTCTGCTGCTTGAATGATCCAGTCGGTGGTTCTTTGTCATAGTGGTTGGGCACTCTCATCCATTATCCATTCTCATCCATTACCCATCTTTTGCTTATCTTGTACTTTCTCAGTTTTAAGAAGAATACTGAAAGACTATGAAATATAAAGACTCTGGTTGAATAAAGGAGAACTACCAAAATTTATTATCTATGCTACAAGTTTATAACAACATTTATAGATTTTTCTATGAGTGAGTAGTATTAAAATATTGTGCATTAAATATGATAAAGAAAGATTCACTTCTGGGGCCAAGCGGTGGCACACCAGACTGAGTATGCCTGTGACCATGCTCATGACCCTGGTTGAAGCCCCCAGTCTCCACCTGGAAGGGGGAAGCTTCACAAGTGCTAAAGTGCTGTAGGTGTCTCTCTTTGTCTCACCCACAGTATCTCCTTCCTCCCTATCAATTGATCTCTGTCTCTACTCAGTAAATAAGTAAATAAAATATGTAAAGAAATGTTGTTTAAAAAAGTAAAAGTTACATCTGTAATTTCTCTTGAATTAAAACACAATAGTGAATTGCATTAAATAAATACCAATTACATACATACAAGTCGGGCAGAATTCATCTTAAGAATAGCAGTAAATAAGATCTAGATTACATAAATATATGTCAAAAATGAATGAATTACAATGTTTCACAGCCTTCTAGTTATTCATGTATGGTACATGTAGCATAATGAATATATTAAATGCTTATATTATTATACTAATTTATATAAATTTACAAATAAAGTATTCACCATTAAAGTTATATGACTCCTTCTATGAATTGATAAATAATAATTAAAACAAACTGCTATTAACTATTCACATTTAACAATAAATTCTACATTATTTTTCTCTGAGTAAATTAGAAGTAAAAACTTCTTATAAAATAGTATTTTAAATATAACTAATATACATTTATACTTCTAATATTTGTCAATATTAATTCCATTACTTCCATTAATTCCATTTAAAATTATTCGATTCCCTTTTAAAGCTGAGCTTTTTCTCCTTTAATTAGGAATAATCAGACATTGAATTATATTTATTAATATATAGTAGGTGATGATAGTATGAGTAAAGCTACAGCCTGTTACTTTAGTTCCTTTACATTTTTTCTAGTAATCAACTCGAAATTATAAAGGAATAATTGTGGCACTGAACATTTTCTTGACTTTTCTTGTGTAATTATTTGCATTGTAAATTGGAAGGAAGTTAATATATAAAATTTGCTCAAAAGAAAAAATAAAATGCAGGTCAGGTATCAGTGCTCCTGGTTGAGCTCACAGGCTACCATGTGTTAGAACCCAAGCTGAAGTCTCATGTCCCCACCCACCCACAGAAGGAAAGCATCAGAAGTGGTGAAGTAGTGCTACAGTTCTGTCTGTCTCACTCTCTCCCTCTATCTGTCGATCCTCCCTTTCTATCCCAATTTCTGTGTCCATTTAATAAAAAAATAATAATAATAAAGATGCTCACAGTTCATCTCTTTCAAACACACTTGAATTTTCTTTTTAATTTTTTTATGCCACCAGGGTTATCATAGGAGTTTGACACATACATCCCAAGGCATTTCCACCCCCCAACCCCCCACTTTTCCTTTTTTTTTTTAATAGGACATAGATAAATTGAGAGGGAGGGAGGAAAGAGAGAGAGAGAGAAAAAAAAAAAGATTCACACACAGACTTGTTTCACAGCTAACGAAGCTTCCCTCATGCAGATGGGGACCTGGAATTTGATCCCAGGCCTTTGTGCATGGTAATGTGTGTCCTCAACCATGTGGACCGTGGTTTGGCTCCTTTCTGTATGATTTTTTTATCAGTCAGTACTACTCTATGCGTCTATAAGAAACCACAATGTTTGTCAATTGGAATTTGATTTTAGTTGCTACTTTGCTATGTTCATCTCTTCTTGACTATACCTACATGAGTTATCTCCAAATTGGTAGATGTTTGCAATGTAGTATAACTTCCCAGAGCCTTGTCTACACCTTTTAGAAGAATTTCGTTCTCAGAGTTATTTTTCCCTTTTCTGGTAGTGCAAAGCAGGTATGAGATCTAGTTCCCACAGTGTGAACTGAATTTGGATCCAGTTTATAAAATGTTATGCCCAATAAAGCAAGTATTTGGTCAAGTCAGTATCCTGACAAGAAAGTAGAGGCACCTAGCTTTTGTGGGCAGAAAATATCCAGATTCCACGTTTCAGCATGTTAGGCAGGCTTGGAAAGTATCACAGAGAAAACCAAGAAGAGTTCCGTGCTCTGAAATGAAAGCATAACCTTGGGAGATTCAGGAATGACAAAGTGATCATTCTTGACTGTATTGATAGATGCATTCAAACTACCTTGTTTCCCTTTTATAAATGCATTACATAAGTTCCATTTTGGTCTAGTGCAAAGGGAGAATATTTGAGTATTCTATTGATTGATTTATTCCATCTATTTTAGTGGATCACTATTTAGCTCTGGCTCATGGTGGTGCTGAGAATTGTACTAGGGACCTCAGCGCCCCTTGCTATGGTGTACGAGCTCCTTTGGATAGAGCATTGCTATGGTCTCTCTCTCTTCTTCTTTCTCTGTCTCTTTCCCTCTTTATTTCTGGCTGTTTCTCACTCTACCATAAATGGAAAAACAACACCAAGAATAGTGAATTTGTACAGAAATAAAAATGTCGGTAGGAAGAAAGGGGAGGGGAAAGGAAAAGGTTTTATGTGTGTTCTGGGTATCAGCTATTTATTATCAGCTATTTATCAGATTTCTCTCTTGCAATTTCTCTACCTGTGAGCTACCTCTTTAGTAGATCTCTTCTGTAGATCAAAACTATATTATAATAAAATTGAAGTTATCAATTCTTTTTTTTCTGCCCCAAATGAACTGTGATTTTTTTTCTGGGGGGGGGGGTATGTTTAAAAAGTCTTTTCCAACACAACCTAGATTTTTCTCCTATCTTATTATCCAGGATCTTTATTCTTTGCATTTTATGTTCAGATTTGTGGTCTATTTTTCTTAAAAGTGTAAGGTTGTGTCCAGATTCACTTGTTGTTATTGAATGTGGGTATACAAATGGATGCTAAATTTAGTCATGATGATATTTCCCAGAGCAATACATATTTATTCCCCATCGTGCAACTGGCAAGTGTTCGAATTTCTCTTCTTACCTAACAAGGCACCAACATTAAACTTCCTTGACTAATTTCTTCCTTTTATTTCTTGATATTTATTTATTTTCCCTTTTGTTGCCCTTGTTGTTTTTTATTGTTGTTGTAGTTACTATTGTTGTAGTTATTGATGACGTCATTGTTAGATAGGACAGAGAGAAATGGAAAGAGAAAGGGAAGACAGAGGGGGAGAGAAAGATAGACACCTGCAGACCTGCTTCACCACCTGTGAAGCAACTCCCCTGCAGGTGGGGAGCTGGGTACTTGAACTGGGATCCTTTCGCCGGTCCTTATGCTTTGAGCCATGTGCACTTAACTCACCACGCTATCACCCGACTCTAGATTTCTTTCTTTTTTTAAACTTATTTTTTAATTATGTAGTGCTAGGGACCTTCCACAAGTGCAATAACACTGCTGAAAAACACAGCAGAGATCATTTTCTTTTATTCTTCATTTTAAAGAAAGAATAAATGTGAGACACCCAACACCAATCATGGAGTTCCCGGGACCCATTCAGGCTGCTCCAGTACGGTACAAGGGCTTCAACTCAGGGCTTCACTCACAAGGTATTTGTTCTGCCAGGTGAGCTAAATCCCAGTCCTTGGTTGTCTAATTTTTTCCTACAAGCTAAGTTAAATACACATCCTGCACTGAGTCTGCAATCTAATGTTTGGGTGTGGCCAAGAATACTTCATTCTAAGATTAGTAATGCAGCAGATTTCTGCACATAAGACTTGACTTCATTTGGTGGATTACTTTGCAGGAATGAGAATGTGTTCTGGTTAGTGAGGTATAGATGAAAGGGGTGTGGGTCACTTGCATATCTAGCCCATAAGTTTCCTAAATGATCCTCCACAACTCCTCTTTCCCATATTTATCACCTGAGTAGAGAACATCTACAAACTTGGTAGTCGCTTGGGTTCTGAGATGGAAGACAATGGAGTCCCTGACTCAGGTAACCACTCACATTGTTGGCCATTATGCCAGGTCCTCTGCATTGCTTAATACTGTGCTCTATTTACGTAATCATTGTTTTGCCTGAGACCTGTCCTGCCTGGGTATTGGTTTAATCCCCACTGGTTAGAACCTTTGCAACAGCTACAATGGAAGCTTGCTACCCTCGTGCTCTTTTTTTCTCCACCCCCTCTCCTAGCCATTTCCTTTTCCCACTTGTCACTTCTGGTTAAAGAGATATATAAAAAGCGTTTTCTCTGGTCAATAAAAAAATCGCATTGCATTCCCGCTCAGCTGCTCAGTTCCTGGTTCCTCTCCCACGCAGCTGAGTAAGCAGCAGCCCAGGTTGGCTCTGGTCAAGTCCTCTCCCCCGTGACTCAACCCGACACACATTTTGTCTACTCAACTGAACTATGTGTGAGCACAAACTTAAGTTTTGAAAGGTTGTGTGGTGGCTGGCACAGATAAAGTAGCCCTTACTTTATCTGATATGGTTGAACTTACAGTTATTGAGGGAAGTGAAAATAGAAAGTAGGTGAGGAGGGTATCTAAGTAGAAACTATTTGATTAAGTACTTATGGTATCTTTTTTAGGTATTTTTAAATTTTTTAAAAAAATATTTATTCCCTTTTGTTGTCATTATTTTACTATAGTTATTACTGTTGTTGATGTCATCATTGTTGGATAAGACAGAGAGAAAAGGAGAGAGGAGGGGAAGACAGACAGGGGAGAGAAAGACAGATACCTGCAGACTTGCTTCGCTACCTGTGAAGCGACTCCCCTGCAGGTGGGGAGCCAGGGGCTCGAACCGGGATCCTTAAGCCGGGCCCTTGCACTTTGTGCCATGTGCGCTAAACCTGCCTGACTCCCTGTTTTTAGGTCTTTCTACTGGCTTGTTGCACTTACTGAGTCACTGAAAACCACTGTGCACTTTTACTTTAAGGTATATATTTCCCCAACTTATGGATACATGTGAACAGGTACCGTACCTAAGTCATGGGTCCTGGTCTCTATCTAGGTCCTGTAGCTTTGTTAGGAAGTGTGCCACCTAAAATGGAATTAAAGAGTCCCTTGAGCTCGGAAAGGTCTCATCAGAGTAATAGAGCTGAAGGGTTGACATCCCATGCCAGGCATCTCTGCACACAATCCAAAGTGAAACATCTCGAGTTGGTACTGGTTGCATTGATTGGTTGATATCAGAGGATGCAGTATCAAATGGTATGGAGCAAGAGAGGCATGAAAGGAACAAGCCAAGGCCCAGAGGTTCCAGAACTGGGAGAAACATGGGTTTTATAGAAAATGAGGAAGGTTCCTTGCTTCTTAGAGTTTAAGAAGGCAATAGGCCCTTATTATTATAACCAAGTTATTTGGGAATTTGGTTGACTTTGAAAATCCCGTAGTTAGGATTTACTATATCATATAAGACTTCACCATGATTTATGTCATTTAATGCTATTTACAAATAACTATATCTTATATATGGACAAGACCAGTTGCTTCTGTTCTCTGTAGTCTAAAATTCTAGGTGATTTAATATTTCAAAAAAAAAGTCATTAGAAATACATTAACAATTTAAGTCCAGTGTTAAAATCAATCAGGTTGCTAATTTGAAACCTTAAGTTCTTAGGTTGAAGGAATAGATCCTCAGAACTGAGGTCTATGTACTAAAAAGTTTGAAACAGTCAATCTATTTCCCCCTCTCATAATGATTAAATAGTGATTTATAAGACTATAGTTAATAGGAGCATATATTAACACCATTCCCACCACCAAAGTCCTGTGTCCCTCCCCCCATCTATAGTGGAGCTGAAAAATCCACCCTCCCTCTACCCCAGAGTTTTAAGTACTTTAAATAAATAAAAAATATAGCTGTACTGCTGAAATATCTTTTTAAAAATTTTTTATATTTATTTTCCTTTCTGTTGCCCTTCTTTTTTATTGTTGTCGTTATTGTTGCTATTGATGTCATTGTTGTTGGATAGGACAGAAAGAAATAGAGAAAGAAAGGGAAGACAGAGAGGGCAAAAGAAAGACAGACACCAGCAGACCTGCTTCACCGCTTGTAAAGCAGGGGAACCAGGGGCTCAAACCAGGATCCTTATGCCAGTATTTGCACTTTGCACCACATATACTTAGCCTGCTGCACTACTGCCCGACTCCCTGAAAAGATCTTTTTGTGTGTGTGTGTTTATTTATTTATTCCCTTTTGTTGCCCTTGTTGTTTTATTGTTGTAGTTATTATTGTTACTGATGTCATTGTCATTGGATAGGACAGAGAGAAATGGAGAGAGGAGGGGAAGACAGAGAAGGGGAGAGATTCTTGCACCTTCCACCGATTCTTGCACTTTGCGCCACATGCGCTTAACCCGCTGCACTGCCGCCCGACTCCCGAAAAGATCTTTTATGAAGACTAAACACAGTGAAAAAATGTCCAACTCTAGGTGTTTGCTTTTTTGTTGTTGTTGTGATTGTGCTATTATTTTTTAGTGTACTTGATGTTAATCTCTTTTGTGTTCTTATTCAGTAGATCATAATAAATTCTGTGCTCATAGATGATGATCAGTAAATCTGACATTCTTTCAGCTGAAGACATGAATGATAATGAGAGTAGAATGCAGTCGTGAAACTGGCCTTTGTACTTTTCTGCATAGGCTTCTTCTCCTTCTATGAAATAAGGGCTGTAACTTATTAATTTTTATATCCTGATAATACTTGGAGCCTTGCATCTTATATATGATATTGATAACAAGTCGGTTGAATAAATGCTTGATAGGTACTTATTGAATTAACTTATAGCCTTGTCTTCTTCCATAGATATAAAGTGAATTCATTTTGTATAATCTGTTAAAATTGTTCAAGTCTGCAAATTCATGTTTTCGCCACAGACGCAAAGTTCTATGATAAATGTGAAGAATTGTTTCTCAAGTACATTATTTCTCCAGAATAGGCAGTACAAACATTAGAGAGATTTAAACATACCAAGAGAATCGGCAATCAAGTAGCTTAGCTTCTTTCTATTTTCATTAAAGGGGTGAAAGGCCTTAGGAGTTCATGAAACACTAAGATTAATGATGCATCCTAATTAAGTATATGTACAGTTTCTTTCCTCTTTTGCAATGCTGCAAAACAAAAGAATGAAGCTACAAAATGACTACATATCAGTTTTTCTATGAAAATAAAAATCCTCCCACTCACTGTCAGTCATTCTTATATGGTTTCATTTTAAATCTTTAATTTCTTTTAATGTTATAATTGCCAGCAGTTTGTTCACTTAATATTATTGCACTTTGTCTCTCTCTCTCTTTATGCCATATATATATATAAATATATATATATTTATATTTATATATATATATATATATATATTACTGATTTACCAGATTATGAGATAATAGGAGTATAATTCCACCAAAAAGTTTTGTGTCTCCACTCCCCCCCAACAGTTAACCACCATAGATCTCCCAAAGTCATAGACATGGGTTGACTATATACATTTTTCTTTTTTCAAGTCCATGTGTCTGTATTCTCTATATTTCACTTATGAGTGAAATCGTCCCCTAGTTGTCCTTTCTTTACTTCACTCACCCTAATCACTGCCAGTCTCATCCATTTAGTCCAAAATGATGCCGTTAGTCTTTTAAACTGCTGAGTAATACTCCACTGAGTTTATGTCCCATGGATTTTTTTTTTTTAATTTACAAGACTCCCATTAATTTTCATTCCACTGTTAAAGACTTCTATCACCACCCCTCAGCTCTGTGGAAAATGAAAAGGCACACACCAGGGATTAATGTGAACAAAGATAGCTTACCCAAAGTGGAAGCTGATACCCGTTTTTATTCACTTTTTTTTTATTCACTTTTAAGGCTCTTCCTACATATCCATCTATTCTAAGCCACATCTACACTTATTACAACTTCCAGATCTCCTTAATTTTTGTTCTGCCCTCTTGATAAGGGAAACAGCACTTGACATCCTCATGTACTCTCCACACTTTCCTTCTTCTCAGTGATGGTGAAAAAAAAAAAAAACAATGGTTACTGCTCACAAAACTTTCAGGTCCCACTGGAAGCAGGGTTCAGAGTCCTCTGGCCATATTCCTCTAGTGCTTTGCCCTCTGGGAGTATAGATCAAACTTCTTTTGGGGCTGCAGAAGGAAGGAGTTCTGGCTCCTATAATTGCTTCTTCCCCAGCCTGTCTCTATCTTTCCTTAGTAGAGTAGGGGTCTGGGTGAGGTTCCAGGACACTTTGGTGAGATAATCTACCTAGGGAGGTAAGGATGGGACTTGCTGGCTGAAAGGCAGTAAAATATAGACCAGTACAAAACATTTAATAAACTGCAGCCATCAAGTAGGAATAGAGCCATCCTAGAAGCTAGGATGTCTATTTTTATGGTCTGAGGAGCCCAGAACTTCAGTGATCTTTGCCTAAGCTTGAGAGCTAACATAAAAGTAGACTAGAAATATTGTCTGGGAGAATGGCATCAAAGTGGGGGATAGAACTTGAAAACTAAGTTGGGACATGGGCTTCTGAACTTGAAAAAATACATTGATACAAGTAACTGTTTACCACATTGATCTGGGGCCCAAGTATATTCATATTTAACACTGGAGCCTGTACCAGGATGCTGTCAGTTTGAACTCACAGTCCATGGTCACAGCTGGAAACATTCTAGGCTGCATTCATTTAAGAACCAGTCTTCCTGAAGTGGCATAGTAGGCTGCTCCAGCACCCCCATCAGAAAGTGGGGCAGTCCCTATCATTGCTACTTTAGAGTGAGGGTGAGGTCCTGGAGAGGCTCTTAAAAGGGCTTATGATGACATTCCTAATGAAAGTGATCAGTGATGATAGGGGTCATTTTTTCTATCTTGTTTTAGTTTCTCTTGCCCATGGGATAGAGACTCCAAATACCTCTTTGATGTTAATGTCCTGAAATGTTCCATTGATATGTTCTTCTATGTGTTTTATAGTTTCATGTCTAATATCCAGATCTTTGATCCATTTCAACATAATTTTGGTGCGTGGTTTTAAGTGGTGGTCCAGTTTCATTTTTGTACATTTGGCTGTCCAGTTCTCTTAGGACCATTTCTTTTTTTTTAATTTTTTTTTATTTAAGAAAGGATTAATTAACAAAACCATAGGGTAGGAGGGGTACAACTCCACACAATTCCCACCACCCAATCTCCATATCCCACCCCCTCAACTAATAGCTTTCCCATTCTCTATCCCTCTGGGAGCATGGACCCAGGGTCATTGTGGGTTGCAGAAGGTAGAAGGTCTGGCTTCTGTAAACAGAACTTTTCCCCACTTGATAGTTTTGGTCCCTTTCTCATATATTCCTATCCATGTGTGGGTTTAGTTCTGGGCTTTATTTTCTCTTCCATTGGTCCTAATGTGCAATTTTGTTTCGGTACCACACTATTTTTAATCACTATTGCTTTGTAGTATAAACTGAAGCCATGGACTGTGACTTTAATTTCCTCAGGAGTGCTTTTACTATTATTTGTTTGTTTTTATGGTTCCACATACATTTTTGGATAAATTGCTCAATTTCCTTGGAATACATCCTTGGGATTTTAATAGGGATTGCATTGAATCCATAGATTGTATTTGGCAGGATTACCATTTTAATGATATTTATTTTTCCAACCCATGAACAGAGAATGTTCTTCCATTTCTTTATGTCATCCTCCATTTTCTTTTAACAATGTCATATACTTTTCATTGAAAAGGAACTTCACTTGCTTGGCTAGATTTATTCCCAGAGATTTTAGCTTTGGGATTCACAGTTGTAACTGGATTACTTCCATCAGTTCATTTTTCTCTGACTCATATGTTGTTTACATAAATGTCACAGATTTATGAGTATTGATTTTGTAACCAGCTACTTTACTGATAATTTCCAGTATTTTTTTTTGTAGAGTTTTTTGGATATGTAGGTATAATAGCATATCATCTGCAAATAATGATAATTTAACTTCTTCCTTTCCAATATTAATTCCTTTGATATCTCTTTCTTGCCTAGTTCCACTGGCGAGGACTTTCTAGGACTATGTTGAATAGGAGTGGTGAGAGTGGACATCTTGGTCTAGTTTCTAATTCTAGGGGGAAAGCTTTCGGGTTTTCCCTGTTGAATTTGATATTAGGTATGGGTTTGTTATATGTAGCCTTTATTATGTTGAGGAATTTTTCTTGCACTCCAAACCTCTTGAGGGTCTTTATCATATAAGTGCATGTTGGGTGTTGTAAAATGCTTTTTCTGAATTGATAGATATGGTTACCTGACTTTTACCTTTTTTGTTGTTAATTTGGTATATTTCATTGTTTGACTCATGAATGTTGAGCTGTCCCTGTTCATCAGAGATGGATCCGATTTGGTCTTCATGGATTATTCTCTTAATAAGTTGTTGGGTTCAATTTGGCAAGATTTTGATCAGGAGATCAAGATCTTTGCATTGATGTTCATCATGGATATAGGCCTACAGTTTTGTTTGTTTGTTTGTTTTTAGAGTTTTTTCCTGCTTTGGGATCAGAATAAGATTAGCCTCATAGAATATGTCTGGAAGTGTCCCCTCTTCTTCAGTTTTCCAGCAGAGTTTGAGAGGAATAGGTATTAGCTCTTTGAATGTCTTATAGATTTCATTAGTATAGCCACTTGTACCTGTACTTTTATTTTAGGGAAAACTTTTGTTTGCTGTTTCAATTTATGCTCTAGTAATTGACCCATTAAATTTATCTATTTCCTCTTGTGTCAAGGTTGGCAGTTGGTATGACTCGAAGAATGTGTCCATTTTTTCTAGGTTGTTAAATGTATTTGCATATAGGTGTCCATAATGGTCTCTTTGTATCTCTGTATCATTATGTTGTAATTTCTCCTTTGTCATTTCTGAGTAAGCTCACCATAGCTTTCTCTATTTTTCCTTGGTGAGTCTAGCCAGTGGATTATCTATTGTATTTATCCTTTGGAAGAACAAGCTCTTAGTTTCATTAATGCTTCGATGATCTTTTGTTTTCTAGTTAATTAATCCCTGCTCTGATTTGATCTATTTTCTATTTCCTGCTGACTTTTGGTTCTTTGTTGCTCCCTTTCTGGTTGGTTATGTTTGGTTGTTGGATAGTTTACTAGTGATCCCCCTTCTTTATTAGTGTGTGCCTTGTTATGAACTTCCTTCTTAACACTGCTTTGCTGCATGCCATAGAATCTGTAGTTGGTTTATTTTCATTGATATTGAGGTAATCCTTAATTTATTTTTTATTTCTTCAATAACCTAATTTGTTCAGAATCATGTTGTTTAGCCTCTATATTTGGAGGCACTTCTTCTTTTTTTTTTTCTTTCTTTTTGTGGTTGATTTCTCAATTCATACCAACATGGTCTGAAAAGATTCTTTTTATGATTTCAATATTCACGTATTTGTTAGAGATGTCTTTCTGACCCAATATGTGGTCAATCTCTGTGAATATTCCATGTGTACTCGAGAACACTGTACATTCATTTCTTCTGGGACAGAAAGTTTTGTATAGATCTGTTAGGTCTCTCTCATCTGCGCTTTTATTTGAGACTATTTCACTGCTGATTTTATTTCTTTGTCCAGATGGTCTGTCTCTTGCTGTGAGCGGTAAGTGAAGATCTAATATTATTGTGTTTCTCTCAGTGTCTCTCTTGAATTCAGTAAGTGCTTGTTTTGTATATTTTGGCGCACTTGTGTTTGGAGCATATATATTTAGGATGATTATGTCTTCTTGTTGAAGGTAGTGTCTTTTGTCTAATAACAGAATGGCTGTTTCTGCCCTTTTTGCTGCATTATTGGCTCAGGACATCTTGTGACAACTTCTTATCTTACACTCCTATTTGTCTTTTATTTGAATGTATGTTTGCGATTGACTTAAAATAGATGGATCATGTGCTTTAATCTGTTTAACTACTCGGAGTCTTTTGACAGATGAATTTAGTATGCCATATGCTTTTCACATAGTGTTCAAAATAATAATAAAAGCATCGTGTACTATCTTAACACATGTAGGTATGTGTGGTAACCAAATCAGTATATACTTAGTAATAATATGTATAAGACTCTATGCTAAGTATTGTATTTTAAATGCATGCAACTATCTGACATTTTAAGCTCTTAAATTGGTAGTTTTATTTCTGGAACTTATGCTATATCAAGTCCTCTCACTCTATTCTGTCAGTCCCTTATATAACCAAGTCAGAAGACATCAGCTTGGTTCTTGATGAAATGAAGTTGCATCTTGATGAAAGAGGATGCTGTGTGTAGCATCTGGTGGAAAGTTTGCTGTCAAAGGTAAAATTCCTCAAAAATGAAAAACATACCATTTATTTTCTTTCAGGCTCTGTTATTTTCCCCTGGCTTTTCTTATAAAATACCACAAGCTGGCTCAAAACAAAGGAAATGTACTAAATTGCAGTTTGGAGGTTAGAAGTCTACAAATACGTCAACAAGGTATTATTTCTGAAAGTTCTATAGGAGAATCTGTTTCCTTTTTTCATGTTTTAGAGGCAGGACAACCTCCCTAGGTTCCATGGCTAATGTTTCCCCATCACTTCAGTGCCTATACCTTTTCTCACGTTTTTCTCTTCCACCTTTCTGTAAATTGGCTTGTAATTACACTGGGCAGACTACTTGACTAGTCTATATCTCAGAGTCCTTAACTTCATGAGATTAGCAAGATTCCTTTTCTCATGTAGGTATCCTAATTATATGTGCTAGGAATTGGGATATGCCTATTGGGTAGAATATTACCTTTCTTAAAGCACTGAGACATCATTAAGTTCTAGATACAAAGTATACCTAGAGGGAAGTCATATCCAATTATTTGCTTGAATGTTTATAAATTTATTACTTTTGTAATTACCTTGAGGTGCATGAATACTTGTAACTTCTATACCAGTGAGTATCTTCTGGTCATTCATGAATAATTTTAAATCATCTCTTTAATATCAAAAGTTGTAATCCTGAAAATTTTGAACAGAAAAATTTAAACTGATAGATTATAACTCTTCTCATATTAGTAATAATTCACTCTTCTGTGAATATATTTTGCATGCAAGTATTGACAAATAAGGATTTCCATAGTTGGCTCATCAAATCAACAATCCGAAGTTTTCTTTTTTATTTCTTCTCTTCAACAAACAAGAAAAAACAACTGAAGAATACAAAAGAATTTCATTTTTTTAGTATGTCACAAAATGGTTTTTTAAATTTCTTCACATCTTTTTTTTTTCTCACTTTTGAAATAATGCACTTTACATCAAGTAAAAAAACATGGATTAATGTGGTGGATAGTATAGTATTCATAAAAGTGTGAAATATCATGTGATAGGAAGGTTCATCATTTAAAAAATTATTTATCAGTTCAAATATATGTCATGTGAACTATTTCTAACTGTTGGAGAAAACTTAGATTCTATCTTTGAATAATGTCAAAGAGAATGCTAGAATGCTTACTTTTATTCATTTTTCTTGTTTTGTTTTGTTTGTTTTTTACCACACCCCTGCTCAACTCTGGCTAATGGTGATGCTGAAGATTGAACATGGGACTTTTGGTGTCAGTGGAAAACCATCACTCCAAATAAGTTTATTAGACCCTGACTTGCATCTGGATGGAAACACTGCAAATATATATGCATATATACCCTATTAAAAATATTTTGTTGGGAGCTGGGCGGTAGCACAGTGGGTTAAGCACACATGACGCAAAGTGCAAGGATCAGCATAAGGATCCCAGTTCGAGCCCCCAGCTTCTCACCTGCGGGGGGGGGGGGGGTCGCTTCGCAAATGGTGAAGCAGATCTGCAGGTGTCTTTCTCTCCTCTCTGTCTTCCCCTCCTCTCTCAATTTCTCTGTCCTATCCAACAACAACAACTATGACAATAATAACAATAACAGCTACAACAAGCACAACAACAAGGGCAACAAAATGGGAAAAATAGTCTCCAGGAGCAGTGGATTCGTAGTGCAGGCAGGAGCCCCAGCGATAACCCTGGAGGCAAGAAGAAAAATAAAAGACTTTGTTAAGTAGGAGAAAAGTGATTAATAGCATGAAAGTCTTTTTGCATAACCATTTTATGCTATCTCCTCAGCCCCTTATTTTTACTCGTTAGTTAAGTACTCACTGAATTCCACTATGTAGGGTCTTATACAAAGTAATGGAGATACAAAGTTAAAAAAAAAAAAGGATACATATAAAAGAACCATCATTCTGTTTCCTTCTTTACAGAACTGATAGTAGGCAGCATGTACTTAGAAACAGGAGAAAGATGCTATTATTTACAGAGATTTTGTTAAGGATTTGTCTTCACTTTTAACAATTAGAAAATTTCATTTATTTACAAGTAGATGTTGAATAAGGATGAATTTTTTCCAGTCCTTAGACATAAAATGAGTATAATTTGTTCTTGTTTTTGTTACATCTTTTATAATATTCCAATTAGTGCAAAATTCTAACTTTATTAGAGCACACTATAGACATTGAAAATATTTTAAGATTTTATTCTATTCTACTCTGCCTTGTTTAATTCAGAAATTATAGCTTCTTTGATATAATGATAACTGCCAGTGGAGTGTAACATTAATATATCTTTAAGTTTGCTATTAAAAAAAAGTTGCTTGCATCTAATACTCAAATTTTGATGTATATGATATGGCTTCAGCCACTCTAGAAAATTGAACATTACTAAATGACTGAAGCCTTGTAACTTTTCTCCTACTTTTTAAAATATTTGCAGTGTTTCCATCACAACCTATTGTCTTAGTCTCTGCACTTATTATCTATCTTATATTTGTGTGTGTGACTTCAGATGCAAGTCAAGGTCTAATAAACTTATTTAGAGTGATGGTTTTCCAGTGGCTATCATCCAATTTTCTGCATTAGTAGAAATTTTACAAAGTAAAATTAAAAAAATTACAAAGTAGAAAAAAGGCAGCATAATAGAGAATGATAGTGCAAATGGCTAGAATTATATACACTTAAAGTTTTATTATGGATAAGGACTTAGACTAGGGATCAACCTTAAATCAATAGAAAGAACACTTAAGAACCTCTCTTGAGGAAGTAAAAATTACATCATAAAAAGTTGTGAAGTCATGTGAGGCCTAGAAATTTGGGTACATAGCACAACAGGAAGTAAAAACTTTCTTCAGTGAAATCCTTCTACAATGAAGAGTGTAGTACTAGTTACTAACAAGATACACTTTAAGGTCATTGTAATGTGTTCATCGTTGTTTTTACCTTATCATTCTTTCATTTATTCGCTATCAAATGCCAAACAATTGTTTTAGTAGCTACTGCAAAATGTAACTGATTTACAATTAACCATAAGTAAGAAGTGGGGAGAAGTGCACTTAAAGTTACTAGTTAGTGTGTGGTCACTCTAATCATGTAAGTGCTCTGGTTTTTGGTTTCTTAATCTTAAGGAGGGAGTTAGATTAAATCATCCCTTGAGTCCACCAAAGTTTCAACAAATTTTTGAGATTGCATCATGCATTGACTTGGCTTATTTAACAATATAGTCATCCTAAGAAGTAAATCTTGAAGATTTTCACCCAAATAAGTATTAAAACTTTAAAAAAAAAACAAAAAAACTTTAGACATTTTTATTTTTGGTGAAACCAGGGCCTTTAGCATGTAGGATTTCATCACTGCTGGCTGCATTTTCACTTAGAGAAAGAAGGGTGGGGGGAGAGGAAGACATATCACAGCACCAGAGCTTCTGCCTTTCTGCCTCCAACTTCACATAGCCCCCCCCCCCCCCCCCCACTGATGCTAGGGCTCCTCCCTGGGTATTATGCAGGGAATGACATCACCCTACTCAGTGACCTCTCTGGCCCACAACCTTAGGCACTTGTAGTTTTCTTCAATTTTAAGCTGTATAATTAAGGTGTTTTTTTTTTTTGTTTTTCTTTATTTTTATTTGATAGGACTGAAGGAAATTGAGAGGGAGGAGGAGATAGAGAGATAACTGTAGCACTGGTTCACCACTCAGGAAGAATCCTCCCTGCAGCTAGAGAAGGAGAGCTTGAACTAGGGGCCTCCTCCACTGGGCGCGCCACTGCCTGGCCCCATTTTAGGCGCTGAATTAGAGCACTCCGAGATCAAGTAATCAGAAAGTGAAGAGTCTAAAATGAATCAGTTCAATCCCTTGTGTGGATATTTATATTTTGATTGATTGATTGTCTCCAGGGTTATTGCTGGGGCTCAGTGCCTGCACCATGAATCCACTGCTCCTACAGGCCATGTTTTCCACTCTTGTTGCCCCTGTTGTTGTAGCCTAGTTGTGGTTATTATTGTTGTTGATGATGTCGTTCGTTGTTGGACAGGACAGAGAGAAATGGAGAGAGGAGGGGAACACAGAGAGGGGGAGAGAAAGACAGACACCTGCAGACCTGCTTCACCGCCTATGAAGTGACTCCTCTGCAGGTGGGGAGCCGGGGGCTTGAACTGGGATCCTTCTGCAGGTCCTTGCGCTTTGCGCCAAGTGAGCTTAATATGCTGCGCTACCGCCCAACCCCCCATAACATTTTTGTAGATTATTTCAAAAAATGTATTTGAACGAGGATGTTTAGATATGCATTAACATGGGTTATGTGAAGCAGCCTTCTGCATTCATGGTAGTGTCAATTTATTTGTCTTAGTATAATTCATTTTGTTATGAATTTAAATTTAAGATAACCTTAAGCTCATTGATACTTTGTTTCATAGGCAAACTGCTTCACAATTTCTCTACTATGGTATATCTTGAACATTCCTTTTAGATTAGAAATTTTAGTGGATTAAATAACAATAGTTACACAGTGACACAAACTTAACACAGAAACCAAAAGAACAAAAATAACCATAACCGACAATAGAAAATGTGGTGAAATGCAAACTGTAGATGTGCACTGAGATTTCCAGAAAAGAAGACACTCAATATAAAATTTAAATTATCTGAGGCCTGGTGTTGGCACACCTGGTTAAGTGCACACAGTACTAAGCACAAGGACCCATTCAAGAATCCAGGTTTGAGCCCCCTGCTCCTCACCTGCTGGGAGGATGCTTCACAAGTGGCAAAGCAGATCTGTAGGTCTCTCTCTCTCTCTCTCTTTCTCTCTCTCTCTCAGTCTCCCCATCCTCTCTCAATTTCTTTCTGTCCTGTCCAGTGAAATGGAAAAGAAAAATGTCTGCCAGGAGCAGTGGATTTGTAATGTTGACACTGAGCCCCAGTGATAACCCTGCAGGCAAAAATAAATAAATAAATAAATAAATAAATAATTAATAATAATAAAATTACTAATGTTCAGGAGGATTTAAGTCAGACCAGATTCACATTTTAAAAATAATGACTTATTAGAGAGAAATAGATAGGGGAGAGAGAGAGAAAGAGAGAGAGAAAGAGAGAGAGACCACAGCAGAGATGGAACTCAGAACCTTTTTCTTGCAAGTCCTGTGCTCTACCACTGTTCAACTTGCTGTGCTCCCAGATTTCCACTTAAAGAAAAGTCAGGTGTGAGCTATAAAATTGGTGCCTCTCTTTCAAGATTCATCAGATTTTAATCTTGACTTACTATAATGCTCAAATAAGTAGTTGAGTTGGTTAATAACATAAGTGTGATATTTTAAATTGAATGAACCACGAATTACAAAATTAATATTGCCTCTTGTCCTCTTTAAATATTTATGAAACATACCAGCCTCAGGTATACATTTAAGACATATATTTAAGGTCCTCAGCAACTATATATATATATATATATATATATATATATTTTTTTTCCCCCCCTCCAGCTTTATAGCTGGGGCTTGGTGCTGGTACTATGAATCCACTGCTTCTGGTGGCCATTTTTTCTTTCTTTATTTTATTTATTTATTCCCTTTTGTTGCCCTTGTTGTTTTATTGTTGTAGTAATTATTATTGTCGTTGTTGTTGGATAGGACAGAGAGAAATGGAGAGAGGAGGGGGAGAGAAAGACAGACACCTGCAGACCTGCTTCACCGCCTGTGAAGCGACTCCCCTGCAGGTGGGGAGCCAGGGTTCGAACCGGGATCCTTCTGCCGGTCCTTGTGCTTTGCGCCACCTGCACTTAACCCGCTGCGCTACAGCCCGACTCCCCATTTTTTCTTTCTTATTGGATAGAACCAAGAGAAATTTGGAGGGGAGGATGAGATAGAGAGGGAGAGAGACACCTGCTGATGTGCTTCACCTCTGATGAAGTTTCCTCCCTGCAGGTGGGGAGCAGGGGCCTTGAACACATAGGGTCTTGTGCTTCCTACTGTGTATGCTTATCTGGGTATGTAACTGCTGCCAGTAGTCCACTCAGTAACTATATATGTTTGAGTAACAAGTTGGTTTAGATGGTATTTTGGGTATGAACAATGTGCTCTTTATTTTACAAGTATTAGGATTGTATTTGTAATGAATGTGATTCAGGATATTTACCTTCCTTATGTAGGCCTGGATACTCCTGGCAACATTTGTCAGCCTCTATAAAACACTGAGAGAGAGAGAGAGAGAGAGAGAGAGGTGGAGAGAGAGAATGAGGGAGAGAGAGAATATGAATATCCTTTTGGTTAAAAAAAAGACACTGAAGAAAACCTTCTGCTCTAGGACATCATACTGGCTAGAATGCAGCCTAAGGAGAGAAAGAAAAAACTTAGAAAAACATCCTTTCTGATTTTTTTCCATGTCAATTTTGACAGTAATAAGGATTATACATACTTCAGCACATGCAGTCTTTGCCTTGCTGCTATAAATATGATACTAGGCCAGCTCTCCTTTGTTTTTCCTCCAGTGATTTCTAGAAACCTGATTATATGAAATGAAGTCCATTTTCACCAGTGAGATATTCATATCACACATTTCCAATGAGTTTAAGGCCATCCTTAATTTTTGTGCCACTTTAATGTTCATTATTCCAATTTTGGGAATAAGGGGCTTATAGTGGAATGGCTTGGTTAACAATGGTGGAAAAAATGATTATTTTCAAATAATCCGGTAACTCAAAATTATAATCAGTTTTCTTAAAATAAGTCATTTTTTTTCACAGCCAAATGATCTTCTGACACTGAAATCCAAGTTCACACAATCACAAGATTTATTATTCTGCACACTTAGTGACACATGAGATAATCACTATCTAGAGCTGCTTGGCTCCTTCCCTCTCTCACACCTTCTTGTTCTTCACATAATGAGCTTGTGCAGGATGGGGGTGCTATTGACTCATGAAAAACCAAAGAGCTTCCTGAATTTACAGGCATCACCAAAAAAAAAAAAAAACCCTGCAAATAACTTTCTCTCTCTCCCAATCTCTTTCTCTCTCTCTCTCTCTCTCTCTCTCTCTCACACACACACACACACACACACACACACACACAGCCACTACACTAAAACCAGGAAAAAAATATGCGTAGTTTTCAAATTCCTGGCAAAATGTGAACAATGCTTATTTTTAGAACATGACCAAGGTACATGAAAAGCATAGTCATGGAGCTACTACCAGAAACTATTTCATTTTCAAAAGGAGAGTCGGTAAGAAATGAAAATGGTATTTAAACACCCCATTTAGCAAGCAAACAGCATTTAGCATCTTTGCCTGTGTTTGGGTTTTGAATGCAGGAAATGAAAAACCTTAAAGTCTCCAGACTTGTCTTCATCATGCTCCCTACTTCAAATTCACCCCTACGTGGTACTACTCTCCTAGCAAAGAGGAAAAGAATTTTTCCACTAACCTAGCTCGTGATTTACATGCAGAGAGCAAATAAATGAATGGGATGGGGGATGGGAGCAGCGTGTCCTTTCCAACCACGGAAAAGAAAGACTACTTACCAAGAATATTTTTATCCGGGCTAAACGTTTATTCCCTCTATGATTCGGCGCCTCAGTCTCCGCAAAAAAAAAAAAAAAAATCAATTTCCACTCTACCTTTCCCTCCTATTTCTGAAATAGAGGGAAAGAGGCGTATAAATCTTAAGCTTCAGAGTCCAAAGGAAGACAACAGTGAGTAAAAGAGTCCCATAGCGCTCTTTACCCAGATTCCAGTTCTGCCAGGGACCCCGAGGCGAGGGGGGGAGGGGGCTTCTCCAAGGAGGAGACCAAAGGGACTGGAGATGCATTTTCACAGCCAAAATATAAATCCTCTGCAAGGAGAATCGCCTGCCCCGCAGCCACGCAAGCCGGTTCCCTAGGGAAGTTGGTTTCAAAGAGGAAAGGGAAGTTCCTGAATAAACTGCTGGGGTTTGGGTCTGGGATGTGGGTTTGGAGGTGGAACGGGGCAAGGAAAAAGGAATAAAGCTGATCTTACCCGATCGATCAGGCGACCATTTGTGCGGTCTCGGGATACAAAAAAAGGACCTGAGAATAAATACAGTAGGTAGCAAAGCCATGGCTAGCACAGACTCTCTCTCTCTCTCTCTCTCTCAACTGAGCTGCAGTTGGAGGGGGCGCGGGAGCAACCTGCCACTAGCATCATCTCCCCCCTACCCAAGATGCTCCCCAGACCCTCCAAAGCTCCAGCTCGTAAAAGCACAGCCAGTGGAGCAGAGGGTTAGGAGGCAAGTCCTTTGCCTGGAGTCCCTGAGAAAGCCCAAAGTGGATGGCTTCCACTGCCTCCGCTTCCGGGTTTCGGGGTACCCCTGCCCCCACCCAGCCCACTTGCCTTAACAGCTCAGCACAGCACCTCCCAAAGCACCCGAGGGATCACCTCCTCCACTTCCGATGCAAATCGCGGATGATTTGCTCAGCCTCAAGTGACCAGCGCTTATTTTTCTTGAGGGGGGGGGGCTAGTTTATAGCTAGTTCCTTCCTAAACCTGCGTCCTAGGTCTTGCAAATGAGAGGTCTCAGGGGGATGGGGGGCGGGGGTGGGGGGAGCCCAGTAAATTGCAAAGGCCATTTCACTTTGAATCCTAGTTATAATGTTCCCAAGGCAGGTAACTCTTAGAGAGCTGAGAGTGAGATGATCAGAGCCGGATTTCAGAAGCGGTGCCCTCTCGCATTCTCATTGGATCCTTCGCAGCAGCCTTAATCATTCTTGCTGCTATATCTATCAGGATGACTACAGCCTCGCTCACTAGTTCTTTCTCGCCTTCAACATATTCTTTTACTTCTCTCTGCAGATTGATAGGTACTCCACCTCCTGTTCTCTGGGCTTGCATAGCTTCTACTTGCCTCCCACTGGATGGGAATGTACAGTCTTTAAAAATCCACTTTGCCTAAGGATCATCACAAAAAGCCCTCAACCCCAACTACGCCCCCCCCAAGACACCACTTTTACATTTTGTTTCTTCTTTTTTTGGGGGGGGGGTGGAGGGGTCTGTGGTTCTCCTTGTAACTATTTTATCTTATTTTACTTGGTTACAAGCCACCAGCAACTGCTGATTATTTCAAAGTTACACCACCCTGCAGAGCATTGCTTTACCTTCATTTGGAAGAACATGGACTATCTATTTGAATCCTGGATGTATTTTTCTCACAGTCATCGTGCTTCCTGAATTTTGCTCCGGTAAGTTGTGCTCTTTGTATTAATGGAAACTTATGACTAGTGTTATTTTTAGTCAGCATTTTTAAAGAGATCTATCAGTGTTGTTGTTTTTACATTTTTTGTTATTTTCAGAACTCAAACATTTGCATGACCATTTTAATTAATTAGGATGACAGTTGCAGTTGTGCTAAGACATTGCCCATGTAGTGAGTTGCCCCATCACCTTCCATAACCATTTATTTCTGTCCTCCTGTGTACTGCAGGATATAAGGAGCATTAACCAACCCTCCCTTCTCTCATTACTGCTTTTGATACACTTTGTTGTGCCATTTGAAAGCTCAAATTTTATTTGTTTCTCAAAGAGAGATTACAGGAGACCTTCTGACAATTGCAGTGTCTGTGGAAGTTCACTAATCTCTGTTCTTCAGAAGGTTTTTCAGGGCAGTGTTTGTGGCAAGCAATTAAAAGACTGATGGGGGACTTTTGTAAAGTGCATTTTTTTTTTTTTTAATAGGCTTACCAGGACACAGAGCACAGAAAGCACTGTCAGGTCAGCAGAGACCTGTGAGTTTTGAGAGCACCAGTTTTTCCTCTTGGAACATTTCAAATCACACACGAATACATTATTTTGCACATTGCACCTCAACTTGGATATCAGAGTTGGGAGTAGGTTTCTGATTTTATGAATTTAGCAGGTAGACAGTTCATTGGATGCAGGGTGTTCAGTCCACAGGAAGAGAAGTCAGTAGAAGGAAGACCTTATTATCTTGGTTCTGAGATGTATAAATTCAGAGGCTGGCTTTACACAGAAAATTGAGTTGCCTCACTCTTCACACTTGCTTGGCCTCCCCCCCAGATTCAGCTTTTAGTGGGTGTATGAGTATGGTCAGTGTTCTTGGTTTTACGAATGTTTTTAATGAGCTTCAATGATAGGCATGATTACACATCTTTAAGTATAGATGTGTGGAGAAACATTTAAATCCTTGCTTTCACTTCAAGTACTGACAAGGACACAGTGGTCCTTAAATGTTAAACCTGCATGTATCACTAATCTCTGATGTATTCTGAAGACTTGGGGTTACCTTTGTAGCCCCTCCTTGTACTCCTAGTTATTGGAATGGATAAGAACCTATTGTTCAAGCTTCTCTTAAAAAAAAAAAAAAGATCTATGAAAGGACTATTCCTGTCATTATAGACAGTTAATGGGACAAAAACCTAAGTAAACCCCCCCATTTTTTTTTTATTCAAAAAGCATTTTGACTTCTACATATTAAAGTGCCCTAGCTGTAGCACCTCCAATTCATGCCCCCTCTCCCCCAGCTGGGCTCAGGGTCTGGATCCAAGGGTTCTTCCCCCTTGGTGCCCACCAGCAGAAGACAGCTTAAGATGAGGTCCTCACCCTTGGGTGTCTCTCTCGCCCCTCGATAGATAGTTTCTACCTAGTATCCTTCCTTCCCAGTGTGGTGGGTCCTCCTGCCTGACAAGTGCCATCCACTCCCCTGACTTCAGTGACAGGAATGAGGGTTTAGCATAATTCACCAATTCAAACATCCTCTTTGGAAGACTGCTGCTGTTGCGCAGGGGTGGAGGGAGGAGGAGGGACAGGGAAAAAATTAAAATAAAACACACACAACTTTCAGTGCAGTCAGAGCTTTCCTTCTTAACCCAGTCTACTCCAGCAAGGCACAGGGGGACCTTACTGAGGTGAGCGCAATTTGCTGTATTGGAAGCCCGGGCTGCTGGAGGGGCAATTGAGGCTACTGCAGCCAGGAACGGCTTAAGCAGAGGGCCAGCAACAGGCGCCAGAGCTTGGGGGTTTCTCTGCGCTCCAGGCAACGCCTAAGCCACCTAGGCTCCGGGAACGCAGAGGACAAGGTTTGGGGTGCCAGGTGTCTGAATGACTCCTGCTGGCATAGTCTCTGTCCCCCACCCTGTCTCCCTTGGTTGCACCCAGAGGCACTGGCTCTGCTCTCAGCCCCTGCACTAAACGCCTGCTCCAGGTGGGCATTAGCACCCAGAGCTGGGGACGCGCCCGGGATGGGGGGGTGGTGGTTGGGGCGGCGGGGGAGAGGTGGGGGGGGGCGTCATTGTAGCTCCCTGGTCACCGTCTCTCTGCTTAACTTGAACAGAACCCTCTCTGCTTTGACGAGAAAGCAGACTTGAGAGAGTTCTAGAATCTCCCGGCATGTATATGTATATATTTATTTAGACTATATATATATATATATATGTATGTGTATATATATATACAAATATATATATATATATATATATTACATGGTGGTCCTCTCCACCAATAAAGAAATCCTTCTTCACACTCAGCCTCCGACTTACTTAGTAGGGCTACCAAAAGCCAGCTGACCTCTAGGGCTCAGAGTTCAAGTGTGGTCGACTGTCCTTCCTTCCCCAACTCGGTATCTGGATGGGAAGCGGGGGAGGGGGCTCTGGTGGGCTGAGGACCAGAGTGGTACTTGGCTTTCAACTTGGAGCTCTAGCTGGGGCGAGGAGGTGGTAGAGAGAAGCCAGAAAAGCCCGGAGCTAGGAGCTGACCTCTCCCAAGTTGGGCTCTGATCCCTACGATACCCCCTTTCCAGAGGGAGGGGTGAGAGGGAGGAGAATCCGGGACCGACGCGCTCCCTACTGGCGGCCGCCAAGAGGGGGTGGCGCTTCTTGGCTGCTGGTTCCTGCTGGTTCTGCAGCCAAGCTGTGGCTGAGAGTTACAGAGTCTCTGATGGTTGTTCTAGTCTCCAAGAGTTGAACCGGGGAAGAGCATTTTACTTTACACTAGGTCGTCAACGTGCTCGGCCCTTTAGAGCAGGGACCTTCTTCTTCTAATGGGAATCTGGCTGGGAAACGCCAGGGAGGCACTGCCTCCGAAGATAAAATGCATGTTTCCTGCCGTGTGAGATGCCAGCCAGCCTGAGGTTTGGAGAGAGGAAGAGGTGAGCAGGGTTGCAAAATCATCCTACTATTGCTTAGAAATACTCTAACCAGTCAAATGTCAGTGAACCGAGAAAGCATCAGGGCATAAAACTGTCACTGCAGCTTGGAAAACAGACGATTCAGATGAGGGTGGGTGGGGTGGGGGGGACTTTTTCTTTTGCCTGCTTTTTAGATTTGAGTGTCATCATGCAGTTAAACAGGTAAGGAGTGAATATCTATATTTTGTTAACAGTCATCTAACCTGTAATTGACCCATCCTGTGATAATTTTTGCTGTTTTGAGCTATGGAATGTATTTTCCGATTATTTGGCTATGATGCCTAACTTTGTAAAATTCACATTCACGAAGCTTGTTAATCCCAGTGAAGGTTTAGCATGCATTCGTTTATATGTTCAACTTGTGGAAATCTAAATGTTTAACAGTGCTAAAAAATCATAAACAGGGCCAAGGTGAGAGTAAGAAATGGGGGGGGGGGGAGAAATGCACAGCCCTAATGAAGTGGTTTCAGGGATGCCTTAAAGCATTGCTTGTTAAGGTCAAAGATCTTTACTATATAAGGGCAATTGGAGAACTAGTAAGAGCATCTTGAACTAGCACTTTAATGCTGACTACTTTAGAGAAATGTTTTGTAGGTATTTCCATATACATATGCCGGGATGGGGGTTGATTAAGTTGTCAAATAGGATGAGGAAAAGAGCTTATCCAAAGAAAATGTTGAATTCCATGGAGCCCAGTACTGGTCTGGTCTAAGAGACCAGTTAGAAACTAGAAAATAAAAGATAAACAAATTTTTAAAAAATTATGGGAAATCTCCCATAAAATAAAAGCTTTTCTTTAAATTCAGCTTTGTAAATATGTAATTTTAACAACCAAAAATTTATTCCTCTATCACATTCAACAACAAAAACCTTCACTGACAAATTTTGAAATGTCAGAATAATTTGCTGTAATTATTACTACTGTTGTATTATGTTTGTGTACATGCTGCAGGAATCTGGCTTCCCCTTAGTGAAGCAAAAAACAGTGTTAATAAGGTACAGCTCTAAAACTATCCAATCTATCTATAACACTTTCTCTTCTCTAAGAAATTGTATTTTTAGGAATTCCTCATGAAATATTTTAGCACTTATATTTATTGAGGTGGATCCCTGATCAATACTTTTTTTTCCACTTGTAAAGCTCACTGATAACATCTTGAAAAATAAGAGAGATAATTATAACTTTTGCTCATAAGAATACAAAGTTACAGTGCACTTCTTAGCTCAGTGAGAAAGGTAGTTTTTAACTCCACTGGAAAAAGTAATTTGTCAATCAATTTTAATTTACCCAATCCTTCTGGATATTACTTTTTGAAATTTTATTGTAGTAAAAAAATGCTCAATTTTGGGGTGTGTGATTCTGTGTACACATGTTAGTGTTTCTGTATACTCCTATATGTGTACATACATGTGCATATATGCACACATGTAAAGGATTTGGAGATGATGGAGGAGGTGCTTATTTTCAACCTACATTGACTTAATGTTCTCCAGTGTAGACATGATAACATATATGTCTGATTTCCTTAATCACTGAAGCAGACATAATGTGAGTCTTATCTCTTTTGAAAAGTTTTCTTTTAATAAACTCAACATTCTATTGGAACAATTCATTCTTTTTTAAAAATTCCATACATGTTGATTTTCTACATGCAAAGTAATTGTTATATATAATTACGTCAATTAAATTTAGGATGAAGAAGCCACTGGGGTTTTAAAAGAGAAGGTATGTGTGGGGGGGGTTGTATGCATACTTGTATATTTAAATTTTCTTCAATTCTTAAAATAATATTTTTATTTTTGTGGATTTCTGTCTACTAGTGCAAACATACTACAAATCAATATACATTTTGAAAAATATTCCATTTATGTATCTCTTTTTTTTTCTCTTTTGGATAAATTCTCCTTGTACAAAAAGTAATAAGTAATCTTGACTCAACTTTTTATTTTTTAAATTTTATTATTCAATTTTTCTTGAATTGGCCTATATTCTTGATGCCATGCTGATTTTAAATACTATTTTTTTGTTTGCCAGTGTAATCTAACCAAACTTAAGTAATACATTATTTAAAATTTACCCATTCCTATTTGTAGTACATTTATCTTGGCTTCAATGCAATTCTGGCAAAATAGTCACTAATAAAAGTAGTGGTTCTTGATTGATTTCTCACTGTCATCTCATGAAATGAAGTTTAAATTCCTAGTAGATTATGTTATCAACCTGAATATGTTAACTGAAAACAAAATCAAAATATCTTCATATATCAGCTTTCAAAAGGAAGCATGAAAACAGCTAGGTTTTTATTTCTCACATCTTTTATAAACCTATATGCACTAACCAGAATTGTTTAGGTAACATTGGCACTGTTGGAAATTTAATTTAGCAGCTACTTAGGTAACTTCATTGAGACATTATGAATCTTAACTTTGAGCAGTTTTTACCTACATTCCTATATGATTTTAATATTTATAATTCATAAGTTCTGAGGGATAGCAAAAGAGAAATTTTTTTTCATTTTCTAGTATTGATTTCTAATAATAATCTTGAATTTAAAAAGATGGAATAAATCTAATTATTCTGTTCTAGAAAAGAGAGTTTCTGAAGATGAAATTTAATCATAGTACTAATGGTCTTTTTATTGAAGGTATACCTGGAAATTCTGGTCTAGACCTTTTTCTTTTTTTAGTGATATCAAATAGCCACTTTATCCTTTTATACTGGTCATCAAATATTCTCATCAATAACATTTTAGGGCTTTTATCACTATCATTTCCTGGCATATTTGATAAGCTATAAGAATATTTATATCCAATTATTCATTTTCAGCTTATCCAGTTACAAAGTCCCCATGGATAATTACTATATAAGCTATGGACCCAATATTCTACACTTAAGGTTTCAAATACAGTATTCATGAAACAGGTCTGGGATATTTCTCAGTTTCATATTCAGAGTAATAAGTCATGAATAACTGGCTGGTGCTCTTAATGACTGAAGTAAACCCAATTATGATCATCTAAGTAACTCCCACCTATGATATTGAAGGATTTAACTAATGCATACTAATGAGTTGATTGGACCAATAGAAAAAACATTTTTCTTCATGAAATAGATGGTTATATTTATCTTAACAATATTTATCTTTAGACAAGAAGGAATAAATTCAGGTGTAAAAATAACATGCAAATATAATCATTGATTTCAAATTTATTTTTCTGTAGTCAGTATTTCTAAAATACAATTTATAATTTCTATTTCTATTGCATTTAGATATAAACTGGGACTTATCTTAGTGCCATCTTTTTTTACTTATGGTAATTTTGAGAGTATTTATTTTAATGCCTAAACTCTAATTCACTTAGCAGTGGTTGCCTTTTCTCAGCACCCAAAGCATAACAAATCACCTCTAATAGCTAATAAAGAAGCTACCATGTTACATTTCCAGCAAATTAAACCTATAAAATATATATTTATTGATTAAATTAATAAATATGTTAATGTTGCATTCAAATATACTGTAGTTCTCAGCTCCATAAGAATTATTATCTCCTAATGGTGTGTTTCATTTAAATTCCATTATAGATTTATTGAGAAGGAATACTTATAGATAGACTTATTCTTCCTTATTTCTGTGAATATCAGCCAAACTCTTCAGGATTGAACTGCTTTTTATTAACTTTTCAGAAGTCTTGCATTTTGTTAATTTTAAAAGTTAGCTTTAGACTATTGCTCTATTAAAAAACAATCTAGCCTTGAGAATACCAGAATTGAGTAATCACACATTTAGATTCTCATGGTCAAATGGTGAGCACAATGTAGACAGTTGCTTCATAGATTTACTACGTATTAGTTCTTATAAGCAAAAAAAATAATAATTTAAAATATTTCAGATCATGTCTACAAAGAAAGGCATTTTAGAAAAACAGTGATTGAGTTAAGGAACCCATTTTAAAATTGAAGGATATCTTCTATCAAGTGTCTGATTATAAAAGCACATAAGGAATTCAGATTGCATAAAATACGTCATTTGTGAATTGCGGTAGCTTTAATATATATGTACTTTATATATACAAGTTTGTAGTTGCCTTAAAGTAAATATAAACAAAAGCTAATTCAATCAGAACATTTTTAAGTGACTCTCTTCAGTATGATAACATTTTGGTGGTTTGAACCCACCAGCCACACACACACACACACACACACACACACACACACACACACACACACACACACACTTTATCAGAAGTGAGCATGTCTATTGTAAATTTGTTATAACTTTATTTTCAGTTTTTTTGCCATCAGGGTTGTCACTGGGACTTAATGATTGCACTATGACTCCACCATTGTTGCTGACTTTTTTTTTTAAGAGGCAAAGAGAGACAGAGAGAGAGTGTGAGAGAGAATTAGAAGGAGAGACAGCTGCAACACCCCTCTATCTGTCATGAAGCTTCCCCCTAGGAGGAGACCAGGAGCTTGAACCTCAGTCCTCATGCATTTAGCCCCCCCCCCCCAAATCAAGTCAGAAGTGGACATTTCTTAAATGATAACAAGTTTTACATTTGGAGGAAGATAATTAAGGCTTGAATAAATTATGAATGTGATTAAATCATTAAAGATTGAATACATTTTGTATAAAGTTTTAAGAACTAGTCCTTTTAGATAATTAATCTATGCTTTTCTCTCATTGACCTTCATAACTCCAAACCTACAGACTATGTTTGGTTATTAATTCCATTATTTTCCTTTGGAGCAGCTCATTTCTTAGCTCTGGCTGTTGGTGAAACCAGGGATTGAACCTCGGACCCTTTGCATACAAGTCCTTTGTACAATACCAGGCCTGAGTTTCTGGTCATTTCAATTGAATAGCTCAATCTGAGTTTATGTTTGAAGTAGAATTTATTATTCATTCATGTTTCACCAATGTACAGAGATTTCAACATATAATAAAAATGGTAATATTTTTCAAAGACTGAGGAATTCTATGAGAGAAGACTAAAATTTTCAAGACAGAATAGAAATAATCCCTGATTTCCAGCAGTTTGAAGGTATATATTTGTTCTGCACTATTAATTTTGGTACAAATGAAGTTTTAGAAAACATTAATTTTAATTTTACATTTTGTTGAATACGCACTTACACAGTTTATGTTTTTGGATTTATAAAATTATCTTTGATTTAATGAACATTTTGATCATGTCATTGACAACCACTACAAACAACTTTAAAAATATTAAGAAAAGTGAATCTCATCTTCTCAATGAATCAAAACTTAAAATTTATGACTAGGGGCTAAACCATGCACACCCACTTGAGCATACACACCACCAACAGCAAGGACCCAGGTTCAAGCTCCCTCTCCCCACCTACAGGGGGGAAGATTCATAAACTGTGAAGAAGGACTGCAGATGTCTATCTATAATTTTTAAAAGCTTTTATTTATTTATTCCCTTTTGTTGCCCTAGTTGTTTTATTGTTGTAGCTATTATTGTTGTCATCGCTGTTGGATAGGACAGAGAGAAATGGAGAGAGGAGGGGAAGACGGGGGGAGTGGTGGGGGGAGAAAGATAGACACCTGCAGATCTGCTTCACCGCTTGTGAAGCAACTCCCCTGTAGGTGGGGAGCCAGAGGCTCAAACCTTGATCCTCAAGGCGGTTCTTGCACTTAACTCTCTGTGCTACCGCCTGACTCCCAGATGTCTATCTTTCTCTCTCCCTTTCTATCTCCCCTTCCTCTCTCAATTTTCCTCTGTCCTATTAAGGAAAAAGTGGTCTCAGGGAGCAGTGCTTTTATAGTTCTGGCACTGAGCTCTAGCAATTAACCCTGGTGGCAATAAAAATAAATTAATTAATACTATGAAAAGGGGAATCTTGAGAAATTTCTTTTTAAAATTATTTTTATTTACTAATTCATTTATTGGGTAGAGACAATTTGAGGTGGAAAGGAGAACTAGGTAAAGAAAAAGAGAGACACCTGCAGCACTACTTCACCACCTGTGAAGCTTTCTACTACAGGTGGGGACTGGTACTTGAACATAGGGCCTCACAAATAGTAAGTTGCACTCAACTGTGTGTGTCACCACTTAGCCCACGGAGGAATTAAGTTTTTAAGGGGCATTCTAAACAATTTACCTTTCTTTTAAAACTTCTATTTATAAAATGGAAACACTGACAAAAGCCATAGGATAAGAGAGGTACAACTGCACACAGTTCCCACCACCAGGACTCCGTATCCCATCCCCTCCCCTGATAGCTTTCCTAGTCTCTTTAAAAATTTTTTTAAAAAATGTATTTATTTATTTATTTATTCCCTTTTTGTTGTCCTTGTTGTTTTATTGTTGTAGTTATTATTGTTGTTTTTACTGATGCTGTTGTTGTTGGACAGGACAGAGAGAAATGGAGAGAGGAGGGGAAGACAGAGAAGGGGAGAGAAAGATAGACACCTGCAGACCTGCTTCACCGCCTGTGAAGTGACTCCCCTGCAGGTGGGGAGCCGGGGGCTCAAACCAGGATCCTTCCTCCAGTCCTTGCACTTTGCGCCACATGCACTTAACCCGCTGCGCTACCGCCTGACTCCCAGCTTTCCTATTCTTTAACCCTCTAGGAGTATGGACCCACGGTCATTATGGGGTGCAGAAGGTGGAAGGTTGGGCTTCTGTAATTGCTTCCCTGCTGAAGATGGGCATTGGCAGGTGGATCCATACTCCCAGCCTGTCTCTCTCTTTCACTATTGGGGCAGAACTCTGGGGAAGTGGGGCTCCAGGACACATTGGTGGGGTCATCTGCCCAAGGAAGTCCGGTTGGCATCATGTTAGCATTTGGAACCTGGTGGCTGAAAAAAGAGTTAACATATAAAGTCATACAATTGTTGACTAATCGTGAACCTAAAGGCTAGAATATTGCAGATGAAGATTTACGGGGGCGGGGTCACCGTTTTAGAAACAGCTAGTAGGTCTACTTCAGTTATATTCCAAAGGGCCCATGATTTTACTAGTTTTTTTCCTAAGTCTGACATCTGATAATGCAGGTGGACCTAAGTTATTGTCTGGGGAGATGATGTCATGTCTGGAGAAAGGGCTAGAGGGCTGGATCAGGGGAGAGTAGCTCCCAAATGTGGGAAAAGTTTTATAAATATTGTTGACTGTAAACCCCATCTATCTGATCTGGAGCCCATATTCAGCTTAGGAGCCTCTGTAACCTCTGCATCCCTGTAGGTCTGAGCTCACATTCTGTGGTCACGAGTAGGAAGGTTCCAAGCTGCCCCAGTTTCAAAATGCATCTTATGTCTTTTTTTTTTTTTTTAACTAAAATTTACTTGTTTTAAGCATCTTAGTTTTTATTTATTTTTTTAAATCTTTATTTATTTATTGGATAGAGACAGCCAGAAATTGAGAATAAGGAGGAGATAGAGAAGGAAAGAGACAGAGAGATGCCTGCAGCCATGCTTCACCATTTTTGAAGCTTCCCCCCTGCAGGTGGGGACCAGGAGCTTGAACCTGGGTCCTTGAGCATTGTAACATATGCACTCCACCAGGTGCACCACCACCCAGCCCCCTCTCTTAGTTTAAATGCAGGCAGATTTTATGAGGGAATGAAACAGAGACAAGAGACACCACAGCACTGGAGCATCCTCCACTCCCATAACACTTCTCATTTGGTACCGAGCCTAGACAGGGGCAACATCCTACATAGTGAGCAAACTCTAGAGCTCCTGATTGTCGATAATTTCAGCATGTACATATTTTTCTACTTTGAATAATAATGGGATACCAGCTATATTTGCACAATGACAATGTCAGTTTGAGCATCCGTATTTCCTCAACACTAACTCTTCACAAGCTCTCATTAGTATCTTTGATCCAGCCATGAAATGCAGACATTCTAGTGCTTTACCCACAGCTCAAAGGCAAATAAATGACACTGATAGGAAGACATACTGGAGTGAATATGGAACACTACTCATTACTGCTTTTTAAACTCATGTGTTCCCACTGTTCTTGATGAAATTTCTGATTTGCAGTAAGCATCAGTGTCTACAATATAAAATGTGATGGATAACTAAAAAAAATTTTTTTTCTTATCAATTATATGGAGTTAGAAAGGCAAACAAAAGTTTATCCAGCTTCATATGACTCTTCACAAATGTGATTAAAAATTTGACAGGTTTGCTGTTCTAGTTACAGCAAAGAAGAGGTCTAAGATGAAGATGGTCTAAGATGAAGAGGACATGCTGTTTGCTCAGAATGTGAAACCAGACAATTACTAACTGTTCCTTAAAAATTTATTATCGAATTTGGCCTGCGATAATTTCAGTGATAATTGGTTCCTGTAATTATTATTTAGAAGGTAATCCCTGACAACTAAGACAAAATTATTTTACTTATCAACAGTGTATACATGATACCATGTGTATAAATAATATTCAGTAGACTTTAGATGCCCAACAAGTTCATATTCTGCTGATCCTTTCTTATAGTCCATTGAGATTTGGCTGGATAGTTTTATATAAAAACACTTTTTTAGGGAGTTGGGCAGTAGCACAGCAAGTTAAGCACATGCATATGGTGTAAAGGACCGGTGTGAGGATCCCGGTTCAAACCCCCGGCCCCCCACCTGTAGGGGAGTCGCTTCACAAGCAGTGAAGCAGGTCTGCAGGTATCTACAGGTCTGTCTATCTTTCTCTCCCCCTCTCTGTCTTCCCCATCTCTCTCCATTTCTATCTGTCCTACCAAACAAAGATGACAACAGTAACTACAGCAATAAAAATAAAAACAAGGGCAACAATAGGGAATAAATAAATAAATGTAAAAAAGCACTTCTTAAAATATATTTCTATATAAAAACACTTTTCATGAATAAACAAATTTCATATAGATTTACTTTCCTCTTCTTTCAGCATTTCATACTTTAATCTCTTCTAACAATGTGGTAGTCTGTGCCACACATAGAGCCACTTAACAGAGACAGCTGTATGTCATATACAGATATCTGTAACTATCAAGTTCTGTTGGAATGATAGTTTCTCCTACTTCAATGCATTCTCTGTTTAGTTAGTCTAGAAATCTTTGTGAACACAATTACTTCTGACTCCCTTATAAAAGATAGGCAGCAACACTGCCAGCTTAAACTCTCCTTTAAAAGACTAGATGACACTCTGATTTCTACAAATTATTTTTATTTCAAGTGTGCATTTTTAAACCTTATAATAATGCTTATAGAAAAACATGGAGTATAGCTATTTCTCATGAGTCAAAGGAAAGCAGCTTTTGAAAAAAAAGGCTTAACGCTGTTAATGTTTCTGAAAGTCTTTATATTTAGATTATATACCTTATTTATATTAAAAATACGTCTAAAAGCACAGTCTTACAGAAAAATCTGACTTTACTGGATCTTTTTGTAGTTTACAGGGGCCAGTTTATATACTGTTATTTACATGCTTCTTTCCTAGATCCACATGTTCTTTGTACCTTTAATTTTTTGGGGGGTGGGTGGGTGGGAGGAGTCAGTTGGTAGCTCATGTGGCCCAGAGCTCAACAACCTGGGTTAGGAACCCCGGCTCCCCACCTGCAGGGGAGTCGCGTCACAAGCAATGAAGCAGGTCTGTCTTTCTTTCTCTCCCCCTCTCTGTCTTCTCCTCGTCTCTCCATTTCTCTCTGTCTTAACAATGATGACATCAATAACAACAACAATAACTACAACAACAATAAAAAACAAGGGTAACAATAGGGAAAATAAGTAAATATATACAATAAAAATGTTTTATTTTTATTTACTTATTGGATAGAGACAGCTAGAAATTGAAAGGTAAGGGGATGATAGAGAAGGAGAAAGACAGAGAGATACTGGCAACACTGCTTGACCACTGGCAAAGCGTTCCCCCTGCAGGTGGGGACCGTGGGTTCACACCTGGGTCCTTGTACACTGTATTGTGTGCGCTCAACCAGGTGCGTGACAACCCAACCCCTTCTCTGTAACTTTTGTAGTTTTGTTTTACTGGGTTTACACCTTGATGATCTGACATACCACTTGATTCTGGATGTTTTCACATGTGTATCAGGAAACTGGTCCATGTAGATGTTTTCATGTTTTGTTTTTTGTTTTTCCCCTCAAATGTTTAAACCACTGGATGATGTAGCTTTTTAGCTACTTGCCTATAAGTCTGCTCGACATATTGCTTCTGAAACAATAAAGATTCTTTTATTTCTCAAGGAAAAATAACATTGCTAAATCATTTAGAACTGAAACGAAGGATATTGTCCATAGAGAGTGGGCGAATTTTTTATTTTTGTCTTACTTATATACATCTATAACCAGTATGCTTCTAAAATTAACTGTTGTTGGGCTGGGTGGTGGTACAACTGGTTCAATGCACACATTACAATGTGCAAGGACTCAGGTTCAAACCTCTGGTTCCCAGCTGCAGGTGGAAAGCTTCATGAAGTTGTGAAGTAGGGCTGTAGGTGTTTCTCCGTCTATCTGTCTCTCTATTCTCCTTCCCTCTCAAATTCTCTGTCCTGTTAGATAAATACCTCAAATTATTTTTTAAAAAATTAGCTGTTATATCAGATACCCTTTAAATTTACATTAAGTGACAACATTCTTTTGCTGATAGGAAAGGCATTTTTCTCAAGAATCAAAAGAAACTTCATTGTCAGAATGTGTAAGAACAATCATATTATATGATTGGTTATTGTAAATCTCATGGAGCCCAGCTCTTCATAGTCATTATTTTTAATCTATTCATTTTAAAAACAATTTTGTCATTAGTAATTTTAGCAGTGATTTACAAAGCTACAATATCTTAAAGGTATATTTTCACCTCCGCACATCACCACTCATCACACCATCACCAAAGGCTTGTTTCTACCCCTCGCCTCTGATAGCATAGTTCTCACAAAGTTCAACAATTTGGCTACCCTTATTTTGAAAGTTCATTTGTTTCAGTTGCCTGTATTCCACATATTTGTGAAACCACTCATTCATTTTAAATGTTTTAAAATATTATAAGTATTTATTTATTTATTTATTTATACATTTAGAAAGAGAATACCATTCTGGCTATATGTGTTGCTGGGGACAGAACCCAGGGCCTCAGGTTTGTGAAGCAATCACCCTATCTAAATATACAGCACTAAATATACTCCATTTAAAATTGATTCTCTGACCACCATCTAGATGAATTCAAATTAAATACAGTCTGATTCTCACCACGATATTTAATGATCGCCAATGTGAAACGCCAACATATACAAAAATACGACAACTCAGATAACTTGTGAACTATGACTTTTTAGAATAATTTCCCTGATGCACTGGACAGAATGAGGAACTGGAATTCACATTCTCTTCATTTTTTTTAAAATCAGTTCCACCATTAGGTAGTAGCATTTAACTTTTCCTTTATTGGTAGGACAAGATTGTATTGACAGGATCAAGCAGGAGATTAGTTCCCTCTCCTGTATATGCTCCTCAGAGGAATACTAACCCTCATTAAGATGGAAAACACTTAAAGCTGTAATTCAGAGGTGCTGTATTGCCTAGTCAGCCGAAATAAATAACAAAAGAACCCTCTGGAATACAAGTTTAAGAGAGTTAAATGACTAGAAAGATTCACTTAAGTCTCTGCCTACACAACGTGATTTATACCAAGGAAGCTCTGTTTCTTTAAAAATAAAAAGGTACAGATATGAATCTGCATATTAGCAGACTAGTATAATGATACACTCTTATAAGGTAGTCATATGAAGTTGAAAAAAAGATATTTAAATCAGTGCACAGTCTCTAAACTTAGTCTGTGCATTATAGTATATTAAATATTCGTGGAGTCACAAGATTACTGAAGCATAGTCCTTGTCAGCTAGTCCCTCAGAAATTGAGTCATACTCATCTATGCTCAGCGAAGAAGCAATTATAGAAGTCAGACCTTCCACCTTCTGCACCCCATGAAGATCTTTGGTCCATGCTCCCAGAGGGATAAAGAATAAGAAAGCTTCCGATGGAGGGAGAGGATGTGAAACTCTGGTGGTGGGAATTGTGTGGAGTTGTATCCCTCTTATCCTACAATCTTGTCAATCATTATTAAATCACTAATAAAACATTTAAAAAAGAAATCGTCATATTAACATAGGTATAAAAATAATCATAATATCATTCTAAATTTTGTATTCAAGACTATATATCTTGATTTAAGAATGAACACTGGGCTTACACATATTCTTGATAATTTTCAACACACTACATTCAGAAAGATTAAAAATATGTATATGCACACATATATGCATATGTAGAGAGAGAGGTGGGGTGGGAGAGAGCCAAGTACTGCTCAGCTCTGGCTTATGCTAGTGCTAGGGATTGAATTAGTTGCAGACATGAGAGTTCTTTTGCATAACCATGAAGGTATCTCCCTTAAAAAGATTTAAAATAGTTATTAACTCACTGGTCATTTGTCTTTAAAAATCAAGTAAAATCTCTACCCCCAACAGGAGGATATGCTGCTTTATTTATTTATTTTTTTGCAGTCTGAATTTTCAATAACTTTAGGTTTCAGTGAAGCCTAAATTGAATAATAGTTTTTTGCATTAGGGATTATCAGTCTATTTTTTTTTTTTTTACAAATTTACTTTTGATATTTATTGAAATAATTGACCCTGCATAAAAAAATTTAAAAAATTTGTTTTATTTTGGGGAACTAGGCTTTGCTGCATCTGGTTAAACGCACATACTACCACGTACAAGAACCTAGGTTTGAGCCCCCACTTCTCAGCTGCAGGGAGGAAGCTTCATGAGCAGTGAAAAAGTACTGCAGGTGTCTGTCTCCCCACCCACCCCCAATTTCCCTCCGTCGTATCCAGTTAAAGGTTTCTTTTTAAAAGCTTAGTTTTAGTAAATGTCCTACAATGTTAAGTAATGAATTGTGTAACTAAATGCTGGAATAAACATCTTGCCTTTTCTGTACATTACCGTTTATTGTTTATTTGAATGGAGAGTGTAAGATGAAGTAATTTTTCTTATACTCCTAACAGAGTAGGAAAGAGTGGCAAAGCCTTACCTCTTTAAATTAAAAGTGTTGCATCCTAGGATGGAGGAACCTCAGAAGTCCAGCACAAGATTTGCCTGCATGAAGCCCTCAGTTTCTTCCCTGGCTTTACATATGTTAGAGTGGTGATCACTCACTCACTCACTGACTCACTTACTCTCTCAATAAATGAATACATCTTAACAAACTAAAATGAATATGACATATATTATAGAGCATGGAATATGTCATATCTTGATGAATGGCTTGACATCCTTCTATAATAAGATGCCAAATTCTACTCCATTAAGCTATTTAAAAAGTCATTAATTATTTTATTTGATTTTGTTTTTTTTCCCTTTTTTGTTGCCCTTGTGTATCGTCTTTGTTGTTGTTGTTATTATTATTGTTGTTATAGCTGCCATTGTAGTTGGGTAGGACAGAGAAAAATGGAGAGAGAAGGAGAAGACAGAGAGGGAGAGAGAAAGATAGACACCTGCAGACCTGCTTCACCGCCTGTGAAGCGACTCCCCTGCAAGTGGGGAGCCGGGGACTCGAACCAGGATCCTTATGCTGGTCCTTGCGCTTCATGCTACCTGCGCTTAACCCGCTGCGCTACCGCCCGACTCAGTAGTCATTACTTTTAAATAAAGAATTTTTTGGTTAAGGAAGAACAATTTTAGGTCATCTGAAATATAAAATTATTTATCACAATCAGTATTTAACCAAGCCATAAGCTTTTACTAACGTAATGATAGAAATCGCTGAATAACTGAGTTTTTTCATTCTTTTGTTAATTTGACTGTACATTATATAGAGATCACAATAACTTAAAGATAAAATTCCACATATATGTGCTAACAGGAAGAAAAATTATATAATCCAAACATACTTGAACATATTCATAAGATTTATTAGTTAAATTTGGTTGCAGTTCTAGAAAAGCATTTCTGTTAAAATTCTTTCCTTTACATGCAGGGATCTTTCCTGACAAATACTATTATAACCTATGGCTTTACCCAAGTTTTTACACTTTTGTCCCTTAAAACAATACCTTTTAGAAGACAATTATCATGTCCTTTTCATCTGATCTGTTTTAGAACATAAGAAAACTGACCATAATTAACATTTTGATTGCATTTCAGCAAGATATTAAACCCATCTAATTTCACTGTCATTTTCTTCTGTCTCCCATTGTGATACTAACTCTGTTTTATGTATTTCTTTTGTTAATACAAAATATAAAGCAGTTTATGGTAAGATTGGATAATCTAGTCTTATTGGATTAATTTTATAATTTCTTTCAAGAACAGATCGATAAATCATTCTGACTGTGATTATACTGTTTGACTCAACAAATCACACTAATAATATTACTTAATTATTTTCACTTTTAATAAGAGAGCTACTGTGAGAAAGATAGAGACCAGAGCACTGTTCAGCTCTGGTTTATGGTGTAAGGACTTTGGAGCCTCAGGCACTAAAGTCTTTTTGCATAACTCTCTCCACCACCCAAAACTAGTAAAATTTTAAGAGATTTTTCTGAATTTTTTTCTTATAGTAATTTTTTTTGTCATCCCCAGAACTTTGCTGATCTGAGCTGTCAAAAAGAAGAGTGAGACGCGTGCGCGCACACACACACACACACAGAGAGAGAGAGAGAGAGAGAGAGAGGGAGAGAGAGAGGGAGAGACACCACCTAAGTTCCCTCCAGTGTGCTAGGGGTTGGGCATTGGACGTGACAAAGCAACTCACAGTGCAAGGAGCTCTCTCACAAACCTGCTTTAGTGCATTTTTTTTTTTAAATATATTTTATTATTTTATTTTATTTATTCCCTGTTGTTGCCCTTGTTGTTTTATTGTTGTAGTTATTATTGTTGTTGTTGTTGGATAGGACAGAGAGAAATGGAGAGAGGAGGGAAAGACAGAGAGGGGGACAGAAAGACAGACACCTGCAGACCTGCTTCACCACCTGTGAAGCGACTCCCCTGCAGGTGGGGAGCCGGGGTTCGAACCGGGATCCTTATGCCGGTCCTTGTGCTTTGCGCCACCTGCGCTTAACCCGCTGCGCTACAGCCCGACTCCCGCTTTAGTGCATTTTTAAAGGATAAAACTAAATCACATTTACATGATTAAACTATAACTTCCATTGAAAACATTAAGTTATATGAGGCAGACATGCTTTGAAAATCATAGAATGAAAACCTATACAATGAAAATTCATAATAGTAGTTATTCAGAACAATGACTTCTAGTAGTCTGAGATAAAAATCTCTGATTTTAATTTTAAGTTTCTTGTATTACATTACCCACTAAAATGCTTTATGTTATTTGAAACAAATTCATCAAATTATAACTAAATTTCTAACAAATACCTTCCAGTCTATAATCATGTCCTTATTCTAGTCATATTGAACCTTGGTCTTCTAGACGAGTGAATGGGGATAAGTGCATATGATGTTGCACTGCATGAAAAGAGATAAAAAGGGGAAGTAAAGGAGTATTGGAAAAATACTCAGCATTTCAAAATTACTCAGAAAGTTAATTTTGTTGTAATGAAAATAGGTGATACTCCTCCCCCTCCCTCTTCTTGCTGCTGGGGTTAGAGGGACTCTTCAAAGTTATGCCTAGCATATATTACTACAATGGGAATGGTTAACTATTCAACTGTTATTTCTGTATTAGTTTCAAGAGTAACAGTAGGCGGTAGCATATATTGTTCTCTTTATTGAGAATGTTTATTTGACTTGTATCATCCAATTTCATTTTTTTACAGAGACTAAGAGTAATAGAACATAAATAAACAGATGCTGATGTTTCTACAGTCAAGTGTGATCAGAATAATTTCTTGTAATTTTCCCTAGAACTATCATGATGGTTCTCTTGTATCTGTGTTCTTACAGAATTTGATATGCAGAAGCTTTCATTTTGATACCTGATTCCGTCATTTATGTTCATTATTTGAACACCAAATTCCTTATCTCAGTGCTCCACTTTTTCGGGACTGTCAGAGCTATTGCACAAGCGGGATGCAGATTTCACTGTGAATATTTCTTTTTCATTCCACACAGGAGCTCCCTTACCCCTACCAGCCATATACATTGGTTATGCTTTGATTTAATACTTACTTTATTGTCACTTATCCACTCACATTGCCAGTACTTATCAAGCAGCTTCATTTCAAGAATTTTTCTAAGTTTGGGGTTGTTGAGAAAGTCATTAAATGTTTGTCTTTGTTTTCCTATGCAAGACTGAGTCATGACATCCAATAACCCAATATATTCAGTTGTCAGTCAAATAAGAAAATAGCAATAGTGGCTGAAGTAAACTAACAGAACAGAGTGTGAGGATAGGGAGAGAGGGAGAATGTCAGGAAGCTCGTTTAACAAAATTTTGACTGAAGCATAACTAACCTTTGGTTGATAACTGTGTGACAAGGAAACATGGAGGTGCCAATAAGTTAAGAAAGGGAAGATACAGTGTATCTTCAAGTTTGTTATGCAGAGAGGGCAAAAGGCACAACTATACAAATGCAGATGAAAGAGTTACATCTTCAGATTGACCGACTTCGCATGATATCCCTAGTAACCTTTTGTATAGTAACAAACATAGCTGAGAGTCAAACAGGTGCTAGGAAAACCCAACTATGAAGTTACGACAGCAAAGTAGAATAACGGCAGTAGTGTCAGTGTTGGGAAATGGAAATGCATCAGCCGAGGGAAGTATGGAGTGGAAAAGGAGGTTTCATTTCTTTGAAGAAAGAATGCATACAACTTGGAAATTGATGCATTCTGTACCATTAATGAGGAACGTGGAGAAAGTAGAATTTCAATTTAGAACTTAGAGATTTGAATTAGTGAAGACAGCATTTATGAAATAAGAAAACTCAGGGAAAACTTTTGAAGAATGTTGTTTCTTTAATCCTTAGAGGTTTGTTTTTAAAATAGGTGACATGTTTAGCCTTATATGGGGCTTTTCTTACTTGACTCTGTTTCTGAGAACAGAAGCAATATTTTCGTTGATACTGGTAGTTCGCTTCCATCTTAAGACAGACCACAGTTTTTTTTCTCTGGTAGTAACCCAGCCAGGTAGAGCTATTAACAATGAATAGCAATGTGGAAAAGCTATTTAAACTTTGCACTTAAAATTAGGTATAGGAACAGGAGGTACAATAATGGTGCTGTACAGGACTCTAATGGAAGAGGTCCTTGCCTGACCTGCATAGCCTGAGCTCAGCGGTGCTCAGCTGAAGCAAGAATACCAACCACTGACATATATATATCTTAAGTTTATGGTATGGTTTTAAACTCTTCCACTATTCTTGTGTATATATGCTGTTGTATTTAACATTTCAGAGCTACAGTTATATATGTGCATATGTATACACACAATGCTTTCTCTCTCTCTCTCTCTCTTTCTTTTCTGAGCACTACTCAACTCTATCTTATACTAACTGTGGCAATGGTGTGTATGGATTGAACCGAGAACCTCGAAAACTCAGATTTAGAAGCATTTTTTATGACCCACTATGCTGTGTGTGTGTAAATTATGTAACGTAATTAATACATTTTAATAGACTGAGACTTTTTCTATAAACAAACATTTTTTAATTTATCATGTTATTGAGGTTTAATGGTTTCCACTATAATTGTTGATACACCGGCAGTTTCTCTCTCCAGTATAGGAGTCTACAAAATGTTTTATTTATTTATTTATTTATTTATTTATTTATTTATTTATTTTGTGTCTGCTGGGGCTCGGTGCCTGCACTACAAATCCACTGCACCTGTGGTCATTATTATTATTATTATTTTGGATAAGACAGAGAAAGATTGAGAGGAGAGGGTAACATAGAAAGACAGACACCTGCAGACCTGCTTCACAGCTTGTGAAATGACCCCCTGCAGGTAGAGAGCTGGGGGCTTGAACCAGGATCCTTGCGCGGGTCCTTACGTTTTGCACCATGTGCGCTACCACTAGCTCCTGCAAAACACTCTTTCATGCACCATGGTTGTCTCTCACCTACTCAAAGAATCAGAGTGGATGCCTGAATATTTTAGAGCTGGGAAAACAGCATAATGATTATGGAAAAAATGTTTATGCCAGAGGTTCCAAAGTCTCAGGTCCAGCCGCTGTGCCACTATGAGCCAGGGCTGAGCAAGCCCTGGTAATAATAAATGAGTAAATAACCTGGAAAATCATGATGATGTATATAAGGTCTTCTTACAGAGATATACAATAGCCGAATGATGAGACATTCAGTCCTACTGAAGCCTTCTTAGAAAATTTACCCTAATGAGAAAAAAAAAAGTTGTGTTAGATTTCAAAATCTTAACCATTATGCTCTCTCTCATAGTTTTTAAGACATCTCTGAAATTATTTTCTTTTTTTGATTTTTTTCCAGAGCACTACTGGGTTATGGTGGTGCAGGGGGTTGAACCTGGGACCTTTAGTTCCTTAGGCATGAAAGTCTTTTTTTTTGCATAAGCATTATGCTATCTCCCCAGCCTCCCCCACCAAATTATTTTCTGTTGGATCTATTTTAATACACTTTTGTATTAAAATAAACATTCCTCTCAGAGAAGCTTATTTCTGGACAGAAATGGGAATATATGAAGAAACCTGAGTAGAAGAAAGAAATAACTAATCACAATTCTATCGTTTTCAGGTAGCCATCTTACACATAATTTAAGAAAGACTTTCTACTTTTGTGTACTTTGAGAAGAGGGATGGTGAACTTGGAACATGTACAGCACATTTTGTGAAATAGAAAGCTGAAACTATGTATTGAAAAATTACAGGGACTGGATGGTAGTGTACCCAGTAGAGTGCACACATTACTATGCACAGGGATCTAGGTTCAAACCCCTGATCCTCACCTGCAAGGGAATGCTTCACAAGTGGTGAAGCAGTACTTCCATTGACTCCTTTTCTCTCCCTCTCTGTTTCCTCCTTTCCTCTCAATTCCTCTCTGCCTTTATCCAAGAAAGGAAGAAAGGAGCGAGCGGAGAAAGGAAGGAAGGGAAGGGAGGGAAGAAGGAAAGAGAAGAAATGGCCATCAAGAACAGCTGATTCACCACATAGGCACCGAACCTCAAGCAGTTAACATTGCTGGCCTATAAATAAATAAATAAATAAATAAATAACCCCAGAATTTTCAGTAAGCCCTCATACCTATATTTAATTCACTAGAAAGCATTTTAAAATGAGTAAAATTAAAGAAAATATAGCCCGTCTCAAAATTTACAATGCACTTTATTTTTATTCTTACCACATTAAATGTCTACTTGTACATGCTCATTGTTATAAAACACTGAAGCAGATGAGAACTAATCATTGAACCCTCTGGTTTTATTTCCATTGGCTAATGATTCACTGTCACTAGCAAGTAAATTATGACTTCGGGATGTATTAAGATACAAAAAAGACAAAAGAGAAGCACAAAGCATAAAAGAAGTCATTTTGGTTCTTTTATTACATTTTCCTATCTATTTTTAAACAATGCTACCAGGTTAAAATTTGCTTGAAAATGATTTGCTGCCTCAGCACCATCCTTGCTAGAAAAGTCTTGCAGGGGCTAACCGATTGCCTGTATATTTTGTCTAGGTGTTGAGGGAAAGCTAAGAGAATGAAGGCTCTAAGACGCCAGTGGAAGCATGATATGGAGGAGCAGAGCTGGTGCTGAATTGTTCTCTCTGATGGCTCTATGGGAGTGGATAGCCCTGAGTCTTCATTGCTGGGTTTTAGTGGTCGCCGCTGTTTCGGATCAGCATGTCACAAGTCCCTTTGACTGGCTCCTCTCTGATAAGGGACCCTTCCACCGTTCACAAGAATACACAGATTTTGTGGACAGAAGCCGGCAGGGATTTAGCACAAGATACAAGATATACAGGTACGAAACAAAGGGAAAGCAATTGTAGAGATAAACTTCTTGGAGGTTGTGTATAAATAACTTTCCCTAAGGGAAAGTTTCAAATGGGTTAGGGTTATTATCAGAGGGTTATAATTGAGCACTTTCCACAGTAATGTGTTCTTGTTATTTAAAAGCATTTCTTGGAGATGTGATATATTGCTGGAAAAAGTTAGATAACGGTGACCACATGTACATTTATTCCAAATTCTAGAATGTTATACTACCTTAAGGTAAACTCCAATAAATATGTGGCTGAGTTTCTCATTTTCATTAGCCAAAATGTCTAAGTGAATTTTTTTTAATGGACATGGCATTTCTTTTTTATCTTATAACAGATATAATACAACTTTTAGAGCTTAAACAGAAATGCTACCTTCTATCTAGTCTCTACAAAGTTGAGTCAGACTATCTGATCCCCCAAAACCCAGTGAATTTATTCAGTAGAGCAATGTTCAAGTGGTTAACAGAATGGATTAGATTGTATTGATCAATGCCATGAAGCATGGTTTACAAAAAGTTGTCAGGTTGGTTTGTTCTTTCATGATTAGCCATTTACAATCCCCAGTGATTGGTTGAACATTTATGTATAAATAGTATTTAGTTTTGTGTCTATACCTACACAGAGAGTGGTATATAAATGGTTTATTTTATGTTGTATGTGCACCAGAGGGCACTGTGTTTCTGGCATATATGTTGTCCACTGATAAAGCATTGGCAAAATTGATAAAGCCTATTAATAATATATATATATATATATATTTATATATTTATTTATCACATGCATGGACTAAATAAGTTCCATGAAATATCACAAAACTATTTCTCTTTTTAAAAATATTAAAGCTTTATCCCAAGAGTATTATTGTAAGTCTGCAAAAAAGATTCCCACTTATTTTAATATGGGTTGACAAGTGTTAAAGACTTCCTTTCTGAAATGCAGCAGGAACCAGTCACTATATTGTGATTTCTGCTATATTAATTTTTCTGTGTGTTTGCGAACTTGGCCAGCTTTCCTCCACAAATTGTACGAAACTGCTCAAATTGAAGAGTGCAAGAATATCTTCTGTTTTAGCATTTTGCAAGAGGATTTCTAGCACTCTGTCAAGTGGATGTCAGAGCATGTTTCCAGGAACTATTGGCATTTCTACTGGGAGGACCGAGGTGTTGTCTTGCATGTGATCTTGTGGTTCAACTTATTGGAAGATCAGTTGTGACTTGCAAATAAGTTTTGGCATGTTTTTTAGAGGTTCTAGACTGAATGAAAAAGGCATTATGTGAATTTCCATTGTGAAAGATACTGGGAAAACAAAAAACATCCAATGTTTGCTGTTTGTTTGCATCGTTCATATAGTCCATAGTGCTCTATTCTTTCATTAGCCCCAAGCTCCCAGTCCTTCCCATGGGACTTGTATAAACACATGTAGAAATCACCTATAAGCCGGGGCTGGGTAGTGGCGCACTTGGTGAAGGTGCACCTCAAGGGCCCAGGTTTGAACCCCCCAGTCCCCACCTGCAGGGGGAAAGCTTCACAAGTGGTGAAGCAGGGCTTCAAGTGTCTCTCTTTCTCTGACCCTTCTCTATCTCCCCTTTCCCTCTCGATTTCTGTCTCTAGCCAATAAATAAATAAATATAATACCACAAAATTTAAAAACAGAAATCACCTATATGTAAACAGTTGAATAAGGTATACTTGCCCCCCTGCAGGACCAGAATATAATTTCATAAGCAACTTTTTAATCACTGAATAATGACGGTATCATTGCTATAAAAGAAAACAATTAATATACCCATTAGTGTTATTTTTGTCTCATCCCAATGAGATATTTCATTTGTTCAACTCGTATCTTCTTCAGTTTTAGAGGATGCTCTCAACCTGTTCATCCAATATAATAAATGTAATTATTTCCTTATAAAGTTAACCTTATTATTCATTTTATAAGAAAAATTTTAACCCAGGAATTCAAATCCCCGGTTTTGCTTTTACTTTAGTTCTTACTATTTTTAAAATCATAGCAACTATTAAAGCTGGTTGCCCCAAAGTAGAAAATCAGTGAATATTTAAAACAAATCCACGAAAAATTAGGATTTTCATACTAAGCACTAGATTTATCATTATGAAAATCAACAGTATAATTTCCAAAGGTGATCAGCCAAGTTCTACTAATGCTTATTATCACTATTTTAAGTGTTGTCATGCAGGGTATTGCAGTGACATAATTTCTGAAAGGCATTTGTTATGAATATAAAACATGCTGAGCCTGTTAAGAACATGAGGCCAAAGCTCTTGCCTTTGTCTTTCTTCATTTCATCTTCAGTGACATATTTTCCTTTTCAACTCAAATACAGAACAGCAAGCTCAAGACAAATTAAAATAACAGGATCACGATAATTTATAGGGAAAAAAAAGCAGAGTGCTACTCCTTTGACAAGGTGTAATCTGCCAACTAACAAAGTTTCTTTTTGTATTTTAAGTTAATGTGTGTTCTAAAGTCTCTCGGATTTTGTTCTCAAACTGCATTATACCTTTAAGATGATTATTTTACAAGATCACTGAAATGAAGGGTCGTGCCAATTGCTCATTTATCAGGTTATTTTTTTTATTATTTTTTAAATATTTATTTATTTATTCCCTTTTGTTGCCCTTGTTGTTTTTATTGTTGTAGTTATTATTGTTGTTGTCGTTGTTGGATAGGACAGAGAGAAATGGAGAGAGGAGGGGAAGACAGAGAGGAGGAGAGAGAAAGACAGACACCTGCAGACCTGCTTCCCCGCCTGTGAAGTGACTCCCCTGCAGGTGGGGAGCCGGGGATCGAACCGGGATCCTTATGCTGATCCTTGTGCTTTGCGCCACCTGCGCTTAACCCGCTGCGCTACAGCCCGACTCCCCAGGTTATTTGTTTGAATATTCAAAGTTGGGGTTTCAGCTTCTGGCCTTCTTCACTGAAGTTTGATGGTGGAAACTAAGCAAAGGCACCGTGAGTACTCTCAGTTTTAGAAGATGGACTTTGCCTGTAGAAAGTTTTCCTGCGGCATATAGCAGGATGTACTCACTCGCAGACGTGGGAGCTGGGCGGTGGCGCACCTGGTTAAAGTGTAGGTAGCACTATGTGCAAGGATCTGTGCAAGGACCTGGGTTTGAGATACTGTTTCCCACCTGCAGAGGGGACACTTCCTTATTGGTGAAGCAGGTCTGCAGGTGTCTATCTTTCTCTCTTCCCTCTCAATTTCTCTCTGCTCTATCAAACAAAAGGAAAAAAAAAAAGGTTGATGGGAGCAGTGGATTCGTAATGGGAGCACCAAACCCAAGTGATAACCCTGGAGGGGAGAAAAAAGAAAAGAAAAAGGGGGAAAACCATGTTGCAGCCTTGTGCTTGAAGTTATTATATTCTAGAAACACTGGTAGGCAGTATGCCCAGAAAGTGTATAATTTCTTCCAAGAGGTGTAATTCCTTATCCTTTTAGTAAATTACAGGAGTTCTAGACAGTGGGTTCTATTTTAGTTACTCAAACCTAGAGAGTTATCTTGAAATACAGATGGATTCTAAGGTTGATTGGTGATTTTTATTTCCAGAGAAGAGTCAGTTCACATATATAAATCTTCAAATATAGTGATACAAAAAATGCTTTTTTTTTTTCTTTGCTTTAATGTACCAGTATTTGTTTAAGCGTGTGTACAACAGAATTACAGAGGATGGTGATATTTTTCTCATAGTCTTTCAAAATAATAGGTAAGCCATATTACAAGTTAGGTTACTTCGCAAAAATATTTTTCAGAGCAAACTTTGAGAAAGAATAGGTGTCAGCTCAGATAAGTATTATACCTTACTAGTCTTTTTCGCATTCTTTGAAAATAATTTTGCCTAGAAAATGGCTTGCAAGGGCAAAGTAACTTGGAAAGAGATGAATTATTGGCCCTGTATGTGTGACAGAGATATGAAGAGGTAGTAGTGGGCATCGAGTGGATTGTTGAATAAATGGTTGGGTCTCTAATGTTATTATCCATATGAAAAAAATAGAAGTCGGATCCTCTCCTTACAGCATGTATTTGCATGACATCTCCTTTATATAAACATTAATTTCATATAGAATAAAGCTCTAAGTAGGCTAAACAAGTGAAATAATTTTCTGAGGAAAATTACTATTGTGATATTTCTTGAATAGCCTGCAATATGGCATTACACGTAAAAGCTTATGCATTCAGGAATACTAACAATTATAGGAGTCGTGCTACTAACAGCATCATGCTAGAAACTCCTAAAAACGTTTAATGGAAAAACAACAGGAACCATTTACACATAGTATGATTCTGCTGTGTGAAGTTAACAAAACAGACAAAACTAGTTATTGATACATTGCTCTGCTGTGCATACCTAGAGATGGTTATTCTCAAAAAGAAGGTAAAACAAAGATATACTTAGACGAGATGTAAAGATAATGATTCTCTCTATCAGGAAGAGACAAAGATTGGATATTTAGGAGATACTATAGAGGGTTTCCAAATGATAATACTCAGTTTCTTAAACTAGATTAAACTGGTATGTTTTAGAATCTAAGTATATAGCTAGATAAGTATTCACAATATAAATAAACCAGACAATTTAAAGTAAATAGCACTAGCTTTGAATTAAAGTCCCAGGGGCTTCAAAATTAAGTAGATTAATTCTTCCCTTTGAATTATTTCCAAATTCATTATTTTCTATTAAACTGTATTCAATCCTGTTAAATCCATAGACATACTCAATTATGGAAACACAGTGTGTGCTACTTTATATTCCTGCACGAAAGGGAATATTTTGCTTATTGCTTGTTTTCAAAGCCCTTCCATAATTTTGGTATGTGATGTTTGACTATAGTTTCAATTTATGGTATTAATTAAGAAAGCTAGCATTTACAGATTTTAAATAGAATATTACAGACAGCAGATAAACAGTAAACAATTGAGATTCCTATTTCCAAATTATTAATCTTTTTACCACAAGTAAAAATGACTAAAGCACTTCTAGATGATTGTCTGTATCTTTGAAATTAAATGTTTTGATTGATGTTTAGAAACCAAATCTTGGGAGCCAGGCTGTGGTGCACATGGTTGAGCACACATGCTAGAATGCACGAGGAGCCAGGTTATACAGGGGGAAAAGCTTCCCTAGTGAAAGCAGGGCTGCAGGTGTCTCTCTTTCTCTCTCCCTCTCTGTTTCCTTCATCCCTCTCACTTTCTCTGTCTCTACCTAGTAATAAATAAAGTAAATAAAATAAAAATGAATCAGGTCTTGGGGGCTGGGCAATGGGAAAGCCTTTCAAGTGGTGAAGCAGGGCTGCAGGTATCTGTCTCTCTCCCTCTATATCTCCCCGTTTCCTCTCGATTTCTGGCTGTCTTTATCCATTAAATAAAGATAATAAATTTTTTTTAAAAAGAAATCAAATCATAGCCCCATTTTTGTTGTTTATGTGCTCACATGTATTACTCAGTTTGTTGAATAAGTATATCATTCTAAAATGCATTCTCCATCAGCAAAGGCCTTATAAAATTGCTTTACTGTTACAATCAAGTCTGTCCATGAGTCAACCCACTCTGTACTTATGACTGTTCCTCCTATATCAGCAAATACGATGCAAAGGAAAAGCTTAGGAAGTGCTTCTGTTCTGAGCTTACCCTGAAACCCATCTGAAGCCATCCTGTGAAGTTAGGCCATGGCTACCTGATGAAGAGAGGACCCTTGAAGAAAAGAAGGAAAATGTCAATTGATAGTCTCTGAACCAGACTTCCAACAGTAACAACCAGTATACAAGTGAGTGAGTTCATCTGAAGTGAGGCTGAACTGGACTGGTAGATTAAGCAAACTGCATTCAGTAGTTGGCTCTGTAATATCAGAAGAGCCAGCCAATTGAATATTTCTCATTCATTCATAGAGTCATGAATGACAGTGACAAAATCTTTGTTTAATTTTCTAAATTAGTTTGATTTGTAGTACATACAATCGATACAAACATTATTCAATAGGAACATAAATTGGGCTAATATTTAGTAATGGCAAAAGCATCAGGAAATATAAAAAAAATGATGTAGCTTATAAAAAATTGTCAGAATATATACATTTAAAAATTGGCCATTCTGTGGATATTTGTTTGCAATATATATTTTTTTAAATAGGAATTTCTGGTATAGTCATTTCAAATTTCTTACCAAAATACTGTACCTCCATGGAAGTGAAGGGAGAGAACTAAAAAGAACACAGAAACTGTGGTTGATAATTTTCTGTCAGAATATGAGAGCTATTTCAATAGTTGCAAGAATAAGTGAGAGCAAAACATGCTTTAAGACTGAGTAGACATAATATTCCTGACAGAGCTGTCATTTAACTTAAATATAATCAAGAATTGCATCATGGCTGCCTGCCACCTACTTAAAGACTCAGAATGGAAGCTTGATTCTTCTTCTTCCAGCGTTTGCCCTTCTTCCGTAGCCAGTCAACAGCAAAGCTGTCAGGAGCTGCTTGTTGCTGGCTTTGAAAGTGACTGGGATCCATGTGGATTCAGTCGGCTAGGAAGGATCCTCAGTTTCCCCAATGAATGGGTACTCACGGGATGCACCACGAGAAGGTCGATCCAGTGCAACCCTATGCACTGGTTGAGATCAAAAGATTATCTCTCCCTTCAACACAAACATATATAAACACATTAATATATGCGTTCTGGGACTTCCCAATGGGTTGTAAGTTATTGTGAAGTTTATCTGCATATTGTGTATATTGATCTGTATAATAAAAGACCAAAGTAAAGGAGTTGGCTAAGATACTGTAGTAAGGCAAATAAGATGAAATGCAACACCTGGAACTAAAAGCCATCACATGGGCTGGGAGGATAGATAGTTCGACTTAGAAGCTGTTTCCCCATGCAAGTCACCCAAGTTAGAACCCAGTTCCTAACACACTCCGTCTCTCTGAAAAAGTTAGCGCAGAGTGGTGAAACCCTGATACTACAAACATATGTATGATAACAAAAATATCATACACAGTTGTGTATAAAAATCGCAAATAATGCCATATTGTTGCATGGTTATATTAAAATGTAATTCTCAAGGGAGACAATCTTTAAAATGAAAGATAGTGACTAGGTTTAAATGACTTGGAGTTGTAAATAGAAAAAATGATATGATTAAGCTTAAATAACTCAGGGGAATAAGTTTAGATGATATATATAAAATTGTAGGAAGGATTAGTTTAAAAGTTCAGTAAAGTCTTTAAAAATTGTGCAGGGAGTCAATCTCATATTCATTGAAATTATGAATGTGCAATAAGAAAAAAAACTAAGTGTCACTGCAAACAACTGTTGGAGATATATCACATTTATTTTAAACATCCTTATTATTTAAAAACAATGATATGAAAGTCTAAAAATAACTAAAAGTGATAAGATATTTAAAAGGACATGTGAAGAGAATAAAAATTTTAATTAACATAACAATGTTAAATCAATTTTCTAAACAGACCTCATATAATTATTTTCACGATATAATTTAATATATACAGACACCCATTACCCTTTTGTCTATTTCTGCTATCACTCATTGTCTCTTGTCTTACTTTTGCGATAATGTCCTAAAGCCAGCTTTTTCTGAATCCTGAATTTCTCTAAAATAGGACCTTTCACTCTTTTATAGTATTGTGACATTCTGCCAATATTTAAGTTCCTTGAGAAAACCAATCAGACCAATAAAAAGAATCGACTTTTATGGATCTGGGAGGTGGCACAGTGGATAAAGCATTAGACTCTCATGCATAAGGTCCTGAGTTCAATCCCTGGCAGCTCATGTACCAGAATGGTGCCTGGATCTTTCTCTCTCTCCTCCTATCTTTCTCATGAATAAATAAATAAAATATTTATGAAAAGAAAAGAATCAAATTTTACATTTGGGCTTTTTGGCTTCAAAGCTAACTCCTCTCACCACTGAAAAATACACCCTCCTGACTGAGGAGGTATGGATTGCTTTCCATGTTTGTCACTCCCTGTGGTGTTACATCAGATTTCTAGTTTAGATACTCAAACCTCAGTATCCTCATTTGATAATTAAAGGTGGGGGTTCACTAGATTTGTAAAAATTGTTTTAGCCTACAAGTTTATTTATTTATTTATTTATTTATTTATTTATTTATTCCCTTTTGTTACCCTTGTTTTATTGTTGTAGTTATTGATGTCGTCTATGTTGGATAGGACAGAGAGAAATGGAGAGAGGAGGGTAAGACAGAGGGAGAGAGAAAGACAGACACCTGCAGACCTGCCTCACCGCCTGTGAAGCGACTCCCCTGCAGGTGGGGAGCAGGGGCTCCCACCGGGATCCTAACTCCAGTCCTTGTCCTTTGCACCATGTGCGCTTAACCTGCTGTGCTACGGCCCGACTCCCTATTCTACAAGTTTTAATATTACTTATTATCAAAGAAACAAAAAAGCAAAAATATCACAAAAAATAAGCAAAAATCAACTGTGGTTACTTTTTTTTTTGGGGGGGGGGGGTGCAAGGTCTCAAACCTGTGTTATACCACTGTTTCTGTGGCAACTTTTTCATTTTAGACAGAGCGTGACATAGACACAAAGATGACAAATAGAGTCCCAAGAGTCCCAGAAGCCTTTGTGCTGCCACATGGTGCTGGATCTTGAAATCAGCCCCTGCACATGGGAAAACAAATGTCTTATCAGTTTAGATATCTTCTGGCCCTGTGCTTGATTCCTCATTCTGAATTCTTCTGTTGCTTGTAAAGTCCCTTACTAAAACTTTTTTTTTAATGATGTACTACTTGATATTCATATATATACTTTAACATAAATTTTGTAAGGACGTCCTTTCTCCCCACCAATCCAGTTCCTCTCCATTTCTTACATGATATATTAAATAAGTTATAATGAGAAGGACACTGTATTTTTTCTATAAAAAGTTTCTGTGAATCTGTTAGTACAATTTATAGTGCAGTGATAAATTAGAGGATTTTATGTAGTGACTGTACATATAAATGAACCAAGTTAATTCAGTATATTTACTCAGCGACATTAGTCACACCTCTAATGTTGAGATTAGAACATAAAACCCATGTAAAAGTTTAATTCTGATTCACAATCCAATATTCAGATGAATTCACATTTTAAATGCTCTTTATTTGACACTGGAAAAATTTCAACAGGGATAAGTTAAAAATCATTCAAAAGCACAGGGAAGTCACTTAGCAATAAGAATTATATTTTTAACCACATTTTACAAATAAAAGACATGCTTTGCAACAATTAATTAATAGATAATATTTTTATTGCCACAAATGTTATTCTGGGGGCTCGGTGCCTCCACTAGGAATCCACTGCTCCCAGTGGCTTTTATTTTTCCATTCGTTTTGTTTCATTTGTTTGTTTGTTTGTTGCTTTTTCTTTTCTATTTAGTTCCACAGGACAGAGAGAAATTGAGAGGGTAGGAGGAGATAAGGAGAGAGAAAGATAAGACACCTACAGACTTGCTTTACTGCCCCTGGAATGTTATGCCCCCTGCAGGTGGAGAGCAGAAGCCTGAACATGTCCCTGGACGTGGTAATGTCCACACTCATCTGGGTGGGCCAATGCCCACTCCCTAATTTAATAGATTGTATAAGCAATGCATTTTATTATAAAAGTGCATTCATGTTTATTGAAATGGAAATAAAAAATGAACAGAATTACTAGTTTACACAATTACAGAAAAGGAAATACCAATTATGATTTTTGTGGGCATTCAAACAATGTATTTGATTATTTTCTCTCTGGTTCCAATTTATGAAGCATTCTAATTCTTCACTGTCATTATTATTGTGGTCTTTTTCCAACTGAAATAACCAAAATTACCGGTCTTGCTGCTATTGTAGTTCTGGGACTATTTAATTTGCAAATAAGTTTTTGAAAATCAGGCATTATTCCAAAAAAAAAACCAGAGTTTAAAACTGGAGGGGAAAAATGAGATGCAGGAACTCTTAAGGGATTTATTTGACTTTTTTATTGAGTGTATATTAATCTGTGTATATTTAACAGGACTACCTAAAAGGCCAGTTGCATTACATTTCTTACTTTAGGAATGGCATTTATTGCATCTTTTATGTCATATAAAATATTTAAAGTGATTGCTATTTAATTATAGCATCTAAAGTGTCCAACATTAAATGTATTAGCCATAAATTAAGATTTTAGCTCTTATCTTTACATATATGCCATTTGAATAATAGTGAAAGATTAGACATTTACATCTCAACTGTACTTTCCAGTGTTGTATCTGAAGTTTAGACTGAATCCTTATGGTATATAATAGGTTTCAGTGAACTAATGTCTATAAATAGGTTAGTAGATGTATCCAACTTTAAATAATTTTTCTCATCAATCATTCATTTTTCTTTATCATTTTTGATCGAAATCATCATTCCATAATCCTTGGGATGTAAAAATTATCCAGTGAAATTTGTTTTTACCTAGAAAAGGATATTACATCATTAGTAACAGTTATGACAGCGCCTCTTGGGTTAATGCTACTTGATAGTACATAGGTGGTTAATAACTTGTTTGGAAAAAAGTTATATGTAGAATTTTTTTTAGTCACAGTTTTTTTCTTTCACCTATTTCTTTAACATGCTAGTAAACAAAAATAATGTAATATACTATAATCATTTCAATGAATTTGAGAAAATATAGACAGTCTATTTTTAAGTATAAAACATCATAATCCTAGCCATAGGCTATATATATAATATATATTATATATATATAATATATTATATATTATATTATATATATTATATATATATTCTCTGTTCTCTTACTTTTTGACAAAATTGAAAAAGTTTAAGAAGAATGTCCTTGTTGCCTTATTTGTGTGTCTTTTTTTCATCAGGTATTTCTCCAGCTGCTCACTTAAATAGATATTAGCAGCTAACTAATTAAAACTACCTCTCCTATCAACCTGAAATTAGAAAAGGCTCTGTTTTGGTCTTGTGTGCTGTCTTATTTATTTATTTATTTATTTTTTTATTTACTAATTTTTTTAATTGCTATCAGGGTTATTGTTGGGACTCAGTACTGGCACACTGAACCCACTGCTCCTGGCAGCCATTTTTCTTTCATTTTCTTTTTTCCCTTCCCTTAACAGTGGTGCACCCAGCTAAGTATGCATAGTACAAAGCACAAGGACCAGTGCAAGGATCCTGGTTCAAGCCCCCAGCTCCCCACCTGTAGGAGGGAAGCTTCTCAAGCCACAGAGCAGGTTTACAGGTGTCTTTTTTTTTCTCCCTCTGTCTCTTCCCCTCCTTTCTCTCTCTGTCTATCCAATGAAAGTGAAAAATGGCTGCAGAAGCAGTAAATTTGTAGTGCAGGCACCAATTCCTAATGATATAGCCCTAGAGACAATTTTTTAAAAAAATCCCTCTATTTTATAGACATACTGTTTTGCTCCCATTATATGTTGCTTGTATGACATAGTTTTACTTGGCTGTTACTAAAAATTCTGTGTTCCCATGTCATATAAGGTTATACAGAAACATGCATGGTCTGTTTGATAATCTTTGAAAAAATTCTCTGTTCTTGAGAATTATATTCTGACATACTGTTCATTTCAAGTCTGCTTATATGAAAAGGATATCTCCCTTTTTAAAAAATTAATCTGCATTATTGATAATAGTTCTAACCAAATAAAGTAAAAATATATTTCTCAGTCACATCAAAAGCAACCCTTTCATCAGGTAGATATGTATTTTAACATTTTCTATCTGCTGAAAGTCTTTTATCAATAATTTCTGAATCTGAAAATTTTTCTCTTAGCACATTTGGCCTTAAAACCTGTCCTATGCTACAAAGATGTGAAACTAATATAGTTTTTGTTTTGTGTACTTAATACAAATATTTCTATGTTTCACTGGAGGGCTACTAATGTATTAGATCAAGGACTGATGCCTTAGATTCTACTGAGAATATCCCAGAATAGATATTTGGAAAGTTATTTGCCTCTAAAGTCTGAAAAATACAAACAAAAACACCTCAATTCAATTGCATTTGACCTCAAGACCTTCAGATAAAGCACACTGGTGAGCTATATTAAGTTGTAGACTTTCCTCTATCTTCGCCATCAGGAGATTGTTCTCAGCTGCGTTAAAGGTTTCAGGTGTGTCCAATAAGAAAAAGTTCTGGAAGAAAAGAGACGCGGGTATGCTGGGAAGTGCAGAGCATCAGGGATGGCTGGAGAAGGGCTGAAGTAGGTAGGGCCCAGCCACAGCTGTGAAAGGACTCTTTCCAGAGGGAGCCTGATCTCCTGGGAGTTATTCAGGTCTATAAAGGAAGGCTGGGATGAGAAACTCCTTAGTTCCTGTTGCTTCTGACCTCTTGCACCCAGCAATTTCCTGTGGGACTCCTGTTTATTTGTTTGTTTGTTTGTTTTTATGCTTCGGCCAAGCAAACTTCAATCTTGGACTGCTGCCTCTGCCAGAGCTCAGGTATTTTTCATTTTAATGACTCCTTTGCTGGCCTATAAAATCAGAAACCCCATTTAAGACAGTAGTTACATAATTGTCCCTCTTTGTAGCTAGCTTTTCTAATCTTTAACATATGTAAACGATGAAACTTTTTCAGTGCTCTTTTAGTTGACTTTTAACTTATGGAATTGAAGGACTTGTTTTTGGCATTAGGCTTATTTAGCCGCTGTATATATGATTAAGAGGCAAAGGCAAAATGAGTAAATGAATGTGCTGTTCCAGAACTGAGGTTTCAGGCTCCTGTGTGGATGTATAAAACTACATCACCCCTTTGTGCCTCTGAGTCCACATTAGTAAATGAGAATGACTCGAAATTCTCTAAGTTTTTTCTTCCTGTGATATTCCATTAAAAACAAAGCTATTACTGTTTCTTTTTCTGCCACAGCAATTTTATATTGTCAGTAATTACGTAGAGTATTATCAATGCATTTAGAAATTAAATGTGGTAAATGCTATAGAACTGACAGTATATATATATTTTTTTATCAGGGTTAAATTTGGATTTGTTTTTACTATAGTTTTGTCATTTATATAATTAGTACACACATGTATGAAAAGATATCAGGTTTCTCTAGAAATTCCTAAAACTTAATTTTTCAAGGTAAGTAATTTTATAACAGTAGAGTCATATGTAAATATTATAAGTTTCATGCATGAAAAATAAATCCACCAAAATGTAAAGAAATTTCTATTTGTTAGTGCTACCATGATAGTATTATTGATTATTTTTTGCAAATTATGTTAATAGATTTTGGCAATTTTACAGAAATTCTCTATAGCTGAAGCTTGTAATTAAATCTGAAACATTTTAATGCATCTGAATGCATTTTGTATCTAATTTAGCCTTAAATAATAATGTTTATATTTGAACAAGTGTTCTTAGTAGGATCCTTAAATTTGTTCCATTAGAATCTGTCTGATTGAGCCAGTTATTCAAAGTATTTTGTTCTGAAATCAAAGATGTCCTGAGTATTCTTATCCTTCTCAGTCAGTAGGAAAAAAAGAATGTCAAATTATGAGTAAACCTGGTCATGCCTCAAGACTTTCACATCTTGAGTTCTGTTGTTGCCCTTATTTATGGTCTCCAGTTGTCTTCTTAGAGGGAGCAGAATTTATGGTTGGCATGATATGAGGTTATTATCACATTTTAGAAAAACCAAGATTGCTAACATCTTAACCACTATCAGAAGGCTCATACTATATTCCCTTGCATGATGCACTTATATTTTAAGTCTTAGACCTTTTAGTCCTTAGGCTCATCAAGCTATCTCTCTTCTGCTCTGACCTTAGTAATTCTCTCAGATTGGATGAATAGACAACTCAACATACTCACTTGCATTTTCTACCTCCTGTGTCATCTTTCATACATAACACACAATTCTAAAATATTAGAGAGTAGATGGAACGAGTACATTTGAATTAGAAAAGAACTGCTCAGGAGTCAGGCTGTTGCGCAGCGGGTTAAGCACACGTGGTGCAAAGCGCAAGGACCGGCGTGAGGATCCCGGTTCAGGCCCCGGCTCCCCACCTGCAGGGGAGTCACTTCACAGGCGGTGAAGCAGGTCTGCAGGTGTCTGTCTTTCTCTCTCCCTCTCTAGCTTCCCCTCCTCTCTCCATTTCTCTCTGTCCTATCCAACAACAAGAACACCAATCATAACTACAACAACAAGGGCAACAAAAGGGAATAAATAATACATAAATATTAAAAAAAAAGAAAAGAACTGCTCAGTTCCTACTCTACTTTAGGTGTGTAGGTAATCAGGTGGCAGGTATAAATACAGGTAGACAAGTTAGCAGTGGTTAGCACTGTGGTATCTGAGATTTGTGGATAATGTAAAGGTGCCCTCATAAGAGCTTGTATTAACCTATCCTGTACCGCTGGTCTTGCTGGCATTGAGAGGTGGGAGTGTGTCACTGTTAGGCTGTCATGAGAGGAAGCATTTACTCCTCCTTGGTTAGTGCCTTGCTGCTTAGTGGCAGGGCTGACAACCTATTTGTCTTTGTATTTTTGCACACGCCAGCGTCTATGACACACAAATTTGTAAGAATTCATTAAAATGTATATATTTTCTCATTATTTATGCCAGTTACCAGAGATCACTGGTTTCTAGAGACCATGTGTAATCCCTTACCATATTTCCAACATACAGCACAAAGTCCTCTACATAATATGTGCTCACTAAATGCAAGAATGATACCGTAGAGGATTCCACCAGATGGCACTGTGTGTCTGCAGTTTACATTGAATCCTTTGCTTGTGTTTAGTAAAGGTATTTGAACCAATTGAGTCTCATGATTCTATTTGCTTGATATGATTTTCAAGCAAATAAATTATCTGTATTAGTTTTTATTATAAGGCATGAAATAAATTAGGCAGACCATTTTATTTGTGAATGGTTTTACATAAAAAACACACATATATAGTTACATTATATATATATATATATATATATATATATATATATATATATATATTTTCCCCCCCACCAACTCTGGTTCATGATGAGACTGCATGGTGCTGTTGGGTATTGAACCTGAGACTCTAAGCGCCTAAGGCATGAAAGCCTTTTCTGTAGTCATTATGCTGTCTTCCCAGACATTTTGAATATATTTTAATCACTGTTATGTGGTTCACGTATTTGTCATTTATGATTCAGAGATCTCAAGGGATGCAAATTTGGATCACCTCTTTTATTTTCTTTCTGGTATGATAATTCATTCTGATAAGTCTATCCTTTAAGGTATTGACATTTTTTTTTATCTGAGATTGTCATAGGACTAATGATCTTGACCATTAAATTCAAAAATCTTTAGATCTCGAATTATTAACACTTACCCACAAATTGGTGCAAGTACATCAGAACTAAACTACAACGAAAGCTCTCTTCCCTCTGGTTCAATGATATTTTAAGTAACATTATTTATGTGTAAGACAAATGATTTTCCCCAAACTGTGCATGTGTTCAAAGGTCATTTTTTATAAGTGGAATAATCATGGCTTTCATACAGATAGAGATGTGAGTGGTTGAGCATTCTTAGTGAGTGTGTTATGTGTTAATTTATCATGAAAAGCTTGTTTAACCCTGGCCCCTGCCATGTTGAAGGAAGCTTTAGTGCTGTGGTTTATATACCTTTCTTTTTTGGGGGGGGGGTTGGGGATGTGAAGTCCCAAAAATGATAATAGAAAAGCAAACAATAAAAATCCCAAACCAAATATAGAAATGAGCAAATGTATATATATATATATATATATATATATATATATATGTCATTAACAGTAAGGAACCAGTAAGAAGATATAACCAGTTCAAAGAATTCCATTATGAATAAAACAGGAAATTTACTGGTAGGTATATAAATTAGTTTATTCAGTACTGAAAAGGATAATTCTTCTTCTACCTCATAAAATATATTTATGGACAAGAATCTTTTGCATTGCCATCAGTTATTGGTTATCTAATTTTTTTTTTTTTTTTTACCAGAGCAGTACTCAGCTCTGGCTTATGGTGGTGCAGGGGATTGAACCTAGGACTTTGGAGCTCAGGCACGGTTATCTAAATCTTATGCAACAGTGAAAAGCTTAAAGGTTATTGAAGGTGGGAATGCTAACAATAAAATGACCGTGAAAAATGTGCTTGGACAGTGCTGTATTTTTCACTCAGAATACTCAGTCCTATTTTGGTGTATTACTAGGTCATTTGCCTGTTGTGCCTATTGTCTTCCTGCTCGGACTTTGAAAATGTAAAATTTTCAGTGAAGTTTCCTTTATTGCTAAGTGGGTTGGTACTTTTTGACTTGGTCTGTTACATGGAATCCTCAAAGATGTTTAATTCCCAATTGACTATCTTACTCTTGATCATAAATGTAGAGCTGGGCAGTAATGAACAACCTCAGGACAGCCTTTAATTTCAATAAGGAACATTTAAAAAATTACATTGGAATCTTTTAAGCAGGGGTAGGTCTATACAGGAATCATTTGTTCTGGCCCTGACTCAAAATTCATTAAGTGCCAGTTTTGGGGTTGAAAATTTTGTATGGCCTAAAAATGATGCCATAAATGCCCAAGTGGTACTTAGCATAAAACAAAAGGCTTCCTTCCCTTGCTTTAAAGCTTCTCTTATTTGCTAATATAAAAATGACATCACATCCAGTAATTCTCTTGACCAGATTCTGCCTTAGTTCTTAGCCTGTCAGGATGATCCCTTCCTTCTACTTACAAAGCTTGCAAGTTGGGAAACGTACTAGGCCAGTTTTCCCAAAAAACAAACTTTGTGAGATTTGGTTCCACATACATAGTCGCTCTTATTTCTAATAAAAGACACCCTGTCATATTACAAGTATGATACTCCATATAAAGTTTTGTTTCTACAACTGACAGGTTAGTAAAACACCTCTCCATTTTACTGACCTGTGCAAACATATCTTGCTGTGAAAAGAGGAAAAAAAGCAAGACTTTGAATTATGAAGGGCCAGTAAGAATCAGATCTTTTTATTTTCCCCCCAATTGAGAGATCTTTTTATGCCATGTATCAGCCAAAAGGGTAACCAAAACATACAAAGAGTTCACCAAACTCAGCAAAAATAAATAAATAAATAAAAATCCATGCAAAAGTGGTGAGAGGATATGGACAGAATATTCACTAAAGAATTCAGTAGGGATAACAGACATGAAAAATTGCTCAAAGTCGCTGGTTATCAGAGAAATACAAATAAAGACAGTGAGGTGTAATATCACTCCTGTCATATGTGTTCATGCATAGTTTATCTGAAGAAAATAGGGAGATAACTTCCTTCTATACTCAAAAGATTGAAAGTAAAAATTAAATCAGTAAGAATTCCAGATTCATAAGCAGAATGAAACTTCTTTCATCTTTTCTTTTATTCTTTTAAAAAATACTTTATTTATTTATCAATGAGAGGGATAGGAAGAAAGAGAGAGAGAGACAGAGAAAAAGAACCAGACATCACTCTGGTACATGTGCAGCCGGGGATCGAACTCCAGACCTCATGCTTGAGAGTCCAGTGCTTTATCCACTTTGCCACCTCCTGGACCACTTTTCTTTTATTCTTTGAAATTATTCCTCTGGTCTTCTGGAACTTAATCTAGCAGTCTGCTGAAGCTAGGAAAGTATTCACAACGGCAACAGTAAGGAGTGATATCTCTGATAATGTAATACTTAAACTGAAGGCTGGAACATGAGCATACATCATATCAAAGCGGTAAGCAGAAACATCCCAGAGAAAATTGCATAAGTGCTTGATCATCTGAGAAAGGGCTTAGAAGACAGACCTTGATAAATCAGTGGTATGATGGTTGATGAGGTTAAAAAGATAACAGAAAATAATGTCTTGAGATTTTGAATTCTGGAGTTTTAACAGTTTATAATCAGGGTGTACAGTTGATCTAAGTAACTTTTTAAAGATTCTTCAGCATGCTAAAGATATGGATTGGAGAAAAAGTATGGAAACAAATAGAAGCAGCAAGGTTGACAGGCCTGAGGAGATAGCATAATGGATATTCTTTCATGCCTAAGGCTCTGAGGTTCCAAATTCAATCCCCAGCACCACCAAGAACTTTCTGTTTTTTCCCCTCTCTCTCATTAAAAAATAAAATACTTTTTAAAAGAAGCTAAAAGGTTGACAGTAACAAAATGAAGAATAGATGAAGATACAAACCATGTGAGTAAGAGTATAAAATCACATGTCACAACCTAATAGTTAAACTTTGTAGCAATGCTCCTTCCTAACTTCTTAATCAATTCTAAGTCATCTACATAATGCCCTGTGGTGGTAGATAGCACAGTGTTTATGCAAAGAGACTCTCATGCGAGGCTCCAGAGTGTAAAAAAAAAAAAAGTCCAATGGTCCATAATGACTTCCATATTCAAATAAGTTTGATAGTATATAGTTTTCTATTTTTAGTGAATATGATTTTATTATTGACCCATAATTAGGTCTAGTATACAAAGCAAAGACATTAAAAGCAAATATTAATAAAGTTTGTCCATGATTTGATTAACATGAACAGGTCATCCTTTGCTGTAGTTCCAAATGTTATATGTCATCGTTATCTGTGAATCATTGGTAAGTTTCAGCTTCTGGAATGTTAGTGGTAAAGGACAGCAGTCCCACTCTCTTCCTTATTGTCAGGGCAAAGGCAGGAGTTTGCGCAGATGGATTAAAGTCAACTTTGACAGAGAAGCACAAAAACAGGTTAATGCCTCTCTTTAGTCATGTTGAGACAAAAGCTTTAATAATCACTTCATTCCAACTCTTACACAACAGGCAGTAGAACTGCAAACAAAAGCAGGTAGTACTTGTCTCTTTTAAAAAAACTTGTCAGCTCTGAAACTCCAGGCTTCCTCATTGTCAAACTGTCAACACTGGAACATACAAAGAGCCATGCCCTATAAGTAGGGAGTTTCTAATAGATTATTGCTCAGCGTGTGGTCAATTAAAATGACATGTTCCACATTATTTGCATGAGATACAGATTGTGAATATCATATCATTAGTTTTGAATGCCCAAGGTAGGTAAACAGACAATTTTGAATTCATAAATTGTCAGTTGCATGTTAAAATTTTTAACCTATCTTATCTTGAAAATGGAGATGTACATTTCAGCAGTAGAGATAGTCCATAATTTCCAGTTACAGTAGAATTCCATAACTTTAATGTTGTATTTAGTACAAGAGATTTCTGGATACTAGTATGAAAGTTCTATATGATGGGACATACTTTGACTTGTATGTAAAAAGAGAGTGGTCATAAAGTGTGGATAGGAGAGTTCTGTTTTATGGAAAACAACTGGATTTCTATAGAATTTCCAGTTTCTAGTTTATCTTTGTGTCACTGTTCATATGTGTGTATGTATGTATAGAAACATACTTTTTCAGTATCTTCTTAGTTCCTTCAGTGCATTCTGTATAATAGTATTAGTTGGTTCTTATCTTATACTAAGATTAATGCCCACTAGATCTCATGAGCTTATGCAGAAATCATTATTTCAGTTCTTCCAGCAATGCAGATAAGGTTTTGAATAGCATTTCAGAAGAAAATGCATAATACTATTGATTAAAATTTATTTATTTTGCATTATCTGACAAAAAAACAAGTAGAGTTATTCAGCAGAAAATTCTTGAAAAAGATTGGTGGTTTACCTGCATAGCTGATGAGTATAAGTACATTCATTTCCTATGATATTTTATTAATTGAAGCGTCTGCTGTTCAGTAATTTATTAAAATAATTATTTAGAATTAAGATACAAGATGCATATGATAAAATTTAGTGTGAAATGTAACTTCCGAAACTTGCATATAAATATTTGAGCACACGTATGTCCATAGAACATCAGATACATTTAAGCTGAACAATGAGCCATTTAAACAAAATTAGCATTCAAAGTACAGAAATATATATATATTACCAGAGCACTGCTCAGCTCTGGCTTATGGTGGTGTGGGGGATTGAACCTGGGACTTGAGAGCCTTAGACATTAAAATCTCTTTGCATAACCAGTATGCTGTACCCCCACACCAGAAATAATTTTTTATCGAAAGAGAATAATGTTTGGGGTCTTGGAAATAGTTCAGTTAATTAGACCCAGATTGTATGTTTAAAGTCATGAAGGTCACAGGTTTGATCCCCAGTACCACCTTAAGCCAAAGCTGAGCAGTGCTCTGGCCCCTCTCTCTCTCTCACCTTTAATTCTGTCTGCTTCTTTCATAATAAAGTCAATAAAAAAATAATGTGAGAACCCAGGCATGATTATGCAATACTTTTAGATATGACTGTTTAAACTAGCATTCTGTTTAGAGGAATGGAACATAGTGGCATGTCATAAATAATGTACTTCTTGAGAACTTTCAGTAGTTACCTCGTTATCTTGTATTTCTGTTAGAAATGTTACATAGGAAAGGTACCCTATGGTTTTGTTAATCTATCCTTTCTTAAATAAAAAAATAAATTAAAAAAATAAATTAAAAAAAAGAAATGTTACATAGGAATGAATTTTATGAGAAAAATATTCTACAGATATTATTTGAACAGGATAAAGAGGTGTCTAGTTTACAGCACCATTAATTTGATTTCATATAAATTATACAGTGGTGTTGAACTGTTTGGTTTTATAGATTGACTCCAAAGCTAGAATCCTAACAGTTGAATTACTTGCTTCGTAAAGCTAAATCATGGCTTGTGTCAATACTTCAACATTCTATACTAAGAAATAGATGTTGGACACAGCTTTTGTAACAAATACATATTTTTTAATTATTTTCATTATCTTTATTTATTGGATAGAGATAGCCAGCAATCAAGAGGGAAGGGAGATAGAGAGGGAGAGTGAGAGACACCTGCAGCACTGCCTCACCACTTGCAAAGCTTTCCCCCTGCAAGTGGGAACCAAGGTTGTGAACCTGGATACTTACACATTGTTATATGTGCATTCAACCAAGTGTGGCACCACCCAGCCCCTGAATGATGCTTTTGCATCATTTGATCTTTTAAAAATTTTTTAAAAAATATTTATTTATTCCCCTTTGTTGCCTTTGTTGTTTTATTGTTGTAGTTATAGGTGTCATCCTTGTTGGACAAAGAGAAATGGAGAGAGGAGGGGAAGACGGGGAGCAAAAGATAGACGCTTGCAGACCTGCTTCACTGCTTGTGAAGTGACTTCCCTGCAGGTGGGGAGCCGGGGGCTCCAACCGGGATCCTTACGCCAGTTCTTGCGCTTTGCACCATGTGCTCTTAACCTGAAGTGCTACTGCACGACTCCCTCTTTTAATCTTTTAAGTGTCATTCTGATTTGGAAATTATCCCATATGATAATAATAGTCAAAGTTGCAAAGTTTAGATAAAAGAAGATACACAATACAAGATTCTTTTCCTTTCTTCCATTCTTTCTTTCTTTCTTTCTTTCTTTCTTTCTTTCTTTCTTTCTTTCTCTTTTTTAATTGCTTCCAGGATTATTACTGGGTATCAGTGCCTATAAAAAGAATCCACCACTCCTGGTGACCATTTTTCATATATATATATATATATATTTTTTTTTTTCCTCATTCATAAGACAGATAGAAATTGAGAAAGGTGGGGCAGATGAAGGGGGGTGGAGAGACACCTGGAGCTCTGCTTCCCCACTCATGAAGCTTCCCCCACTGCAGGTAGGGAGAAGGGGCTCAAACCTGGGTCTTTACCCATGCTAATGGGTGCATTTATTGTAGCACACTACTTCTGACCCCCACAAAGTATATTTCTGTCACAAAGTATATTAACCTACTTCCTATTCCTTCACCACTTCTCTCCCTTGAAATTGGGACTCATGTGAACTTAACCATGTGTTATAGATAATTTAAGTGTTCTGTATGAATCTTAACCCAATTCTAAAATATATAGATGACTATAGCCCTTTATTTGAACAATGTGCCCTCTCCACCCCCATGAGCCTTTTGATGTGGGTTCTGCTTTATTCTCTCAGGCTGGGGTGCTTGGGCCCAGGAGTCCTGGAATCTGAGTCCCTACTGCTGGCCTGTGCTCAGGTTCTGTTCTCCAGTACCCCTGGGTCCACCCAACCACCAGCTTTGTTCTGATGCTCTTCTCACTCTCTGAGCATCTGATTCTTCCATTTCCCTGGCCTTCTCTGTTTGCCTGTGCATTTTTTTCAAGAGTGCTGGTCCTTTATTCTTCTCTCTGTACCCCTCCAATGTCTAGCATAATGTGACAAGCACACAAAACATTCCTAGCATCCCAAGAGATACAGCACAATGGCCAGAGCCTCTGAGTCAGAAGAGGTCCAGAATTTATCCCTAGAGTTTTGATCCCCATATGCCAGCATGATCTCTGACTCTCTCTCTCTCCTGTCTCGTGTTATTGAACCAGTGTCTTCAAAAATAAAATAAAATAGCTCATATTTTCTCAGGAAAATAGCAGAAATCTTCAGTCCTATTAGACTCAGCATTTATACTGATATCTTATGTTTTGTTGAATGATCATCTGTACTTCTTTAATTATAATTACTTAAAAAACTTAATTACTAAGTTCTAGGCTTTATCTTTGTGCTATGAGAAATAAGCCCGTCAAGCAGAGGTTGGATATCATAAGATCTAACTCGTGTGTAAGAAAACAAATGAATAAATCAAGTTAAACTAAAACAGGCTCAGAGATTGCGATTCAGAATTAAGGTTTCCCATGTTTGTGGGGGCTAAGAGGAGTGAGTCAGATGGACAATGCAAAAATCATATGGGTGCTATAGTGGTGTTCACATAGTATGGTGATTATAGAAAAAGTTGGACCACTAAACCACATATCATATTTAAACCATGGCTATTGCTAAATTTAACAAAATTGAAAGAGATTTAGTTTTGCTGTACTACTTATTTTTTCTAACTTAGCATTTTAAAAATAAGAAAAAATGGCCCTTTTTAATTTTTAAAAATGTTTTTTAAGGTTTTTTTTTTATTATCTTTATTTATTGGATAGAGACAGTCAGAAATCAAGAGGGTAAGGGGAGATAGAGGGAGACACTTGCAGCCCTGCTTCACCACTTGTGAAGCTTTCCCCGCGCAGGTGGGGGCTCGAACCTGGGTCCTTGCACATTGCAATGTGTGTGCTCAACTAGGTGCAGGACAACTGGCTCCTGGTTCTTACTTTTATGTGCAACTTCTGTCTTTTTCTGTTTATATTATTCAGTGCTTTGGGCTTTCCTAGAGAATCAGGAACTTTAGATGCTATGAGGTGTTTCATTAGTTTACAACTAGGTTTCTTATTGTAATATCAGTGCAATGGTTAGTAAGATAAAATGCATTTATTTCAATAAACTATCCTACAAAAAAAAAAGAAAAAGAATCACTGTAATTCTGTGTGCTTGAAATCCTTCTTACTCTTTAGATAACCCCTGTGACTTCTTTCCTGATAATGCTTTTGTGTTTTTAGTGAATGTGCCTAGTTTTGGAGACTAATATATATATTTGAGAGAATTGTGTCTGTCTTACAAGTTAGATCCTATCACTCTCTAATTAAAATGCATAACAGATTTTCATTCCTACTAAACTGATATTGAGACCATTCTGTGTGCTAACTTTATGTTAGAATCCAGGGTTATGTGGTACATAATAAATACAAACAAACAAACAACACAAAAAAACCCCTTAGAACCGAGGAACTTGTGTTTGAATTACGGAAATTAAATTTTATATGTATTTATTTGCTTAGTTCTCTGGAAAATAGTTTTCTGAGGAAGTCATATCATCCGAATCAACCAGAACTCATTTTCTCCTCCTGTGAAACATTTTCACCATTTCAATCACATTTTGTACTCCTTTTACTTAAAAGCACTACCACATATTTATTGCTTAATTTATGTCTGTCTTTCCTGTTTAAATGCAGGTCCAACAAGTTTTTAAAAATCCTGTAAAAGGCAAGAATTCATTTCCGTTTTCTCACTGCTGGAATAAAGAATTTAATAGTCTTACTGGCATTTTAGTAAGCTTTGAATACATATAGGAATTGAAAAATATGTAATGGAACTAGTAGTATCTAATTTTTCCACAAGAACTTACTATATTTCCATTTACTATATTTAGCATCAAGTTTTTTAAAATTATTATTTATTTATTGAATAGAGACAGAGAAAATGAAAGAGAAATGGAGATAGGGAAGGAGAGAGAAAGAAAGATAAGAGCATGAAGCTTTTCTTCTGCAGGTGGGAACTGGGGGCTTGGACAGGGGTTCTTGAATAGTGGAATCTGTGTGCTTAATCAGGTGCATCACCACATGGCTCCAAATGTCAGCTTTTTAAAAATATTTATTTTATTTATTTATTCCCTTTTGTTGCCCTTGTTGTTTTATTGTTGCAGTTATTATTACTGTTGTCGTTGTTGGATAGGACAGAGAGAAATGGAGAGAGGAGGGAAAGACAGAGAGGAGAAGAGAAAGATAGATACCTGCAGACCTGCAGATAGATAGATACCTGCAGATCCTTATGCCGGTCCTTGTGCTTTGCGCCACCTGCACTTAACCCGCTGCGCTACAGCCCGACTCCCCAAATGTCAACTTTTAACATAGATTTTCTACAGATTCTGTTGTCTTAAGTCTGAGGTGTAAGAGCTTTAATTTAAAAAGTACCCATTGGGGACCCATTGACATGCTTTAAACTACATGATTTCTGTAAACATAGATAGGCCAAATTGTTTCACTTGTTAAAAAAAAAAGTCATATCTGTAGTTTTAAAATGGTGGAAACCCCTATAAAAAATAAGTCAAGGATATAGAAAGCTCTTCGAAAGAGAGCCAATCCATTTTTCAGATGAATAGAGATATAGAAGTGTAATGTACATGATGGAATATAATTCAATACTGAAAGCAAAGTAAACCCTGCTATTTGTGATGAGATGGAGGCTGTTACTGCTAAGTTACAGGAAGACAAATACAACAAAACCTATGAAAGACATCTAAATACCTCAAAGAGATGGAAACAGAGAACAGTAGTGATTGACAGGGCTGAAGAGTAGAAGGAACCGGGGGAGTTGTTTTTCAGTGAGTATAGCATTTTGACTTTGCAAGAATTATTATTTCAAAAAATCCACTGGATATAATTCCCATAGTTAACAATGAAGTCATGGGTCCTTCAACATTTGTTAAGAGATTAGTTCATCTGTCTTGCTTTTAACACACACACACACACACACACACACACACACACACACACACACACACACACACCAACAAAAGCAAAATATAAATTACAGAAGGAACTCTCAATGTGACCAGTGCTTATTACCTTGATTGTGACGCGACACTGCTTTTATAAACATATACGTAACTCATCAACTTGTGCATATCAAATATGGGCAATTCATTATAAGGACAACTCTATGTCCATCAAGGTGTTTCACAAAATGAATGTAAAGGAATCATAGGTCTCAGAAAACATTTGCCTTAAACTAGTTTCAAGAAGGTAAGAGAAAGAGACATAAAAGTGAGCAGATTTTGTTTTTTAGTAGAGCAAAACAAGAATATCTTTTTTGGTTAATAGAAGATAAGAAATGGAGTTAGAAGAAATCATTTTCCTTAAATTAAAACCACACAAGATCAGGGAGATACTGCAGTGTTAGAACACAGACTTCCATAACTAAACCTTCAAAGACCTGGGGTTTGACTCCTTGTAATGCCACATGCTACAGCTTATCATTGCTATGCTTTCCCTCAAATAAAAAAAAAAATCTGTGAGATCTTTTTTTTTTTATTTTAATTGGGGGAAGGGGAGAAATTGCATACAAAGAATATACATATATATATTTATATCCAAGCTTCAGAAATAAAAGTTTTTAGATTACTTTTTCAACTGTAAAAAACATTTAATTTCACAAGGAAATTGTTTTCAGCAAATTTTCTAGTATAGCAAATAAATTTTTGTAGATGGAAAATTATGTTTAGAGGTCTAATATTATATGTTTTCATATTACAGAGTGAATTTGTATTTAAACAGAAATTTAAATTTTGGAATCCTCTAAACCATTTTGTATCTTTACTTGGTTTATTATTAAATAAATCATGTAAAAAATTTAAAAAAATAATTCTGTAAAAAAAAAATCCCTATTCATAGCACAGTTTAGAATCAAAAGACATGTCGGTTTTTTCTCTTTTTTTTTTTCCTTTTTTTTTTTTTTCTTTTCTCCTTTTCCTGTTCTAAAAAATTGCCACAAACCTAGTGATGGAAATAATTCTCTATCTGAAATTTCAGGAGCTCAGAGGTATAAAAATGCATTGGAGGGCCACATTCCTTCCTGAGGCTCTAAGAGAGAATGTTTTCTTATTCTTAATTTCTATAATTATAGACATATGTGATGTGCACAATACTTTTAAGATCACCGTTAAATTTGATAATAATTCACAGGCAGTAAAAGCAAACTTCCTTGCACGTTTTTAATAATATGAATTATTTTGTTGACATCACATTAAATCAGTTTCTTTCATAGACACCATGGAGTTTGCTTCTTGTTGAAAGGAGGTTTCCATATTGGCTTTGCCTTTATGGTTTATTTCTTCAGTGGTGCATGAAGTCCATAAATAGGGTCTATTTTCAGCATTCCCTGTTATTTCTGAGTGGGGGAAATTGAGCATATACTGAAATATAGAACTGTTTTATTTTTTTTTAAATAAGATGCAGTGATGTATCTTTTTTTAAATCTGAAGTTAAAAGTCAAAAGAGCATGATCTTTACATTAGAGAGTAGAATAATGCATGACTAACTTTATTTAAAAGCACAGCTGGCTTCCCAAACCCAAATAATAGAGTTACAGAAAGTGTTTCAAACTAACTTGAAAATTTTATTCTATGGGCAAAGCAAGAAGTCTTTAATTTCAGGATCCTAATATTTGAAAGCTATACCCCCTCCTCCCCCAGAAATGGTCATATGAGAAAGGTGAGTGGTTTGCTTACAGTATAATACTACAGGATTTTTGTTCAGAATTCAAAATTACATTGTACATAGCACATATTTTAAATTTCTGATTATGATTTTTATCAGTATTATATAGCATTAATTATAAACTTGATATAGCTATAAGACATAAGTATCTGCTTTTAGTATCTGAAATAAGACTTGGAATAAATACTTTTTTATATATTGATCCCATAAACCTAATGCCCAGAGACAAGGAAATTTGCCTTTGGTGACTGCCCTCCCATTATTTTATTTATTTATTTTTTTAAATTTTATTTATTTATTCCCTTTTGTTGCCCTTGTTGTTTTATTGTTGTAGTTATTATTGTTGTTGTCGTCGTTGTTGGATAGGACAGAGAGAAATGGAGAGAGGAAGGGGAAGACAGAGAGGAGGAGAGAAAGATAGACACCTGCAGACCTGCTTCACCGCCTGTGAAGCGACTCCCCTGCAGGTGGGGAGCCGGGGTTGGAATCGGGGTCCTTATGCCGGTCCTTGTGCTTTGCGCCACCTGCGCTTAACCCGCTGCGCTACAGCCCGACTCCCCCATTATTATTTTTTTTCTAGGCACATTTTACATAACAGATTACATAGCTTTAAAATCTTACATGTTCCTAAGATATATGTGTGTGTGTGTGTTCCCTTTTGCTGATCTTGTTTTATTGTTGTAGTTATTATTGTTGAGGTCATTGTTGTTGGATAGGACAGAGAGAAATGGTGAGAGGAGGGGAAGACGGGAGGAGAAAGATAGACACCTGCAGACCTGCTTCACCACTTGTGAAGCGACTCCTCTGCAGGTGGGGAGCCGGGACTCGAACCGGAATCCTTACACAGGTCCTTGCACTTTGCGCCATGTGGGCTTAGCCCACTGAGCTACCGCCCGACTCCAGTTCCTAAGCTTTATAAGCACTTATTACTACATTCATTGTAGTCATGTTTGGTAAATGCATTCAATTTAATTAGGACACAAGTTCTCACATATGATCTAAGTACAGAATACACTTTATGGAATAAAATACACAAATATACATTTAAAGTTGCCATAGCAACACTCTATTATTTTAGTTTTATGAGGTATATGGAGGGTCTTAAGAGAAGACAAAATATTTTGCGGGAGTCGGGCAGTAGCGCAGCGGTTAAGCACACGTGGCTCAAAGTGCAAGGACTGGAGTAAGGATCCCAGTTCAAGCCCCTGGCTCCCCACCTGCATGGAAATTGCTTCACAGTCGGTGAAGCAGGTCTGCAGGTGTCTTATCTTTCTCTCCCCCTTTCTGTCTTTCCCTTCTCTCTCTATTTCTCTCTGTCCTAACCAACATCATCAACAACAATAAAAACAACAAGGGCAACAAAAGGGAAAATAAATAAATAGAATAAAAATTTTTTTTAAAAAAAGAATATTTTGCTACCTTCAGGAATGATCTTGAAAATTATCACTTGGATTTGATCAGTGTGTACTTTTTATCAAGCTGTATGGTATCCATATATATATATTTGTAGGACTCTGTAGCAATACTGATGTTTTATTGATCTGTTATAATACATTTAAATTTTTGCTGATTAAAAATAAAATCCTGGGCTTTTCACTATTTATTGGCTTTTCTTGAAAGTCAGATTTATTGGTTTCCTGTTGAAATGAATAGTGTTGGAGAGGAAGATTTTATTACAGTGATTTAGTTTGAACCATTTACCTTTCAGAAAGGCACAAATCAACATTGTTTGGGTCTAATGGTTATTGATTTGGAAATAATTCTAACAAGTATAGTACTTTAAGGTCAAGCAAAGGTTTTGCCAACTTAGTCATTGTACAACACTCCACAGTGCTGAGCAGCCTCTTTTCACAGCATTCACTGCATCATTTGGCATACAGGTTGTTTCCAATGGAAGAGGTGTGATGTTTCAGTAATATGCATTATTGCCTTGTTAAGTATGCTTTATGCTGACTAAAAAGGGATTGCTGTTTGCAAATATAAAATTAAAGTTTCTTGGGCCAGCAAAATAACTCACCTGGGTAGTGCAACTGCTTTGCCATGCTTATAATCCAGGTTCAAGTACTGCCTGAACCCCACCTCTTAACAAGACTGTCTCTCCCTCCCTCCCCTCCTCTTCTCCTCCTCCTCCTCCTCCTCCTCCTTCTTTTTCCTCCTCCTCTCTCTCTCTCTCTCTCTCTCTCTCACACACACACACACACACCCACCACTGTGGAATCTTTTTCCTCTTCTATCTCTGTCTACCTGAAACTATCTCCTTGGAGCAGTGAGACCCCAGAAATGACAAAGAGAAAATTTAAAAAAAAGAAAAAAAATCAAGCATCTTTGAAACAAGTAATTTGACATTACTATTCTAAGTTTTAGCACATTATGAGCTTCCTTTATTGTTAAAATAGATTGGCCCCTGAAGATTGATTAAAGATGTAGAGTTCATATGTTTTTCATAAGTTTAAAATGTTCATACTGGGGGAGGTGTTCACATCAAGACAATACCTGTGTATTTGGTATTTCCTTAAGGTCACTAAGCCCATATAATCTACAAGTATCCTCTCTATTCAACTGATCCAAATTTTTCATTTTCACCTAATCTTTGATATATTTTCTGTTTAAATTAGCCTACAGCACCTCTAATGCATAGCCTTCATATTCTTTATCTGTCCTTCAGATTATCACCTTGCTTCTCATTGAAGATTTTTCTTTCTTATTTTTTATTCTTAGCCCCAAACACCATCGTCTGTATTTGCTTTCATGTCTTGCGAGGATTATTTGAAGTGTCACTTCTGTTTGTGTTTGCTCTCAATCTGATTTTTATTTTATTATTGCAGTTCTAGCTTCCTTGAAGTCCTTCCTCATCTCATCCATCTTGCTTTTAATCGCATTTGTTTTCTCTCTCTGGCTTCCTCACCTCCCAGGTGGGCCATTTTAAAGAGGCCATGTCGGTTCACATAGTTCTCTGCGTACTCTCCACACTCAACTGAAAATATACCTTTGCTGTTACAAAAGAACACTCCTTTCTGAAGATGACTTCCTAAAACTAATATCCTGTGGCTTCTCATTTTGTTTCCTTAATATCTGGTATTTTTAAAAACTCATATATATATATATATATATATATATATATATATATATGTTTATTTTTATATTTTAATTTATCTATTGGATAGTCAACAGGAAATCGTGAGGGAAAGAATGACAGAGAGGGAGAGACAGAGAGACACTTGCAACCTTGCTTTACCACTTGCAAAGCATTCCCCCACAGGTAGGGACCAGGGGCTTGAACCCGGATCCTTGTGCATTGTAACATGTGCGCTCAACCAGGTGCACTGCCATCTGGCCCCCTCTGTTGTTGTTTTCACGTGGTCTAATCCATGGGCTCTAAAAAGACTCAGTGGTGCAGATCATTTCAACTGCACTTGCTGTTGCCATTCCTTTCTCATGTGTGTTACAGGCAAATTGTTGGACTGTTTCTAGGCAAATAAAAAATGTTGTAAGGTATTTCTTAGTGATGCAGAGTTGGGATGTTATGCCAATCCATAATAGATCCCTTGATAATTTAAGTTGATTTTTCTTATCAGCCTCCTTTCTCGGCCTGAGTGCCTGCAGGACAAGTCTACTGCTCCTCGCTGCCATTTTTGCTTTCTTTGTTTTTGCTGACAGAGACAGAAATTGAAAGGAACGGGCAGGTAGAGAAGGAGAGAAAAAAGAAACCTAAAGCACTGTTTTACCACTTGCAGAGTTTCCTTCCTACAGGTAGGGGCCAGTGCTTTGAACCTGGGTCCATATGCATGGTAAGGTGTGTACTCTGTTAGGTGCCCCACTGCCTAGCAGCCAATCCAAATTAAAAGACTGTATGAAAATCTAAATTTCTTATAATCTCATGTTAATACTACAGTATTTACTAATAGCTCTCTGAATGCTTTGTTCTCCCTTTAGAGACTCATCCTTCAATTTAAAAATGCCACTGTAAGCATCTGCTGTTTTAGTGAGAAAAAGATGTCTTTGAATAGACATAGAAAGACTGGGAAGGATAGAACTTATGATTTTTAGAGATTTTAAAGTGTTGACCATTAATGTTTTCTATGCTTTCCTTAGTATGTTGGCCATATAACAAGCAACACAATCCAGAAGTCGGTGAAGTTAGATCTACAGTGGAATTGAGGATAAAGACTAAACTTGATAATTTCATACACAATGGAAAAAGTAAGAGAAGTGTATTTTCAAATGGTATTATTGATGGGACAGAACACTTCCATAAATAGATAATTCTCTTGGGACCAGGTGGTGGTGCACCTGGTTGAACACACATGTTATCATGCACTAACACCCAGGTTTAAGCCCTCCGCTTCATGAGGTGTGAGGCATTGCTGGAGGTGTCTCTTTCTCTCCCCCTCTAACTCCCCCTTCCACCTCCAATTTTTTGTCTCTGTACAATAAATAAATATTAAAAATAGTTTATACATTTAAAATAATGCCCTGTGCCCTGAGCTCTTACCAACTAAAAGGTGAAATACAGATTGATGTTCGAAAGTGAAACATCTGTGAAAGAAGAGGTTGGGAGCAACACTTAAACGAGATGAACACAAATTCACTTCGGATTGTTTGAACTTGGGTTAAGTGCTACAACATTATAAAATCTCTGTGAGAGAACAATATGATGTAGAATAAGATGTCATAATAGTGATGAAAATAAAGCTCTGTATTTAACACCCAGGACAGGAAGTATATTTGCATGTGCTTGTTTTAGTGGGTGGAATTGTTGAAAGCAGTGTGTGAAGTCCAAACTTTTTAGAACCCATTAGGCCATAAGAATAAATCAGAAGGGGGGCCGGGCGGTAGCACATCAGGTTATGTGCACATGGCGCCAAGCACAAGGACCAGCATAAGGATCCCGGTTGGACTCCTGGCTCCCCACCTGCAGGAGGGTCGCTTCACAGGCGGTGAAGCAGGTCTGCAGGTCTTCACAGGCGGTGAAGCAGGTCTATCTTTCTCTCACCCTCTCTGTCTTGCCCTCCTCTCCCAATTTCTCTCTGTCCTATCTAACAACAATGACAACAATAATAATAACAACTATAAACAAGGGCAACAAAAGGGAAAATAAAGTGGCCTTTGGGAGCAGTGGAGTCATAGTGTAGGTGCTAAGTCCCAGTGATAACCCTGGGGGATATGTATGTATATATATATCAAAAGTAAATATTTTTAATAATGACCTAGTCATTACATGTTTTAAATTATCCTATATTGGTGTCTGGATGTAAGGTATAAATTGAAAGGATTGAGCATACCTTTGTTGTCAAACTGACAAAGACCCAATAATTTCAAGAGTAGGACATCTGTGTGTTGCCAGATTATATATTTAAAGATTTTTTTTTTTACTTTTTTTTTAGTTTGAGGGAGCAGAAAGAAATGGAGTTGGAAAGGGGAGAACAAGAGAAAGAGAGAGAGCTGCAACACTTCTTTGCCTCTTGTGAAACGTTTTCCCTGTAGGTGGGAGTGGGGGAGCTTCAGTCCAAGTCTTTGCATATGGTGGCATGTGCACTTAACCAAGTGTATCACTGCATAGCGTCTAGACTATCATATTTATTGAGGGAGACTCTTACTGTATTCCATGAATATCTTAAGATGTTTCTTATATGTGGCTAAAACCCTTTTGGTGACTTTATGCTAAGTCAACAGAAGATGCAGAGTGAATAGGATTCACTTCTAAATACCAAGATGTGTGGGTGAATGTTCTGTCGATCTTTAAAATATCTATCTGTGTTGGGGTACAGGGCAACTATCCTACCCCTTCAGGGTCTTCTCGGTTTGAATGAGTCATCTAAATATGAGCTTGTTAACAGGCGACATCAATTTAATAACCTAAATCTGGAGAATTTGCATGGCTGTAAATGCTAAAGTAAAAATGTGTGGCTGAGTGTTTACCCTGTGTTAAACCTGGTGCCTCACTGTGTGCGGAAGCTGTACAATGTATATATACCACACTGATAAAGTCATCTGCCCTTTCACGGGTGATACTGGTGCCCTTCTGGACAAAATAAATAGAACTGGAGGTGATTCTGTTTCATGAGTAAGTAGGGAGATGAAAGACAACCACTGGATGGTTTTACTAATATGTATAACATAAACAATTGAAACATGAACTTGGAAAGAAAAAAAGACAATGTCTAAGACTTGGAAATAATTATGGTAGTTATTTTTGGGTATGGCTGTGGTGCACAGAAATTTGGTGATGGATATGGTATGGAACTCTACACCCTTGCTATTTAATAGTCTTATAAACTACTATTAAGTCAATAATAATAATAATGATAATAATAATATACCTGGGACATCAAATATCAAGAGGGTGATGGTACATGGCAGGAAGGAGGGGGCTAACTTCCTCATTTATTCTGAGCAAAAAACTGAGTTTATCAAGTAGAGGGGACAGATTGACTGATAAATTTATATTTGAGTGTTAGCCACCCATACTACATTCTTATAGGTCATAAAATGGGAAACGCTGAATGCTTGTTCAGTCAGTAGAAAGGGTAAAAGAATGAAATAAGGACAAGATGGTTTTTTTTAATTATCTGTATTCATTTAATAGAGACATACAGAAATCTGTAGGAGGGGGGGTAAAGAAGGGAGAGAAACAGACACCTGCAGCACTGATTCACCACTCATGAAGTTTTCCTCCTGCAGGTGGGGCCTGGGAGCTTGAAGCCAGTTCCTTGTCCATTGTAACCTGTGCAGTCAACCAGGTGCGCAAGCACCCAGCCCCACCTCCAATGCTGCTAATTAAAAATAACATACATTTCTAACCAGTAACAGTTTTAGTGGCAACCTACTGAATACATTGTCCACAGCCAGGTCACACTTAATGGAAAAAGTATACTTAGGAAATAGGGAGAAAAAGACTTTATCTTTAGGGAGATTTAGTCCAAAGTTCTGGAAGAGAAATGAGGAAGTGAAGCCCTGTTCAGAGTGCCTGCAAGCTGATTTCTATTTGTGCAAGGATGGATGGCCATGAGGTGAGAGATGAGGATTTTCCTCACACCTGTAAGTAGTTCTCACAGGGCAGCATGGTTTCTGAGAGTTCAGCTGGCTCCACTTGGTTCAAAGGAGATAGCTTGGGGCCAAGTGATGGTGCACCTGGTGGAGCGCACATGTTATAATGAACAAGGAGCTAGGTTCAAGTCCCTTCCCCCTCATCTGACCACCCCCACAGGGGGAAAGCTTTGCAAGTGGTGAAGCAGGGCTGCAGAAGTCTCTCTGTCTCTCTTCCTGTCTGTCTCCCCTTTCCCTCTTGAGTTCTGACTCTCTATCAAATAAATAATAAAAATCTGAAAAAAAAATCAAAAGAGATAGTTTCAGATTCCACAGGGCCAGGCTCCTCAAATGACCCTCTGCACTAGGGGTCATCAACTCAGCTTGTTTCCTATTCCTAGGAATTGACTATAAGTCAGGGATTCCCAGGGTGAAATTAATTTGCTCGAAGAACTCGGGAAACCATTTACAAACTACCTCCCTGACTTAGTACAGAGGACATAATTCAGAAACTGCCAGATACAGGAGGTGTGCAGGGCAAGGTATGGAGCAAACCACAGAAAGATCCTGCCCTCTCCAACTGTGCCGTCCTCCCCAATTCTTCAAGTGTCCATCATCCTGGAAAGTCTCAAAAATCTCTTATTCTGAAACTTTTTTTTTTCTTTTCCAAGCTTCATGAGTGGGACATGATTGATTGGCTCAATGGCCATTGGTGGTTGATATATCTTCCAGAATCTCACCCCTCCCAGGAGGCCTGGGGTTGGTGCTGGTAATTCCAACCCCTAAATCACCAAGTTGCATTTTGCTAACAACCAGCTCCCATTGTTACCAGCTTCTCCCAAAGTTACCTGCTTAACATAACAAAGCCACCTTGACTGCAATCACTTTCCACACTTTGGAATTTCTAAGGATGGGAGCTGTGAACCTTAAACTGAGGGTGAAGGCTAACTGTAAGGGAAATATATTCTGATCAGCTGAATGGCATGTGTATGTATTTACTATCCATCACAGTATTGCATTCCCATACAAAAGAAGGGAAGGATATTTAACCATTTAGGCCTAGAATGGCTTCCTAATGACACCTCAGAATGGGAATTTTTTTACCAGAGGTTTTCCTAGTAGGGAGCTACAACAGGCCCAAACATAAAGACATATTCATATGGGGGAGAATATGGGGGGGGAGCAAGATAATTGTCTAGGCTCTACTCTAGAAAAAATTCCTCTTTTGAGGAAGCTGGACAGTGGTGCGCCGGGATAGTACAAAGTGCTAGGATCCTAGTTTGAACCCCCACCTCCCCACCTACAGGGCTGGGGGTGGGGTCACTTTACAAGCAGCAGGTCTGCAGGTGTCTTATCTTTCTCCCTCTCTATCTTCCCCTCTCCCCTTTCAATTTCTCTCATATCCAAGAAAATTTTTTTAAAAAATGGCCACAGGAGCACTGGATTCATAGTATAGGCACAAAACCCCAGTGATAACCCTGGAGGCAAAAAAAAAAAAAATCTCCTTTCAACCATTCAAATGAGAAAGCTCAGTGGAGGTTTGCTTGCCCACCTGGGCCACAAATGGAAATCAGTTACCCATCAGAAACTAAGTGAAAAAATGCTAAATTTTCAGCATGTAAAATCCTAAGTTGACACAGGGTAATGATATGCTTGTAATTTTCAGGTTCTTCTGTAAACGCTATAAATTTTATGTGATATGTCAAAAGATAATTTAATGCCAAAATTGCTTTTTTTATTTAAAAGGATAGACGTTTACAAATTAATTTTATTTCCATAAGCAAGAAAGATAGGAATACAATGGGAACAGGCAGAAAGAGTGAGCAAGAAAACAGTACTACATCTTGGTGCTTGGGATTGAACCTGCAGGTTCTCTGAGACCTATGGCATGCAAGTCTTGTGTACAACCACTGTGATTTCTTTTCATAAATCTTTTCTTAATTCAGCCCCAACTGAAAAACTCAAAATAAATTCCTAACAAAAAAGCTAAAGAACCTTTTCATTAGGTTTTGTAAAAGGTTCAGAATCTTAAATTTACCTTTCTGTCAACTCTGCACCCCCTCCCCTCAAACTGGATTTAGCTCTTCTTTTGAGGAAAAAAGTTCTAGAATTTATGATAGATATGAAGAGATAAATCACTTATAAATCTGAGAAGTCCTGCAGCTGCTCTGGTTATCAGTATGTTTCCCGTTAACTAGTACATCAGAGAAGATTGATAATACCTTTGAAGCATATGTCCTGAATGTGTCATGACTCATATGTTGACTTCCCTACAGCAGGTGTCATTTTTCATTGATATTTTCTTTCATGATTTCTGAACATCTGAATAATTTAATAAAATGGGGTCTAATTTTCTGGTGTCATTTCTGAGGTTCATAGAGGATTGAAACAATGTGATCTTACCAGTTCTAGTTGTATAATATGTCACCCATCTCAATACTGAAAATGACTCGTGAACCAAATTGTAAAGAGAGCTCATTCTGATTTACACCACAGCAGCCTCAGTTAAGATACATGGTTCTAAATGCCTCATAGACTGACTTGTTTAATGTTCAAATTTTTCAATGAATTGAGTACCATGATTTTTAGTTAAATAATCTGCCCTAGAATACAGAGCATGTGAATATTGGAGACCAGGTTAAGCCTTCCATATTGTTTAGTCATGATATGTCCAGACAAGTTTACAATTTTGGGCCAGGGGTAGATAGCATAATGGTTATTCAGAGAGATTTTCATGCCTGAGGTTCCAAAGTCCCAGGTTCAATCCCCTGTACCACCATAAGCCAGAGCTCAGGTAGTGCTCTGGTAATTAAAAAAAAATAATAAATTTTAAGATTCTTTTGAAGTGTGCACTGATTGTTTATTAGCACTAGGGTGAGTAGTACATTTCTCTAAGTGAATTTACTGATACTTTAATGACTACCACAGTCAGTAAAGTCCACAGTCAGTAAAGCACCACAAGAGTTGGTGCTTATATTTATAATGAAATTTTTTATTTACATTTATATTATATACTTTTATATTTACATTTATAATGATATTTTTCTCTTAAAATTAACTTAATTCAGTGTGCTTAAAGATTGAATTCAGTTTACACATTGAAAGTTTTTTGTCTTACCTTCAATCTTCTTTTCTATATATGTTTGTAAATAACGAGCAAACAGTGTGATCAAGAGAGCATTAACTTGAGAATAGAACTCATGTTTCAGCTCTTCAAGCAAGAGAGCAACCATACATTATATTCTGCCAGGCTCAGTGAGAAGGGGAATTTGAAAAGGTCAAGCAGAGGAGTGGTCTGAGCATAGGGAGTTTTGGGAAGTGGTAGAGGAGGATGGGACATTCTCTACCATTGTTGACCCAAGTTGAGGGCAAGGTGCTATGGGGGCCCACTAAGGGGCCTTGTTTGATAGACATCTTCTTCAGATAGAAAACTGCAGTGTGAAGTCTTTTTGTAACAATGAATTTTTAACTTTCCTTTTAATTTCCTAATTATTGATAAAGAGACAACAGGGGGTTGATGATCTTGCCTTATCATTACTATGGAGAAATCAATGAGTGGGTATTTTTTCATAGCTCTTAATTGGGATTTGAGTTTCTGAGATAAGCTATTAACTTTTCATCTGCAAGTTTCCATACGGCAGCGCAGAGACAAGGTGGAGTCTCTTTAACTCAAAATATGCTCTGCACTTCATGAAAGTCCTATCATGCTTTCTCAAAATCATTTCTGTTCATCTGATCAGAAGTAAAGCCATAGACTTCCCTCAAATGCCAACACAATTTTGCATCATTCCTTATCCTGGCGTGTCTCTACTGTTCACCATCTTTTAGGCCCCTCGTGGTTGGCTTTTTCAATGTTAGTTTCTTTGGAAATATCAGGGCTCAGCTGCCACGTTTCCTCACATGACTCCATTCATTATAGAATGCTTTCAGTTGAGTTAACCCCATTATGAAGATAGGAACAAGAGTATCGGGTATATATTAAGATTTTCACCATTTCTCCTAGGAATTTTGAAAATAAAAGATTACTGAAGAGTACTTTTAAATTGTGAAAATACTACATGTATTTGTGATAGTCACACTTGACAAAACTACAGAATGGTTCTACAGAATCGTGGTCAGAAAAATTTATATAAGGATTAGTTTTTATAAAGTTATAAGAATATAGTCAGTGATTTAAGTCTTCATCTAACCATAACACAGAGGACATATCTTTTATACTGTGTATAATCTAAAAAGATTAAAATATGTGTTTGCATAATTGCATTTGTTATATAATTACATATATAAATACTTTCAAGGAATAATACTGACAGTCATATCCTAGAGAATCAATACTTTTTATGAAATTATCTCTTCACAATCATAGTTGTAAATGTCCTATATTCTTGGGGTCCAGAAAATAGCTCAGCGTTAGAACAATCAGAAATAACAGGATGAGTTACATAAGCTAACAGGACTTGTATACCTGAGGCTTAGGGGGTCACCTGGTTTAGTCCTCAACACTGTCTTATGTCACAGCTGAGCAGTGCTCTGGGTTCTCTTTCTCATACCGTATCTCAAAAATTAATTTTACTATATTTTATATATATGTATTTTTCTACATTAGAAATATTGATGTACAACTCATCTGCAGTATGATTTGTAGGCCAATAGTTGTTCATGCCTTATGGGATCTTATTAAAACCAGTCCCCTACCCAAAAAGCTTAACTTTCCTTTGTAACACCTCAAAGAGCAGTAATATTTAAAAAAAAAAATGATTCAATGACCTCCACCCTTTTATTCCTTTTAAAAAAAATCCTTTACTTACTGGATAGAGATATTGACAGGAAAGGGGAGATTTATATATAGAGAGGCCTACAGTACTACTTCCTGCTGAGTGGGGACATAGGGTTTAAACTGGGTCCTTGCGTATGGTAACCTGTGCTCAACCAGATGTACCACTCCCATTCCCCTACCATTTTTTTCATAAGTAGACTATCCATATTCTAAAATAAGCCACCTCTCTTAAGAATGCTGTGATGTTGTGAGTACACATGAAGAATCTAGTGATTAGCAATTAATTGGATTGCAGCATGAATAATTTTTATTTCCAGCTACAGTTAGTGTCAGGTTAAAGGTTTGTGCTATTGTCAGTAGAATAGCTAGTACCAACATGATATTTGGGTCGTACTTTTCATACTAAGTGAGAAACAGACAACTATTATATTTTCTAAAATCATAAGGGCAGGCAACTAACACCTCTATACTCACGAGGTTTTGCCCAACAAGCTTGCTCTGACCTCTTTCTGGTAACTAAAAGAGAAACCTTTAGATGATGGAAGGGGTGAAATCCCTCTGGAAGCTCTGTCTTTTGCTAACATCCAAGTTCAAGCTCAATAATCTATAAAATCTCCACTATTTTTTTCTGGATCTTTGAATGAGGTAGCTGATGCTATCTGCATATAAAACAAGATGTTTGATGTTTAACTTTTAAAGGGTAATGTGATTTATGCTAAGGATAATGATTTCAGGAGACTTTCTACAGCTGAAACACTGGAATTGTGATTTTCCTTAATATAAAAATATTCCCAAGAATTTTATTAAGTTCCCTAAAAATGCCCTCAGAATTTTATCAAAACCTAATACTTTATTGAATTTCTCTGTTAACCCGGAAAAATCTAGGTCTGAGATGTGACCATGTCTATAAAATATAAAATGTTTTAGAGATAAGAAAATCATTTTAGTACCCAACTGAATTACCAAAAAACTTTTGATTTTTAGTTTGCGCTTATAATGAAGATGAGGTGTCTAATCTGTGTTTTTTTTGAACCATTTCAAGTTAGTTGTTGCATCCTTCCAAGCTCTGGCAACTTGAGTTTTTTCACATGTTTTATACACCTGTTCTGGATGTGCATTCATGGATGGTAATAGGAAGACTGTTGAGTGATTGTGACATGTTGAGACAATCGGAAGCATAATGGTGGCCAAATGATTGACAGAAGATGTCAACCCAGTGGACTGGGGAGTTCTCAGAGCAGCTGTGTGTGTCCATCTTTACTTCAAGACACTAACACATGCTCCTGCTTGAATAGCTTTAGTTGTTATGATACTACCACCTGCAAAACCATCTGTGTGCTTATTGAACCATATTTAAGATTCATATATAGATTCATTATGGAACTCTACTTTGGACCCTGAATTTGGTTTGCTTGCAAACATATTATAACAACACAGCTGATATTTGTAAAACCTCTCAAGAGAAATAGTTTTATCTTGAAAGACAGAACGCTTTCAAGTGGCATCTGCAAAATGACCCTGGAAATGCTTGTTTTTGGTGTCATTTTTTTTCTTGTAGCTAGCATTGGTCCACACGTCATTATGTTAATATTCTTTCTTCCTTTCTTTGTGAATCATTTATTGACGGTTAATTATTTACAGTTATTGTTACATGAGCATAATTTCTCATCTCCCCAGAATAGGTATCTGTAGAACTCTTCTCCCAAATATAGGTCCTTTTCAATTTTCTGATTGTGTTCACTGATCTCTTGAAAGTCTCCTATGAGTTTAAATTCTGTGTGTGTGTTTGGATATATATTAAGTATAGGAAAATGTCTCACAAATTCTCAGAAATATTTATTAGAAACCAGGAGAATGGGAGGTACACGAAGGAGGTAGGTTTGACACAGTCAAAATGTTGTTTAAGCTATATTTGAATATAATTTGATTTCATATACCAAGTTGTTACAATGAAATGTTTATAGATTTTCAAGTTCTTTGTACTCTAAGAACATGCCACATATACACATAAACTTGGTCTATAACCAATGAACAGTGAGTGTGAGGATGGAATATATATGTGAAGTTTCAGACATAGCTTATTTTTTTATCCTTTTTATTAGAGAGTTAATGGTTTACACTACAGTTGTTGATGTATGGGTATAATTTCTCATCTCCCTATGATTGGTGTCTGCAAAACATTCATACCTTCTACCTAGGTAGCCCTCCACTGTCAGGTACCTATCCCCCAAAGCCCCCCATCCCCAAGTCTTTCTGCCCTCCCTGCCCAGGCTTTTTCAATTCAAGAAACCCAGTCTGAGTTTTCCTTTGAGTATTTTCCCTTTCTAACCTAGCTTTTGATGCGTTGGGGACTGGGAAATGTCCAGAGGGGGAATGATAATTAATGAGGCATTTATTGATCAAAATTATCTTAGAGGTAATTCAGGCCCCAAATGATTCGACTCATGATTAGATGACTACAATGGAGAAATAACGAGTTAGAATAAGGACTTCTTCAGTGCAGAAGCAGAAACTGACACAGGGTAATAGGGGTGTGGCTACCAGAGTGGATGACTTTAGAGATCAAGACTATGAAAACTGCTGTGGGCAGTCATCCTTCACCATGTCAGATAGTTAATCTCTGTACTATTATAAAGCGCATCCCTCCATCCTGCCTATGCCATTCCTGCTTGCATCCTCCTACCATTAAGTGTCATAGTCTTTCTTCAAATGTAGCTACTTATATTGATATGGAATTAGTTGTTGAATTTATTATGTGAACACAAATATATATATATATATTTTACATAAAACCATTGCCCTTAGTTCACTTAGCATAGTTGCATTAAGTTTCCCCCATTCTGTCCCACAGATCCAGACCTCCTATTTTCTAATTGCTCAGTAGCACGTCATTGAGTATATATTCCACAGTATTAAATCTATGGATTTAATAGTGATTGATAAGATTAAAATATAGTAGTCTGGCGGTAGTGCAGTGGGTTAAGTGTATGTGGTGAAAAGCACAGAGACCAGAGTAAGGATCCGGGTTCAAGCCCCCAGCTCCATGCTGCAGGGGAGTTGCTTCTCAGGCGGTGAAGCAGGTCTGCAGGTGTTTGTTTTTCTCTTCCCCTCCTCTCTCCATTTCTCTCTGTCCTATCCAACAGCAACAGCATCAATAAGAACAATAATAACTACAACAACAATAAAAAAGACAAGGGCAACAAAAGGGAAAATAAACAAAAAAATATTAAAAATAATAAATAGTTAAAGAAAAAGATAATAGGGGTATAGTTTCACATCGCTCCCACCACCAGACATGTCTGTGTCCCTACCTCCTTCTCCCTTTCTTTTTCCTTCCTCCTTTCTGTTTTCTTCTTTTGCCCACCAGTGTTATTTCCGGGGCTCAGTGTCATGAGTACAAAAACACCACACCTGGAGGTTATTAGCTTGGACAGATAGAAATTGAGAGGAGAAGCGGAGATAGAGGAAGAGAAAGAGAAAGACACTTGCAAGCCTGTTTTACCACTTAGTGAAGCTTCCTCCTAGCAGACAGGGAGCAAAGGCTCAAACCCATGTCCTTGATTATAATAGTATGTGCACTTGACAGGTGTACCACCACCTGCCCCCCCTTCTTTGTTTTCTGCCTTCAATCTCTTTCTACTAGGGAACAGCTCAGCTCTGGCTTATGATGGTACTTACTGTTTATTGAATCTGGGACTTTTTCGGTGCCTCTGGTATGAATGTCTTTTTGTATAGCCACTGTTATCTCCCTAGCCCTCAGTTTGGTAATCTTTCAATTTAAAAAGTACTACCTCTAATTTGATCAATAATTGTTCTCTAGTGTGCTTGTTTGAGATTTATTTGTAATTTGTTTGATTTTGCTTTATTTTACTATTTATGATTTAATGAAATTGAAAACAATTACATATTAACAATCAGTATGATTTCTGAACTGAAAACTTGGAAATTAGTGGCATTCAGTTACATGAAAGTCATCTTTTTTTTTTTTTTTTCCCTTTCCCTGTGGCCGATGGTCAATTGGACACTAAGCATCCAGTCTCTGCTGGGTAGCAGTGATTCTGGTAGGCACTCCACTAAGCAGATTTCTTCAGTTAACACACTGACATTGTAGCAAATGGCTAACTTAGAGAAAAACTACTCCCTCAAACATTGTGGTACTGCCACTTCACAGAAAAATTCATGTTAGGGCTGGGGAGACAGCCTAATGGTTATGTAAAAAGACCTTCATGCCTGAGGCACCCTAAGGCCTAGTTCAGTCCCCATCACCATCATAATCCACAGCTGAGCAGTGCTCTGCTGTTTCCTTCCTTTCTCTCTCTGTCTCTCTCTCTCATTAAAAATAAAATCTTTTTTAAAAATCTTACTTCATTTAAAGAGAAATTGAAAAGAATTCATCAGAAAAAATTCTTATTATATTTAATGGTCAGTTATTAGTCCTCTTTTTTAATCATTGTTGTGGTTATTATTATTGTCATTGATGATGTTGTCGTTGGACAGGACAGAGAGAAATGAAGAGAGGAAGGGAATGGGGGGAGGGAGAGAAAGATAGACACCTGTAGACCTGCTTCACCGCCTCTGAAGAAACCCCTCTGCAGGTGGGGAGCTGGTGGCTCAAACCGGTATCCTTATGCCGGTCCTTACACTCCATGCCACGTACACTTAGCCCTCTGTGTTAAGCCCCACCCTTGGTTCTCTTGTTATTTTTAACTGCCCTGGACTGTTATCAGACTCTGAAAGCAATACTTCATTATCTTTATGAACAACATTGTTGGTTTTACTTCTACAATCGACTGATCTCACTCTGTGTTTTCTAATTCCTTATCCTCTTTCTGATCTCTGAGTATTGGGATGCCCTTATACTCTGTTCTCTTTCTTTTTCTCAATTCATCTCTTTTTTCTGTAGTGGTGTTTCCATTCAATCTAAGAGTTTCAATGAATTTAAAACAAAAGGGATAGAAAGAAGGAAAGAAAGAGGAAGAAGGGAAGGAAGGAGTAGAAAAAAGGATAGAGAAATGAAGCTACCTTTTTTTTTTATTTCTCTGCTTGCTTAAAAATACTCGATTGGTTTCCATCACATGACTTTTCATGCTTATTGTGATTTATTTTTTTGTTTGTTTGTTTCGCTTCTGCCTATCTCTCTGAATACATTTCCTATCATTTATACTCAGTACTCATTATTCGCCTCAAGTATGTTGCGTGCCTATCCCGGGTAAATCCAGGTTGTTACTCTTTGGGCTTTTATGGAATTGTTATCTCTTTATTTCTTCGGTTCTTCATATAATCTGCTCCTATGCTTTGGTCTGGGGTGCAGTAGGTATGCAGTAAATATGTGGCAGGAATGACATTCAGCTTCTACTTTCCTAAAGTGAGATATTTGCATCAATTTCCTTGAGAAAACATTTTAAGAACTTACTTGAAATTTTTGCCAGAGAATTATCAGTTTGTGTTATAAATCAGAATGCCTGTTTGACCCTAAGGAAATTAGTCTAGGTTTTCTTCTAATGTGAAAGATGGGCAAAATCTCTTTAACTGCTAGGTTAAGGACAAAGGAACAACAATTCCAGACAACAGTTTTTTTTTTTTTTACTTAATAAAATGGAAATATCGACAAGACCATAGGATAAGAGGGGTACAATTCCACATAATTCCCATCATCAGAGTTCCTCATCCATCCCCTCCCTTGATAGCTTTCCTATTCTTTATCCTTTTGGGAGCATGGACCCAGTATCATTATTGGGGTGCAGAAGGTGGAAGGTCTGGCTTCTGTAATTGCTTCTCCACTGAACAGGAACATTGGCAGGTTGATCCATACTCCTAGCCCAGAGAGCAGTTTTGAAGGTAATGAAGGTACAGAAATTCAAAGATAGCATTTGCTTGTCTCTGAAGTATATTGTGTCCAAGATAATATTAATTCTATGGGTGTACATATTTTCCTTTCCTTTCATTTTTCCCACTAGAGTTATCACTGAGATTTTTTTATCCACACAATTCTATTATACTCCAAGGCTATTTCCACCCCTTTTCCTTAACCTCTTCATCCCTCTACTCCCCTCCCCTCCCTTCCTCCCTTCCTGCCTTCCTTCCCTTTTGAAAGAGCTTGCAGAAGCAGAGGTATAAAAAGAGGGATAGAGAAAAGGGGAGACCTCTACAGCACTGTTTTACTGCTCATGAAACTTTCACCTGGAGTAACTAATGTGTACTCTACCAGGTAAATTACTGACCAGTCCCTGTATTTCTCTTAAGGGAATATGTTAAAAGATAGGAACATTTTTTTTTCCTCATCCAGTATAGAATTTCTCAAGCTAAGGACTGCCCTCAGCAGTATATATTTTGAATTATATAACCGTTTGTTGAGATTCATTGGCCTATTTACTGTTAAATAGTTGAAACCATGACTGGCCTATATCAACCAAATTCCAGTTGCACAATTCCCCTATAAGTTGTTACAAGTAAAACCTCTTTTAAACACTAGCAAAGTGTCCCTGGGGAATTAAATTCCCTGCCTAACATCCTACACTTACTTTATTTAAATAATTCCTGTAATCTCAGCAGTTAACTTGTGCCATTCTAACTCATGTGGCTAACACTTGGAGTTAGATAATTAAAATGATCATGCTGCTTTGACAACCAAAGGCATCTCCAGACACTGGTAAATATCTTCTGGATGGTAAAATCACCCTGCTTGAGAATCAATACCTATTGAATGCAATACCATTTATTTTTTTGAAAATATGTTTTGAAACATATTGCTTTTATAAATTAATTGAAAAGGTACTAGTAAAGAAACTTCAGTGATCTGTGTGCTTGAATTAAACAGTAGCATTGAACATTGCTAGTTATTAGTATTCTCAGACCTTTAAGTCATAATTGTTTTTAGAGCTGTATAGGACTTAAAGAATAATGTACCTCAATTTCTTCATCTTATAAGTTGAGAAAGCAATAGCCACAAGTACATATACTTTATTCGTGGACCATTTTCATGACTTTTTTCATTATATGAGCTATCTTCAAAATAATGTGTAAGGTTGCAAACTATCTTTAACTACTAGCTTAAGGAAAAAGTAGTTAAAATGCCAGATTGCAGTGATTTTGAAGGTGGTTAAAGTACAGAAATTCGAAGACAGCTTTGGCTTGTCTCTGAAATGAACTTTAGAAACCTTCTACCAGAGTCACTGCTTTAGTTTGGGCAAAGTTTTCATTTTTTAAATTTGTATTTATTTCTCAAACTTTATTTGATAGTACAGAGAGAAAGTTAGAGGCAGAGAGGAAGAGACACCTACAGCACTGCTTCACCACTCATGAATCTTCTCCCCCTGCAGGTGGAGACTGGGGGCTCGAACCCAGGTCCAAGTTCACTGTAATGTGAGTGCTTAACCAGACGCACCACCGCTGAGCCACCTTGGCTGAGTTTTCATAACACACTTTTGGTCTTTTTTTTTTTTTTTTTTTTTTTTTTACTGCCAGAAATTAGACAAGGGCATGCAGAATTCTTTAAAGGAAACTACTGGTTTCAGTGATGAAACTGTGTTTTCAGCATATAGGATGCTTGTCTGTTTTAAATTAACTGGATCTGTATCACAGCGGGATAGCATATCCCAATTTGTCTAAAGCTGTATCAAGTTCTTGAAAAATAAGAAGGGAAAAGCTGAGCTAAAATACATTTTACTTTATATCACTCGAGATTGAAATCTGATCTGTCAAAAAGACTCATCCAGATAGTTTTGACTTTTGCAGTGTATGAAAATACAGGTTTAGAGGAAATAGTGATATGTGATTTGCCACCATAAACTTATGCAATATGGTCCATGCCATCTTAAAGGATGATGCTGGATGGATGGGTAGATGAATACTGTAAAGCCTTTTTTTATGTAATTCTTGCTAATTTCTAGTAGTATGAAATGAATAAACAAATAGATTATTAGAGTGAGTGGTGGCACAGAGAATGAGTCATGGAGCTGAGCTCAGTGCCTATAGCCTGTAATCATTTCTACTTAGGTTATTGTATATACAATTTTTGTCAGGACTTAAGCATTTATACTTTACAGAACCTTGCAGAAATTTAATCTGGCCAGTCTGAGAAAATTCTTGTCACTTTCCAAAGCAATGACTTGCAGAAATACAAATGTAAATCTGGACAAGGATTAGAAAGGTTTTTGTTAAATGTTACTAAGACCACTCCCCCCACTCCTCAGAAAAGGCCACCCTGATCCGGCTGACTGGTCTTCATTCTTATTATCTGCATGTATTTAGACTATTTGTGCTGTCTTTTTTTATCATTCTTATACAATTACTGCAGCCTATCTGGCACAGTAGAGGATGATTCCCAGAGAACTCCTCAAATCTACCATCAGAATTCAGAAAGCTTAAAGTGAAGAGGAAAACAATATTACTGCATGCTTCACTTTATTTCAGAATATCGTTATCTGGTAATTCCCTTTCCTTGAGTTTGAATTCATTTCTCTGATTGTGCCTGGCTTGCTAATGTGATACTGAACTAATTTGTATGGTAAGCCTTCAAGCTGCATTTGGTGTGATCCTGCAGCTTCATTAGAGCTCAAAGCTACTCATCATTATTCAGACTAAAAAATGAGGTGACACATCGGCGATTTTTTGAACCTGTTTCTTATTACTGCAAACTGAGAAAATATGGTCTTGTTCATTCTAAAATTCATGAATTGTCCATGCAGGGCAAGGATGACCTTTCAACCACTTCGATAAATTAAAGAACAATTGATTCATGTTGAGTTTTTATGTTTACGTTATTTGACTTTCTGTATGAGATGTATACTGTATTCTGCACAGGATTTTTAAAATGCTTATTTTGGGATTTATGATTATTTTATGTTGCCCATCCAACTGTAAATTTTAGACTAAAACTACTTTGAGAACTGGAGGAGAATTAATATAATTCTGACCCCAATAGTAGCATCATTGCTGTTCAGAGAGATACCAGCAACTCTGTAGTGAAACTTGACTTTAATAATATATAAATGCCACCATAAAACTATGTGCATTATGAGTTAAGACAGTTAATCTTTGTTAGCCTTAATTTGATCACCCATAAAATTGGGTTAATAATTTATCTTCCCTGGCAATCTCACAGAGCTTCTGAAGGACTGACATAATGCGTGTGAAAGGGCCTTGCAAACTGTAAAGTGCTTTATAAATGTTATATAATACTATAAACTGTTTTAACTAAAAATTTACTTTTCTCACTGGTCAACTATATACCATCCTTGGTGCTCTGCAAATATAAAAACATATTTTAGTGATTGTCACTAATCCCAATGAAATAAAGTAGAAATACGAATGGAGAGCAAGATTTTTTATGAAGCTGTGAGCAACTGTAATCTTACTAGAGAAGACCATGTCTTTTGGGATGGTCCTGTTTGCCCACTGAACTAATTAATTTTAGAAATATAATGTAATTTTTCACTGAATTTGAATTCCGGGTCATAGGACCTCTTCAGTGGATGCCTTTCCCTTTATTACATAATAACTTTTCAAATGTGTTGCATATGCTACAATACAGTAGTTTTATCTATTTTGGTTTTCAGTAGACTGAAAAGTTTTCCATTAGAATTTTTAAGTTCCCTGGGTTGGGCAGATAGTTTACTGATAAGAGTACAGACTTGGCACATATTACCTGAGAGACATTGTAGATTCTGGATGAATTCAAATATATTTCACCTATTAAGAATCTTTCTAAAATATAAATCAATTTCTATCCTTTTTTATATTGTATTTTTGCTATTGCCACCAGAGTTATTGCTGGAGTTCCATGCTTGCATTAACACACTTTCTTGGTAACTTTTTTTTTTTTTTAATTTAACCGAGATAGAAACAGAAAGTGAAGGGGGAATAGTGAAAAGGGAAGACACCTACAATTGCTTCACTGTTCATGAAGGTTCCACCGTGCAGGTGGGGACCAAGAGCTTGAATCCAGGTCCTTGGGCTTGGTAATATGTACACCTGGTGTACCATTGCCTGGGCCCTACACAGTGACTTCTGAACTCGTGGGTTCTCAATTTTCACATTAGCATTGAAACATTGATCAAATCACCTGTAGGGAGTGGCAGAAGGGTTAAATTAGAATTTATATCCAACATGTAGAAATTTTATAGGAAAATGTCCCCACTTTTTGCCTGTCTCTCACTAGTAAAGTACAGATTTGATCCCCAGCACTGTGTATGTCACAGAAGGGTGGCAATCAGGCTTCTTTTGCCTCCTCTCCACCATAAAATAAATATATCTGTAATTAAATTGACCTCCAAAATGTGAAAGAGGCTGAGTACTTTAATTTTATTAAATTTATTTGATTTTTTATTCTGATATTTACTTTTAGAAAGTTTATTTTTTAATCAGACACATTGATACGTTCATTTATTCCTCATGAAGTCATTGATTTATTTATGTTCTTAAGTGATACTCACTGAAATCCTTCATGCCTTGTTATATGCTGGTAATTGAATATAGAATAAGATGGTTTACCTCCTCGATGGTGATATAATCTAACATTGGATAATGTTATTTTTTTGTTCTTTCATAGTTTGATCTGGTATTATTCACTAGGAGGATGAACTGGCTGCATTGTTGCCTTCTAGAACTCAAGTGGGTTACTGAATACTAATCTATTTTTCCACAGTATCAAACTTTAGATCCAGTTAGAATGTAGGCTGCTCACTTCATTTCTTCAAATTCCTATTTCTTTACATCAATATTGAGCAAGTTTCAAATAACTGGAATGTATAATTTGTTGATCTAGAATATTGAGTTTTCAGGACAGTATGGGAAAGAACTTCTGCTCCTTCAAAGCAAATGTAAATGCACTTTTTCAAGCAGTAATTATAGAGGTTTACCTTATTTTTGAGAGTATATTTTTTGTAGAATCTTCAAAAATGTTCATTTGGCTTATTTTATGGAATGGTCAAACCTGAGCATTAAACTCCATGTATGGTCTGATAAGTGTAAAGCTTAATTCCCATTTTCTAATAAATTAAGTACCTTACTAATAACTTTCACAATTTCTTTGAACAGATTAGGTCATTTTAATAGCAAAGTGTCTTCGGCTAGAGATACCTTCAAAGAGATTTTAAGAGTCTGAAAGGAATGTTTTTTTTTTTTTAAGAGTAAATTCTATTTCTAAAACTGATAATTGCTGATTGGAACTGATTGGATTTAGAAAACTGATAGTTCACAATTGGGAGCTATTATAAACCATTAACAGTTAAATGTTCATATGTCTGTATTGCAACTGATGAATATATGAATGTATTAATTGCATGTATTTCTTTAATCTTTAAAGTAGTCTATAATTTCACAAATGAAACTATAGTCAATATGCAATTTTAAAATATAACATATATTACTCCAATTTAAGCTAAAGTCTCTATGGAGGAGGAAAATTAGGCCATATAGTTTAGCCTTACTGTCTTAATGCAGGTATGCTTGCCTACAGAGCTGACATCAGTGACTAAGGATGTTTCATGCAGATTTATTTTCAAGACTTTTAATTTTAATAATTGTGATAATATATTGTTATATATATAACTTGTTTTGAAGTGTGGGCATTACCCTCCTGAGAAACAGGTTGTTAAAAGTAAGTGATCATTTCTCTTCCCTTTATTGATAAATGCAGCAATTCTGCCACTAAATAAGATTTATTTTTCCTTTCATACCAACCAATATATATATTTTATTTATTTAATAATGATCGACAAGTCTGTAGCATAAGAGGGGTACAATTCCACAAAATTCCCATCACCAGAGTTCCGTATCCCATTGCTTTCATTGGAAGCTTTCCTGTTCTTTATCCCTCTGGGAGTATGGACCCAGGGTCATTATGGGGTGCAGAAGGTGGAAGGTCTGGCTTCTGTAATTGCTTCCCCTCTCAACATGGGCATTGACAGGTCGATATATACCCCAGCCTGTTTCTATCTTTCCTAGTGGGGCAGGGCTCTGGAGAGGTGAAGTTCCAGGACACATTGGAGAGGTTGTCTTCTCAGGGAAGTCAAATTGTCATCATGGTAGCATCTGCAGCTTGTTGGCTGAAAAGCATTAAGATAGAAAGCAGAAGAAATTGTTTAATAATCATGAACCTAAAGGTAAGAATGTAGCAGATGAGATTCGGGGTCTCCGTTTTGGAAAAAGCTAGTAGGTCTATTTTAGGTATATTCCAAGCAGCCCATGACTTTACTAATTTTTGCCTGAGTGCAATAGCTAACATGTAGAACAACCATCAACCAATATTTCTTTATAGACATAGACTGGGAGGTGGGGGTTGGGTCAGCATTTCCTGCTTCATTTAAAACACTGACTGCTCAGTACCTATTAGGACAGATCCTCAGAGTTAAGAATTAAATTTCACATGACTGTGTCCCATTTCCATGCCAGTAACGGTTGAGGTCCCCAGGTGATTCACACTCATGCTGATTTGGCTGAAAATGAATTATTCATGCTTCCAACTTTGGGTACACTAATTTTCTACAGATTCTCTAGGTAAATGTATGCCCCTCATTTACTAAAAAGGACATGAAAGACACTGGCATAGGGCAAGTTCTATGAGGAATTTTAGGCTACAGACATTATCCCCTTGAAGTTGGGCTACACTGTCTTCTCTGGTGAATTGTCTACCAAACTGAGGCTCTCTGATCCCCATCGTTTATAGACTTTCAGTGAGATGTCATCAGGTCTCCATATGAGTTGCTAACTTAGTAGTTGGTACTGTGATCATTTGCTAACTCAGCCACCAGTCTCCTCTCTCTCCCTTTCCTGGAGAATGGGATGGAGCTTAAAAGTTCTAAGCTTCTCCTTTTCACTCTCTTTTTTGGTGACCCAAAGTCTTCTACGAGTCAGTTTGCTGGTTTCAAAATTTTTCCTGTCATCCAGAAAAGTCCAAGGGTTGTAGGAGCTGTGTGTGGAGGTCTCTGTAACACCCAGTAGAAAGTCTGTGTCAGGTAACATGTATATATACACATATGTACATGCATACAATATATATATACACATTTATACCCATATAGCCATATATATATTTATATTTTTTACCTACATCATCTAAAATATGAGATATATACTCTTGTAGATATATTTTTATCATCAAAGGCCAGTTTAAGAATAGAAAATAGGGGAAATAATATCTATGATGTGTATAGTATTCGTTAATTTGATAGAAATGATTGATCTTTTTTATTAGGACACAGTTTATTATTCAGATTTTTAATCTAAAGCTGTTCATATTAATGCTTCTCCAACATTGGTGTGGCTGAGAGTCCTATTGACATGTTGTTCAACCCCTACAAACTCAGATATGAGCCTAAATTCTGATTCAGTAGGTTTGGAATGAAGCCTAGAATTTAGGTTTATCATCTCTGGTCTGACATGTTTCACATTTCCAAACACTGTCTTAAATACAAAGGCACAATAAATGATCTGAGTGCTGGGTGCTTTCTGAGACATAAATGAACCCTAGGCTGGCTGATGTGCTTTGTGCTACACACATACTTAATGGATTTGTCCTCATGTGGGCTTCTCTCAGGTTGACCAGATGACTGCAGGCAGCAAAAGAGGCAGAAAGCTCCATTGTTCAAATCCAACAAAAGAAATAGAAACCTGTTCCTGTATCATGAAATATAAGATCTTTTGCTAGACCTGATGGTGCAACATAGGTTATGGAATTGGCTCTGAGCAACTCATAGCTGCCAGAGACTTGCATGATTGGCATGGCTTCTATAGTCCTGTTTCTATACTGACATCACCACCAGGAGGGTTAACTTAATCAGTATTCACTGGTGGAACTACAAGTAAGATTTGCTTTTCTGAGTCACGTAGACTGTAGTGAATGGCAAATAGCTGAATGAAATTTGTGTTCTGTTATGATAGTGGAAAGAGTTAGGTGGTCCTGGATGGCAATGAGTAAACACTACCACCACTTTCCTTTTATATATATATTTGATTGGACAGAGAGAAATTGAGTGAAAGGGCGAAGATAGAGAGGAAGAGCTAAAGATACCCTCAGCACTGCTTCACTGCTTGTTGAAGCTCCCCCTGCAGGTGAGAATCTGGGACTTGAACCCGAGTCTTTGACTAAGATAAGGTGGGCAGTCAATTAGGTGTGCCACCACTTTCAAGAATTGACCAAGATAGATTTATGCAGAAACTGATCCATAAGAAATGGAACACCATCATTATTTCTAGGTTACAATTAAATGCTTGACAAAATAAGTCTTTTATTCAATGTATTGTGCAGTTACTAGAACACCAAGAACTTTTCTTGAGTCAGTTTTCCACAGTTGTTTAATGCACGTTGCCTGGTAATACATTTTTTTTTACCATATCAACTAATCAGTTGAGATAATTTTGTGTAATCATCAATGATATTTATATCATTGAAACTCTTTATAACTAGAGTGACTTTAAGAGTCTAACACATAGGTTGGAAGCAGTCCCATGCTAATTTCAGAATATGATAGCACAGGGAAATGCAATTTGTGTAATCGTTAGTGATGGAGCCCCAAATATTTTTAGATTGTCCTGTGTCCTCAAGTTTAATTTAGTGACTTATTTATAATGTTAACTTTCATTAACTATGATTATTTTTTCTTTTTATTTTACCAGAGCACTGCTCAACTCTGGTTTTTGGCAATGGTAGGGGATTGAACCTGGGACTTTGGGGCCTCAGACGTAAGAGTCTGTTTGCATAATCATTATGCTATCTACCCCTGTCCCATTAGTTATGATTATTGAATATGATATTCCTGATTACTGGTATTCTGGGAATTTTTAAAAATTTTGTCTTATCTTTATTTATTGGATAGAGATAGCCAGAAATCAAGAGGGAAAGGGGTGATGGAGAGGGAGAAAAACACAGAGACACCTGCAACACTGCTTTACCACTTGCAAAGCTTTCTTTGGGGGGTGGTGGCAGGGGCTAGAACTTGGGTCCCTATGCATTGTAATGTGCACTCGATCAGATGTGCCAACAACTTACCTTGTTTTGGGAATTTCTTTCTTTTTTTCTTTATTTAAGAAAGGATTAATTAGCAAAACCATAGGGTTGGAGGGGTACAACTCCACACAATTCCCACCACCCAATCTCCATATCCCACCCCCTCCCCTGATAGCTTTCCCACTCTCTATCCCTCTGGGAGCATGGACCCAGGGTCATTGAGGGTTGTAGAAGGTGGAAGGTCTGACTTCTGTAATTGCTTCCCCGCTGAACATGGACTTTGACTGGTCAGTCCATACTCCCAGTCTGCCTCTCTAGTAGGGTGGGTCTCTGGGGAAGCGGAGCTCCAGGATACATTGGTGGGGTCTTCAGTCCAGGGAAGCCTGGCCGGCATCCTGATGACATCTGGAACCTGGTGATTGAAAAGAGAGTTAACATATGAAGCCAAACAATTTGTTGAGCAATCATGGACCCAAAGGTTGGAATAGTGGAGAGGAAGTGTTGGGGGATACTCACTGCAAAGTCTAGTGTACTTCTGCTTTCAGGTATATATTTTGCAGTAGTTTATGGATAAGTGTGAACATATGCTCTCGTTCACAGAAACTGGCGTATATCTAGGTTTTGGGACTTTGTTAGAAAGTGAACCACATGAGATGGAATTAGAGTATACTATGAAAGGAAAGGTCTCACCCGAGTAATGAAGCTGAAGGGTTGTCATTCCACACGTGAAGTCTCTGGACACAGTCTGAAGTGAAGCATGTTGAAGTGGCAGTCATTGTGTTGATTAGGCTGTGATCGGCAGATGCAATATTATTTGATATGGATTGGGAGAGGCATACAGGAAAGTGGGCCCTATCCAAAGGTTCCAGGACTGCTAACTGCTAACTGCTAATCAATTGCACAGTTACAAATTCAGATCAACAGGATAGAATGTTCTTTTCTATATCATACCAGATGTTTTTAGTGAAATCCTTACATGAATTTGGAATGTCTTCACTTAGTTGTGTGTCACATCTTAACCAGAATTTTTATTTCATCAGTACCAAAAAGTCAATAAACAGCTGTGATCTGGTACCCCTTCTTCCAGTAGAAATACATTTCAAAAAATTATTTCAAAAAAGATTGTGATCTGAGTCAGTGGATGGGTAGTGAGGGGTGGGGTGGGGGAATGGTGTGCTCTAAGGAACAGTGAATTGAAAACAATGAAACTATTATCTTTAAGGTGTATGAATTTATGCTCACTACAGTAAATTGGAGACAGTATTTTAATCCATTAGAACAGATTGGAACTGGATATTGATGATAGTCAGCACATCCTACACTTCTGAATGTGAATGACTATATTGTGACTTTTCTTCTTGATCCCAGAGAGCGTTTTTAGAGTGAATCTCTGGTTAGGAAGACAGACCAGGAAAGGAAACTCTATAACTAGAGCGCCTTTAAGAGTCTAACACTTACATTGGAAGCAGTCCCATGTTAATTTCAGAATATGATAGTCAGCACAGGGAAATGCAATGCAATATATGTTTCATTTTTGTTCTACTTTTGCTATATATACACTCAGAAACTGATTATGAATAGAAGAGTTCTACATACCTATTTTAATTTTACTTTCTATAGGCCCCCTGGGAAATTCTAAATGAGAACTATTTATTATACTTTATACAGATATACTTCAATTTCATGCCCAAGTAATGTCACTTTCATTTTTAGCTTAAAGCCATTGTAACTTGATGAAAAGACACAGAGGATCACAAATTAGTCCCCCTGGGACGTTGTCTATTTTTAGTCAAGAACTTAGTAACTCTGGAAAAAAAGCCAGTTTTTTTTTTTTTGCTGCTTTTTTCTAATTCCCCTTCTTCTTCTTCTTCTTCTTCTTCTTCTTCTTCTTCTTCTTCTTCTTCTTCTTCTTCTTCTTCTTCTTCTTCTCCTCCTCCTCCTCCTCCTCCTCCTCCTCCTCCTCCTCCTCCTCCTCCTCCTCCTCCTCCTCCTCCTCCTCCTCCTCCTCCTCCTCCTCCTCCTCCTCCTCCTCCTCCTCCTCCTCCTCCTCCTCCTCTTCCTCCTCCTCCTCCTCCTCCTCCTCCTTCTTCTCCTCCTCCTTCTTCTCCTTCTCCTCCTCCTCCTCCTTCTCCTCCTCCTCCTCCCCCTCCTCCCCCTCCTCCTCCTCCTCCCCCTCCTCCTCCTTCTACGTCTTCCTCTTCTAAACATAGTATCTTCTTTCATATCTTTCTGAGGAACTGCCTATTTGTTTGAAGGACTAGAGTTTTTTTTCTGTGAGAATTTTTTTTTTTAAATACTGACATCCTGCCTTACATGTCCGTATAACTTATTTATGAAACCTTTTCTCTGTTACACTCAAGAGACAGCGACACATTAAATAAGAAAACATCTTATTCACAAAGAATCTTTGTTTTTATTTTTATTTTATTTTTGTAGATATAGAAGGTAGATAGTGAGGAGACTACAGCAACGAAACTTCCTTTGATGTGGTTGGCTGGGCATGAACCTGGATGGCCTGCAAGGCAGAGCAAGCAGCCACTATCCAAGAGAATGATTTCATCAGCCCCTTAAAGAATTTTTAATCTCTAGAGGAAATGGATGGAAATAATGGCCCTTAACATTGTAACTTCTCCTCTGGTGGAAATCTGACTTCTCTTTATGCCGTTTTAAAAAACAAAACAAAACAAACAAACAAACAAAAAACAGACCTAGATGTGTATGAACACTAGCAGGGGCGAATCACGGTTTTGAAACTATAGGTTTTTACCAAAAGAAAAAGATTTAGCAACAGAAATATAGCAAGAAGTAGGAAATAAGACTACATTTGAGACATTTTTCTCCATACTGGCTGTATTGCAGGAAATTAATAACAGCAACTTGTATTTTAAATGAAATAACACTATTTAGTTACCCTCTTTATTAACATGAAAGTTTCACTTACATATATACATAAATCTATAAAAGCATGTAAGTGGTATGTAAAAGGAAAAACATTAATGGAATAAAACTATAACTTTATTTCAGAATTAAGTCACTCAGGCATGTGTATAAGATACACATTTTAATATATGTACCTAGTACATTGTCTTCATAAAAATAAAGTAATCAAACTTATGGTATAGTATCAAATTTACGGTATAGTATTATTTCAGAAATTTATGACTGACATATTCCTTTTCTTTGTTTAAAAATTATAAAGATCAGGGCTGGGTGGTGGCACACCTGGTTCAGTGAGCATGTTATGTTACAATGCACAAGGACCTGAGTTAGATCCCCCAGCCCCCACCTGCAGGGGGAAAACTTCACGAGTGATGAAGCAAGACTGCAGGTGTCTCTCTGTCTCTCTCCTCTATAACCCCCTTCCCTCTCAATTTCTGGCAGTGTCTATCCAATCAGTAAATATAGACAAAAAAATTTTAAAAACTACAGAAATCATCTCATACCTAAAAAGAATGATTCAGATAATACATTCTTTCTTTTTGATGTACTATACACATATTAAAATATCAAATACCCTCTGTCTTTTCATGAGATGGCTTTCTAGTAAATTTTGGAGAGAATTTTAATAATTAAACTCATTGGAATTAAATTAGCCACAAGGATAATTAATTATAACCCTAATTCAATCCCTGTATTAAAACTCGGAGGAGATATCCATTTGTGTTTCAGATTTGCTAACTCGGGTAATGCAAAGTAGAAATTGTATTTATACCAGAGTTTCACTGTATTCTTTGTATAGAGAGAATTGGGAAATAGCATAAAGAAGTGATGCCCTAAGTCTATTGTTTTCATTTTAAGAAGTGGAGAGTAATTTAGTATATTGTAGGTAAGGCAAATCAAATCAAAGTATAGGGATGTGCCTTGGAGCTCCGCTTCCCCAGATCCCTTCCCCACTAGGGAAAGAGAGAGGCATTGGAGTATGGATCGACCTGTCAACGCCCATGTTCAGCGGAGAAGCAATTATAGAAGCCAGACCTTCAACCTTCTGCACCCCAAAATGATCTTGGGTCCATACTCCTGAAGGGTTAAAGAATAGGAAAGCTATCGGGCAAGTGGATGGGATATGGAGGTCTGGTGGTGGAAACTGTACCCTTCTTAATCCTACGGCTTTGTCAATGTTTCCTTTTTATATAATAAATAAATAAATAAACAAATAAATAAATAAAGTTACAGGGAAGTGATGAGGGAGATTAGAATTGCGGAGATGGTAATAGGAAGTTAGAAACCGAACCCATATATAGTAACCTACTTAACTAGTTATTGGAGGGAGTTGCATAACTGCTAAATATCACCCTGCCTGAGCAACTTTACAGGTGCCTTGGTGATAGCAGAACCTTAGAAGGATAAAACTGCGACATCATTCTTACTTCTCTGTGACTTACATGTGCTGTGCAGAGAACCCCTGATACTTGTACTAAGGGAGTAACAGAGGGGACCAAAGTGAATAACTAAAACTCAGAATCAGAAGAAAAGATACAAAAATGAGTCTCAGCTTTGAGTTCACAGGTAAAAAGTAAGGATCATGTTTCTCCAAAGGGAAATGAAAAGGCCTGTTGAACCTTAGACCATGTTGGCAAAGTTGCTAACTGTGTTACTGGACACTCAACAGTCTTCCTTCTCTGATTGGTTAGGAGTGTCACCCTTCACTTTGAGAGGGCTTAAAGTAGAGAACTAGTAAATATTTTACACCTACAGAATAAGGAGGTATGCCTATACAAACTTAAATACTGAAAAGGACTATATTTACCTGAAGATTACATCAACTTAATTATAGTTTTTCCTTCTCCATATCCAGTTTTGCAGTAGAAGATACTTAACACATTATCAGTGAAAAACTAACTGCTTTATAAAACACAAATATATAAACCTTTGTGCTATTAGTCTACTTTATTGCTGTTATTGAGTTAGAATTTCATTATATCAAGTTTGTTTCAGGTACACAACATTATAATTAGACAAATATAATATTGCATCATTAATAAAAATCCTGGTTCCATTCTCTGCTATGTATACAATTGATCCTTTTGTTTTATTCTGGTATTATTTATTGTCACTAGGATTATTGCTGGGGATTGGTGCCATTGAATTCTTGCTCCCAGAAGCCATTTTTCCTTTTTTTTTTTGGTTCTTGTTTTATTTGGTAGAACAGAGAAATTGACTGAGAGGGTGAGAGAGGAGAGAGAAAGAGAGACACCTGCAGATTGCTTTACTCCTTGGGAAGCTCTCCCCTGCTGGTGGGGATTGGGGTCTCTAACCAAGGTCCTTGTGGATAGTGATTTTTATGCTTGCAAACATTATAGCCTAATACTCTTGAAATTTCACCCTAAAAGGAAACTACAACTTGCTTGCAGAGTTTAGTGAGTTATGTATTTTGGTTATTTGCCCTTTATCTGACCTATCTTGCATAAAGGTCTTCTCCCATTGTGGAAAGTCTGTTTTGATGATGGTTTCCTTTGCTGTACAGAAGCTTTTCAGTTTGATGTGGTTCCTTTGGGTTATTATTTATTTTTTGTTTGTTTTCCTTGCTGTTGTACTCATGTCTTTGAAGACAATTTCCAAGGATAGATTGTGAAATGTTCTGCCACTGTTTTCGTCTGTTTATTTGATAGTTCCTGGCTTAATGTCTATTTGATCCATTTGGAGTTTTGTATATGGTGTTATGTGGTGGCAGTTTCATGTGCCTGTACGTTTCAGTCCAATTATCCCAGTACCACTTGTTGAAGACTCTCCTTTCTCCACTTAATGTTTTGGTACCCCTTATCAAACATGAATTGACTGTAGGTATGAGGGCATTCAGTTCTATTTCACTGGTCAGTATGTTTCTTTTAGTTCCATTTTTATTATAGCAGCCCAATAGTATAATTTTAGGATGTGACTCTTTGTAGGGCAGTCATTTTAATGATGTTAATGTCAGTATGTCTGTTACTAAATATAAGGATTTATTGTTCACTTTATTAATATATTATAACATCTACATATTACCTAGAGTTTTCAAAACAAGGCATTATGTTGTGCACATGTGAAGTTGTTTAATCCTATGATTTAGGTGAATATTCTTGAAATTTCCTTGAATATATTCTGAATAGTTACAGAAATAAAGTGTACAAATGAGTATAGCTTATATGGAGATGACAATCATTTATGCTGTAAATGTATTTTATGGTGTTAGTTGTTTGTCATAAGACAAATATATCTTGGGTGTTATTTTGGCAAATACTTATCAAATGCATTCTACGTAAAGACTGGGCACTAAAGATGATAGCAGTGATGTATTTAGTTGAAATATCTCAGGCTGGATAAGCAAAACAAACTGATAAAAATAATATATATTAGTCCCTCTTTTAATATTTCAGTGACCATAGGGAAGGGAAAAGGGAGCTTTTATTCCTCTTTTTACTTCCCTATAGTCATTGAAATATTAAATGGAAGAGGGACTAATATATATTATTATTAACTTTTACTCATGTCGACAGATACAGAATTTTGGGGCAATAATAGGAGAAATTATTGCCAGTTTATGCCCATTGAAAGCATTAGCTACAATAGCTCCATAGTGATTTTTTAAAAAAATCTCAACTTTAAAAATAAAACATTCTAAACATTTAGGAGATTTATTACTATTATTTTTTCTTCAAATGGTGTGGTTTTTTCATTCACTTGGAGATCTTTGCCTTTTCTGAAAGCAAGAGTTTTCAAAACAAAGCACTGTGTTCTACTGAATCAGTTAGTCCTTTAATTTAGGTGCACACCCAAAGAATATATCATCTAAGTCTATGGATCTTTGCCAAAAATAATTATGCAAGTCACCATAGTTTATATGGAGCTGGTAGACATGAACAGTGAGCACAATATATGCTATTTAATAAAACACTAAACAAAATAAAGACTTTTATTTTAATGAAATTGTATTATCTAATTCCATCAATATTTTAGTTTGAATATATTTCTTATAATAATAGAATCTATGATATTTTAATGACCTAAGAGAGAGTAGAACCCTTGAGATTGCTATTTGAAAGATGTTTATTAAAGAAACTAACACAGTTTGCAGTATTATAAATTTAGAGATTTCATAGTTTTTTTTTTTTTGTCATAAAAACATGCATATTCTCCATGGGGGGGGTTCAAAATTTGAAAAAAAAATAGTAGGAAGCCACTGCCAGCTGAAATCAGTATTATTGGCAATAATGGCATTTTAATTGTGCTACTCTGTTTAATAATCCCATTTTGATTAAAAAAGGAAATTGTATTTTGTTCTGAAGACTCATTAACTACTCCATAATAATGAGACTAAGTAAGTGTAAGTAAAGAGAGAGGGAAATATTTTAAAGTGCTGTAAAAATGTTACAGAAATGAAAGGCTTCACACTTCTAGAAATCATGTACATAGTTCCTGGTTTAATTTGTTTCTTTGAATCAAGCTCTGAACTAATTATGATGAGCAATTTACCTACAATACTTCACTTCGCTAACTGATAAGAAATTTAAAATGTAACCAATGTGGTGTTAAATATTTTATATAGATGAGAGTTGAGTTTAAAAACTGAACTACTTGCTACTTAATAATTTGTCAGGAAAATATTTTTAATGCAGAGGAAATTTTAAAATCAAAACGCTTAAGCTATGTCTCCTCTTCTTCCTTCCCATCCTTTTGGTTTAAGGGCATGTGGATGCACTAAAACACTTCTTAAGGCTGAAATTCCCCAGTGAGTGCACAAAACTAGCCCGAACATCCATTTTAGCACAATCAAATGCAAGTCTTAGCAACCCATTTCAGAGTGATACAGGCACTCAAGGTTTTTCAACATACTTTTAGCTTTAATAGTTCTTAGATGTGAGTTATATGTAAGAAAATTAAAGTATATTTTGAATTTTTTCCCAAAGTGCACAATTTTACTAAATTATTAGACAGGAGTACAGAGGCTATGATTTTATAAGTCTAAAGCTTCCCAATGCCTACTGCTTTCTTAATATGCATATATTAAGAATTTGATGGTTTTTGTCTTTATATGAATTGGAGAAATGTATTCCACATATTGTTTAATCATAGACTCCATTCATGTAAATGTAGAAAGACATACTGAAATAGAAGCAGGATTTTCTGCTGAAGCCAAAAAATTTATGCTCACTAATGTATACTACTATATTCCCTCTTCTCTCCTTGAGAACTTTCTTTTCTGCCAGACTTGGTCTTGTTGTAGCATTCTCTGACCACTGTGTGAAAGAATTCCATTATCAGTCAATAAATTGACTCAGAACAGGTAGTACCACAATGCTTAACTATGATTTTAACATGATTCTGCAATCATCCAAATCAACTTATTGATCCTTTAACACATACTGAATATTTATATATGCATTTGAATGCGTGTACACACATATGTACATATGAATGCAACTAACATATTTGATGTCACTTAACATTTTTCCATGTTCTATGAATGATTAAATAGTACAAGTATATGTGGAAAAATTTAATATGTACAAAATTTTCTGGATATTGTAATAAAGAGTTTTCAGGTATTTAGAAAAATCACATATGTCCTTGACCAAACATTATTCATTAAGATTTTCATTCAGGCATGTTCCACTTCAAATCCTCTATATAAGTACAAAGAAAGTGGAGTAAATAAGAAAATGCAAACCGGGAGTCGGGCTGTAGCACAGCGGGTTAAGCGCAGGTGGCGCAAAGCACAAGGACCAGCATAAGGATCCCGGTTCGAACCCGGCTCCCCACCTGCAGGGGAGTCTCTTCACAGGCGGTGAAGCAGGTCTGCAGGTGTCTATCTTTCTCTGCTCCTCTCTGTCTTCCCCTCCTCTCTCCGTTTCTCTCTGTCCTATCCAACGACGACGACAATAATAACTACAACAATAAAACAACAAGGGCAACAAAAGGGAATAAATAAATTAAATTAAAATATTTTTAAAAAATTAAAAAAAAAGAAAATGCAAGCATTTCAATAAGATAATAGACTTCTAAGCCTATACAAACAATAATCACAAAACTTTGCTTAAAGTAAAACTTAGTTACTTTTGTTTTATGTTCTCTAAATTGCTCACTTTTCCCTACCTCCCTCTCTCCCTTCTTCCTTCCTTCTCTCTGTCCCTTCCTCTCTTCTTCCTTCACTTCTTCCCTCCCTCTTTCTTCCCTTTTCTCCCTCCCTCCCTTCCCTTCTTCTTCCTCCTTTCTCTCCCACCCTCCCTCCCTCCTTCCCTTCTTTCTTTTCTCCCTCCCACCCTTCCTGTTTCCTTCCTGCCTGTCAGCCTTCTTGCCTTCCTCCCTCCCTTCCTTCCTTCTATCCTTTCTTTCTTTCCTCTCTCCCTCTCTCACCTATCTCTCTTCATTCCATCTATTCCTGTTTTCCTCCCATTCTTTCTTCATTCCTTTCTTTCTTTCTTTCTTTCTTTTTTTTTTTTTTTGAGAATTGCTACTCTTTTTAAATTAATGGACCCAAATATTTATAGTACAGTGGAGACAGGAACTACTGGAGTAGATGGAGGCATTAAATCAGTTCATTCTTACCCCTAGTTAAGACAATATAGGAAATATAAAGGTAGAAAGGAAATGCAAACTATTCAGTTAGAAGTGTATTACTTTTTCTTTCAGAAAACAGGACCAAAGTAAAAATGACCATTTCAGAGATTTCTTTAGCTGGGGAGGTAATAACATGGTGATAAAGCAGACACCTTTTTCATACATGAGGGTTGGTGATCCCCCAATTCAGTCCCTAGCACTGTCAGAGCTGAGTCGTGCTCTAAGCAGTGCCCTGATGTCTTTTGCTTTATCTCTCTCATATTAAAATAAAATAGATACATCTTAACAAAAAAGAAAATTCCTTTAAGCTTGTACAAACACGTTATCTATAAGATAACAGAATACGCCATGGAACATCAACCACTTCTGAGCTGAGCTGTGCTTCTGTCTGAGTTCTAATTTTTAAACTGATAGGCTTTGTATTATCCATAAATTATTTTATAAATATTTAAATGCATCCTGGCAGAAAAAAAAAGTTTTCCCATCTCTGATCTATATATATGACATTATTCTTCTTTAATAGTCTAGTTTGGTATTATTAAGGGTTTTGTTACTTTGATGTAGTATTTACACTATGTAACAGAGTATGTGGCTCACTACAGATTTGTGATTTAAAGCTCACATTTATAGTGAGCCACATACTCTGTTACATAGTTACATAACTGTTTGAGGTGACTTTGCTTAGTGAATTAAATAAGATAGTGAAAGACAACTATTGGGCGATTTTTCCCTTTTTAAAAATATTTATTTATTTATTCCCTTTTGTTGCCCTTGTTTTATTATTGTAGTTGTTGTTGGATAGGACAGAGAGAACTGAACAGAGGAGGGGAAGACAGAGAGGGGGAGAGAAAGATAGACACCTGCAGACCTGCTTCACTACTTGTGAAGCGACTCCCCTGCAGGTGGGGAGCCTGGAGCTGGAACTGGGATCCTTAAGCCAGTCCTTGCGCTTTGCGCCACATGCACTTAACCCGCTGTGCTACCGCCCGACTCCCTGTTGGGTGATTTTCCTCATAGTTTCACTATAGAGAATTGAAATACATAAACTTGCAAAAAATGATCAAACTGTCTCTTGAGACTGTTTGTTTGCTTCCAACCAGAGCGCTGCTGGACTCCAGCTTATGGCAGTGCTGGGAAATGAACCTGGGAACTCGTAGCCCGAGGAATGAGAGTCTCTTTACATAACCATTATGCTATCTCTCCAGTCCCATCTCTTAAGACTTTTTTTTTGTGAACTATGTTGATTATCACTGGAATGGGGGTAAGGGCTAGATATGATTTTATACTCTTATAAGTCACTATTAGCAATTAAAAAGCAGCACAAAAATAAAAGAAACTCAACTTTAAAGTCTGTATTATCTGGCACCAGCATATTTTTGACACTAATCTCCAGTATTCTTTCTAATTAAGAAGTTTAAGGTGTCTGATGAAGCTAATCTGTAGTTCCTGTGCTAGCCTAGTCAAGTACGATGACATTGTGTGCAAGATTAAGGTTATGCTTGTGTCGCCAATCCTTGAGAGGTATTGTTGAATTGAAGATGATGGCTTCTGTAGACACTAATGAGTAGTGCCTGTCTTATTTCCAGATATTAAGTAGAAAGTGTTAGAATTGTAGCCAGGGAAGAAGCTCAGCAGAGAATGAAATGCTTATGAGGCCTTGTCTTTGATTCTTGGGACAGCCCTTGCTAGACAGATGCCTTAGTCTGTTTCATAAGAATAAATAAATAAATGTGGCTTTAAAAGTTAATAAAGTTAACTGTCTTTAATGTATAAAGAAATCTGGAAAACATACAAGCTTTGGTCTCATGGACTTTAAAATTTATAAAGTGTTATGTAAAAACAGATTTAATTTAAATTATAATGAAGTTGTCATTTCCTCTCAAAAGTCACCACAGGAAACTGTACTCATTTTTTGAAGGAAATGAGACTCCATGTCCTACCCCATAAAATTTTAAGGCATTAGCAATTTCATTGTGGGGGCAGGAGGATAGCTCAGTGTGTAGGGTGTAGGACTTGTACGTGTGAGCTCCTGGGTGATAACCCAACACAGCAAGTGTAAGGACACAGTAGCATTCTAGTAGTCCCTCTCATCAAAGCAAATAAATCATCCCATTTTTAAAAAATGTCATGCTCTGACTGAGATACATTGCAGCAAGGGAAGGACTCTGGACTAGGGGTGACTGGGAGGAGGGCACTCAGGACTTACTGGTGAAGAGACTTGGGGTGTTGCTGGGAGTTTGTTCAGACACTTATCATGGGGAGATACTCGACTGTACCGATGTGTCAACAACTGTCCTGTCAGCCATTACATCCTCAATAAGATTATATTGGGGGTGGGGGAACAAGTGTTAAATTTATCTTTTCATCTTTCTATTTAAAAGACAAATTTAAAATCTGTTCTGTATGGACTAGAGTCTTTGCTGTTCTCTAATAGTTTTTTTTGCAGATGTCTGTCATAATGACAAGGTGCTATCACTGTATGAAGATTTAATCAGACTGAGTATAGACAGACAATTATATGTCAACTAATAGTCTAACATGCAGTTTGTTGGGTAGCTATTATGCAGGCAACTACCATGAGATACACTTAAGCTTTAGGAATTAATAGTCCATAGCTTCTTTATTTCAAGGCTAACAAACGAACTTACTTCTCTCTCCAAGGAAAGTATTTCATTAGGGGACAAACATGCTGTTTTCATTCCTCTCAGACAACTTCATCATCAAAAACTGTCCATGTTCCTGCTCCCTGCAGAGTAAAACTCATCAGAAGAAATTTCCTTTTCCTCTTATGCCCACCTTAATTAGGGTTTTGACATGTGTCCATTCCTTAGAGCATGTTTTTATCAGTCACCACAAATCTTCATATTCCTCAAATCAGTGTTGAACTGAAACATTTCAGTTTTACCAATATCTGCGTTCATTTTTTGAGACCTATAGGAAAAAAAAAAGATGTACCAAATGCTATCATAAAACTCAAGATTTTATTTTCTAAGAAGAGATAAGAATATCAATTAAGGAACTACTAGTTCAGTATGATTGAATCCAAGAAGGTTCTATGAAACCATGGTTCCTAAATCACTTATTAACAATGGAATATAGCGGTGCTGTTTTCTCAATATCTGTTCTAGAAAGTAGGGAACAGTCATTTTGTTCTTTGAAATTCATGAGTATGTATCGCAGATTGTTCACTGTTTGATCTATTAGGAATATGTTAGAAAGTAGAAATGGGTAGATGGATGGATGGCAGTAGATAGAGGGAGTGGTAACTTTTAGATTCATTTCTTTCTTTTTGGTGAGAATTATATCATGTATGAACATGCTAAATACTGTCATATAAATTTATAACTAGTAAGCTATACAGTGCAACATTAATTATTATATTTCATCATGCTAGTTGAATTGAATTTTATATTGTAATAAACAAAATTTGCCTAGTACATGATATTTAAAAAATATTATGTTTATTTATTGGATAGATACAGAAGTCGAGAGGGAAGGGGGTGATAGGGAGAGAGACAGAGACACCTGCAACACTGCTTCACTACTCTCAAAGCTTTCCCCTCTGCAGGTGGGGACAAGGACTCAAACCCAGATTTAGTGCATTGTAACATGTGTGCTCAACCAGGTGCATCACCACTTGGCCCTGTCCATAATATTCTTTATATATAGAAAATTTGTCAAGCCTTCCTTTGCCTTACTACTACTCAACAGACTAAGTCATTTATTCAATTGTTCATTTAAGCACTTATTTAAGTATATCTACATCAATACTTAATACTTTGCTAAGCTCTATAAATTAACTAGTTCAGTGAAGTCTTTCCTGCTATCTCCAGGTTTATATTCTAGTAGCATCCTGTCTCTCTGCATAACAAAGTTTTACTTGATGGATTTTTCCACCACAAAACTTGTAAGGGTAGTGATTGACTTTTTACTATTCTATCACCAGTACCTGGTTATATTCCTTGGGCTGGTGTGGATAACAAACTATCAGAAACTAGGGAACATGAAAAATCAGCAATGTGCTGTCAGACGATTTTGGAGTCTAGAAGTACCAAGTCAAGGTGTAAGTAGGGCTATGTTCTCCCTGGAGTATCCATGTATGAATTCTTCCTTCAAAGTCTCTCTTAACTGCCAGCAATCATTAGCATTCCTAGTTTTATAGATGTATTATTCCAATCCCTGCCATAATATGGATTTTCCCCTGCATATCTTCATGTACAAGTGTTTCTCTTCTTATAAAGATACCACTGGAATAATGTCTAACCTCACAAGATACATTGGCTCACCACTTAATAGTTTCTTGATAACTGACTTTAAGTAAAACGGCATAGAACACAACCTATTTCTCCATAGGTTCACTAATATAAACAAAAGTTGCTAAGGCATATATTGGGCCATTAAAACATCTTAGTAGAGACCCAGAAAACTTTGAATATTAAACTGCCATCTGTATTCCTTCATTCATTTTTCAAGTTCTAGTTTTCCAGGTACTGAGCCAGTGCATCTTTGTGCATAAACCGTACAAACTCCAGGAGAATAGGCAGATTTTATCCAATAAATAATTTCAGCCCAGAATTTTTTTTCATCAGTGAAACAACACTGAATAAAATATCTATTGAATTTTTATTATGTGGCCTCATTTCCAAAGAACCCAAGATCACATTTTGCTAGTATTGAAGATTAGGACTTGAGCATATAAATGTAGGATATTAAATCCAGCCCAGTACCCTTAAATGTCTGAAGCATACTAGGAACTAAAAAAGTCTCACTCACTGGCAGGCTGAGTGACAGGGTCCCATAACTCTTTGGACTGGATAATAAAGCATTCGCCTTTCCTAATATATTAGAATTTTATAAAAGTAAGATATCTTACTATTCATTTTAATGACAATGTGCTCAAAGTAAGCCTTTCATAACTTGTATAAAGATACATTTATTCTGCATCTATTTTTTCACTTCTTTGATGAAATATGTCTTACTTTGAACATTGTTTTACTAGTTGATTGACTATTAATATAATCATATTATACATTGTATTTGCTTACAAAACCACATGTACTCAATGCACATGCTTATCTGTGAAATCAAAAGTATTACTCTTTTGTGTTAAGAATTAGCTGCCTTAAACTCTAAAATGCTTCAGGATATACTATGGGTTTATGTGGGAGGGAGTGTGGAATTGAGACAAAAAAGTCTGTCTCACTAGTAGCCCTTTATACTTAGAAAAGTAACAGATTTCATTATTAGAACAACATGAGAATCATGCTGTATATTATATGAGCAGTATACCTAACAGGAGTTATACTTACTTTTCTGTATATTATATGAGCAGTATACCTAACAGGAATTATACTTACTTTTCTGTATATTATATGAGCAGTATACCTAACAGGAATTATACTTACTTTTCTGTATATTATATGAGCAGTATACCTAACAGGAATTATACTTACTTTTATACATCTGGTTTTGGTATTATTTCATTTTCTTATTTTGTCTGGCTGTCACTGGGGCTCAGTGCTGGCACTATGAACCCACTAGTCCATCAGGCATCCCCCCTTTGTTTTCTTTATATTTTATTTGAAAGGACAGATAAACTGAGAGGCGATGAGAGGGTAGAGAACAAGAAGCTTCCCTCAGCAAATGGGAAGGGGGGGGCTTGAACCTGGGTCCTTGAACATGGTAAAGTGTATCCTCAACTGTACCATCAGCCTGTCCCCAGTTTTCTTGACTACATTGTTTATCAACTATTTGAGAGATCAAAAGTTTACTAATGTCAAAGTCTAGGGATCTTGTATACTTTGTTCACATTGAAACATCTTGTTGAATGGGTTGACATGATTGAGTTTAAGCAGTCTAAAATAACATTTTGAGACCCAGCAAATAAGAGTGCATACCTACTATGCATAAGGCTGTGGGATTGATACCCAGGACTACACAAAAGCGTCAAGACCAGGCTGGCTCAGTAGCAGATTAAAATGTGGAAGGCCTTAGGTCAGTTGGTAAAGAAAGATCCCTTTTTTCCACACCCTTACCAATACCTGCTATTGGGTTGTCAGAAAAGTCATGATACATTTTTTGCATTAAAAAACAGAAATAGGTTATGACTTTTCTGACTACACAATATTTTTGTACTAATAGTGGTTGTACTAATGGTTATAGTTCTGATTTGTATTTCTCTAATCATTAGTGCTTTTAAAGGAGTTTTTTATGATTGTTGTTTAGATGCATATTTTTGAAAAATAATTTGCCTATTAAAAAAGTGTCTTCCTGAAGGAAAGAAGTAGTTGGCTGGACTATGATAGAAGGGACTGCTTTTTAGTTATGGGTGCTTTTACTCATACATTTTTGCAGATGTTAAATTATATCCTCGAGGCAACTGTTTCGCAATATAATGTTTATCAAATTTAAAAATAAAATGAAAAGATGACTGGAATGAGGTGAATGCCAAGCTAGGAGTGTGTTCTGTTGCATTTGCCTAAGTGAGAGATGAAGGTGATTTAGATTGAGGTAACTTTCTTGGAGTTTATGACATGTATGTTGATAGATTAGATTGGCATGCCGTGTTGGATTTATTAAGTTTAATGTTTATTTGTTTTAATTTATTTTTTTTATTATCTATTTATTAGATAGAACTGGAAATTGAGAGGGGAGTGATAGAGAGGGAGAAAGACAGAGAAGCACCTGCAACACTACTTCACCAGTCACAAGACTTTCCCCTTGCAGATGGGGGCTGGGGGCTCGAACCCAGGTCCTTGTGCATTATAACGTGCGCTCAACAAGGTGCGCTACTACCTGACTCATTTAAGTTTAATGTTTGTTAGACTTCTGGCTAGAGATTTCCTGAAGCTAGACATCCCAGAATAAAATGTAGTGAAAAGACCAGACTGAAATTACAGATTTTGAGCTGTAATCCCAAAGGTAACATTTAATGATATCAATTTGGGCTGAAGCCATCAAGGAGTTAATAGCAGTAGAGAATAAAAGAGAACCAGGCCAACCCTTGAATCATTCTGATGCTTTGAAATTTTAGATGAAAATCAGAAACTGAATGGACCTCAGACTGTTGGAACAGCAGAAATAAGACAATATAGTGTCCTGCCACCCAACACACTCTTAGTATGCTCAGTCTCTTCCTTCAAGACTTCTCTTACAGCTCAACTTACAGACCTGTACTCATTTTTAACCTTCTCTGATAGTCCCTCATTTCCATTGCCCTTCCGAATTCATTTTGACAGTGCCGAGGACAGTGGACTTATCAATTTCCATGATAAGCATACTATAACGCTACTAATGCTGCATAGGATTAAATTAGCTTCTGCTAGTTTGTCATATGATTTGCTTTGATTAACTGAAAATTCCCAGAGATTTGGCATAGCGACTGTCTTCATGGCAGGGCTCCGCCATCCTTTCACTTTTCCTATTGATTTCCAGAAATTGCATCTTGAAATTTACATTCTCCTTATTAAATGTCATGATTTTTAGTCTGTTGGTCTTGCCTCACAAATTTATCCTCACTCTTGATTCAGCAGTCAAAATAAAAAGTTATGGTCTAACTAGATGTCATATCCAAAACTGATAAGCGTATATTGTCTTCTTTTTTTATTTCTTTATTGGGGAATTAATGTTTTACACTCAACAGTAAATAAAATAGCTTGCACATGCATAACATTCCCCAATTTCCCATACAACAATACAACCCCCACTAGGTCCTCTGTCATCCTTCTTGGACCTGTATTCTCTCCACCCACCCACCCACCCACCCCACCCCAGAGTCTTTTACTTTGGTGCGATAGTGTTCTTCAGCAATAGTGACTAGAAGTGCCAAGGTTTGTGACCATTACACTCATTTTTTCAAATCAAGACTGAGAGATGATAGTTTTTTGGTGGAATGGATATTTGCTAAGCATTTCTTTATTATTAGAGTGAGAGAGTGACAAAGAGAAAATAGAATAAAGAGTGAAGCGTCATTCAAATATCCATGGGATTCTATTCATTTTGTCTTTGTTTCTGTCCCACAGTGTCAGGAGACAAACGCAGGGTGTCATGTACATATGATAGAAATGTTATCTCTGGGCTGCCCTTGCAATTCTCCATTTATAAAGCAATTTCTACAAACTGAAAATCCTAATTTTCTTTCTTTGAAAAGAATGAGTGTTAAGGATGGAAACGAAAAAACACAGAGTGAAGCTTGGACTGAGTCAGATGACCTACACCAAAGTAGATTTGGGGGAAGGAAGGGAATAGAAAGGGCAGAGAGGACACTGGGGTCCTGGTGCATAACGGTGGGAAAAATCCAAGTTGGAGGTGAAAATGTTTTACAGACACTTATCACTGGGCAATGAAAAATAGTACCTGTGTCTCAATAACTACACAGTAAACCATTAACCCCCAATAATATTACTAAAAAATAGAAATGAAAGTCATGATAAAATCATGTCCCCCAGTGTGGCTAGGAGTGACTAGCAGTTTTTGACTGACATGCATTGTAAGCACCTTACTTGGATATTCATTTAATCCTTACTGAAACTTTGAAAGGTAGATGTTATTAACATTTCCATTTTATCCGAGGCTTAGGAAAATTGATATGGTAATCCTTAAAATAATCATCAAAACTCTAGTGTTGATCTGTTGCCCTTGTGACCCGATTCCAGAATACACATAATTATCTAGTAGGGTATATTGCCTCCTTAAAAAATCAGCACCTCTCTCTCTCCTCTCCATCTCCCTCTTTTATTTTGCCACCAGGTTTGTTGGGACTTGACAGCTGCATGGTGAACCCACTATTTTCAGTGGCCCCTTTCTTTTTTCTGATAGAGACAGAGAAATAGCAAAGGGGACAGAAAGAAAGGGTCTGTTGAATCTTTCTCTTTCAGAAATCTTTAAAACACTTAGAATGTATTCCATGTCTGACAGTATCTACATCTATAACATTAATTTTAGTAGTCATATAGCTTATAAGAGATGAGTCACTATTTTATCTATCATTGCCTGACTTGGTTTCTAATTTTTTTATAGTTTTAAACAAAGTAGATAAAATCTCTTATAAATTTAAAGTCATTATGATACAGTGGTTTGAAATCACATTTAATTCCTGTTGTTATGAACTAGACTTCTGATATGAGTAACTTACTGAGTCTTCTTTAAGCTTGAGACTGCCTTTTTCTAAAGATTATATTTATAGTATTAGCTTTACAGAGGTGAGTCATCAATAAAGTAAGAAAGAGCAGATAAGGCTGGGAGTGATGCCCAGAAAATAGTAAATGTTATTCTTTTCACATTGGCAGTGTACAAATTCTCTGATTCTAGAGACCAAGTTGCTGAGGGTAAAATTTAGGGAATATAAAATATTTAATATTTGCTGTACTTTGATGGATGATTGAAATTTCTCTCCAGAAGTATTTTACTAGATTCTATTGAAACTTTACATTCTGGGGACTGGGTGGTGGTGGACCTGGTTGAGCACACGTGTTACAATGCGTCAGGACCCTAGTTCGAGCCTCTGGTCTCCACTTACAGGGGGAGCTTTGTGAGTGGTAAAGCAGTGCTGTAGGTGTCTCTCTGTCTCTCCTTCTCTATCACTCCCCATACCTTCTTGATTTCTGGCTGTCTCTATCTACTAAATAGAGATGATAAAAATTAAAAAATAGTAAAAATAATAAAAGCCTTTATTTGGTAAAACTGGTTGTTAAAACAACAAAATACATTTACTTATACTGATGCAGGTCATTTTTTACTTTTCATTACTTTAATGAGGAATTAATTTGAATTTTCTACAAGAGATATGTGACTCATTTGTGCCCTAGGTTTTACTTTTCAAGAGCGAGTTCTTCACTTACTTCATCTAAAACACAAAACTAAGCATTCAAGAAAAAAAATGGAAATATTGCAAAAGACATTTGAGACCAAGTTTCCCATCAGTAATGTAGAGCTATCCATCCATCTATCTACTCTCTATCTACTCTCTCTCTCTGTCTATCTATCTACCTACCTACCTACCTATGTAGTGTGTTTTTACATAGATGACCACTTTCTTGGTGAGTTAGCACATACGTAGAAACTCAGTGACCCCCGTGTCTCCATAAGCTAGTTAAAGTCACCAGTACTCCCAGGGGTTCGTTTTCACAGGAAGGTTCTGTGATTGATTAAATGAGAAGGGAGTGGGGCTGGGTGGTGGTGCACCTGGCAGAGTGAACATGTTACCATGTGCAAGCATCTGGGTTTGAGCCCCCTCCCCATCTCCACCATCAGCGGGAAAGCTTTGCAAGTGGTGAAGCAGTATAGCAGGTATCTCTCTGTCTTGCTACCTATGACCTCCCCTTTCCCTCTGGATGTCTGGCTGTCTCTATCCAATAAGTAAGTAAAGATAACAATTGATTAATTAATTAATTAAGAAGCGGGTGTTCACCAGAAAGAAAGAGGCAAGCTGGACAGTACTGACGCACAGCGTATCAGCTTCCATTGAAAGGAAAGTGCAGGTGTGATGTTGTCAACTGGTTAACATCATTAACCCAAAGGAAAACACCTGCTTATAAGAATCAGCTAAAAACTCTTGACTATTTAAAAAGTATTTTCATAGATACCAGCACGTCACATGATTATAGATAGATTGATTTTTTTGTTGTTGTAGTGCCAGGACTTCATACATGAGGAAGCCCCCTACTCCTGAGCCAACTTTTCTTTTGTTTGTTTAGATAGATAGAAACAGTACCAGTGCACCATTCATTGGTGATTCCCCTAATAGCAGAATGCTCCCTTGTACCTCCCCTGGACCTTGGTGCTGGGCCTCTAATTCTCTCTATAAAGTCAAGAAAAATAACATGTGGCTATATATGAATAACTTTTCTGGCACTAAGTCACTTGTAAAATGGTTGAACTAGGTGTTATTTCCAAATCCATTTTACTATTTCTACCTTACTTCAGTCTTCAGCAAAAACGATTGACTTTCCAATACTGTACTTTATATGTTGAAAGTACTAACAGATAGGAATCTTATAATTAATAGTTCATCATGTTTTGGAAATGTTGAGAGAGCCAAGTAAAACATCTAGAACCTAGGCAAGAATTTTTTTCTAGGTGAGGCATAGTTTTACATATTTTTTGCATATTTTTATAAGGAAAATAATGTTACAACGTAATTACAATTCTTTCTTGCTTCTGCACATGTTCACAATTACCAAGTATTGTATTATTGCAATCCAAGTTAGCAAATAATTTCCTCAATGAATTCAGGAGTTGTATATTATTGTTATTCTAATATGATAATAAGACATTTTGGTTCTCCCAAATTGAATGACTCACTAAAAAAAAAAATCACCAAAACATAGGAATTACTTTATGAATGACCACATACCAAGCCCCTAGTTAGGTGAGAGAGAGAGAGACAGAGGGAGAGAGACAGAGAGAGAGAGTTTGTGTGTGTGTGTGTGTGTGTGTGTGTGTGTGTGTGTGTGTGTGTGTGTGTTTCAAAATGAGATGAATAGGGGGAATAACCCATCCAGTGCCAGGCTACTAATTTCAAGGGCCCCCTTTCATCTCCCTGTCCACCTGCACCACCGAGAAGACACAAATCAATACTGTGTCTATTCTGGACTGTCAGTTTGCCAACCCAATGTGATGAAAGCACTTGAGAATATCTAAAATGGGGCTGGGGCTAGATGACTGCAGCAAATTGAAATTCCTGCAGCTTCTGCACCACCCTGATAGATTAGTTTGACTCATTTACACATTTGAACCTCTGGATCCATAACTGGGCATTCATTATGATCTCTCAACTTGGGAAACCTATGGAACTGTGCTTTGGCCAACTCAGTGCCAGCCAGTTTGGGCCAAGGGAGTATATAATGATAAGGCACTTTTAATACATGAAATTTAATATACAAGTTCATTAGAAGGGCATGTGAATTGTCAGATAAAGGGCAACTCTCAGTGGCATGTGAACGTACAGGCATTCCATCAGTGCATTTGCTTCAGTGTTTGCCAGAAGTAGGCTGTCCTTTCTTTCAGGAAGATGAAGAGATTAGTGCCCCCCCCCCCCCCTTTCCTGCTCTTTGAGTAAATTAAACCTTGTCTCGGTGTGATCTTTTGAGGAAATCTACATTCGGGGACTTTTTATTTTAATTTATTATAAGCCTAAATTGAAGGATGAGATTTTTAGGATTCATTAAGCAAGTACACATTTCTCATTGTCTCAGTAGCTACTGAATATATAGTGGAAACCAAAAACAATGTTTGTATTTGTGATAGTGTATTAGGAGAGAGAGTGTAAATCCCAGTTGTGGAGACAAGGAAAATGTGACAAGATTTCTAAGTGTGAACTAATTAGGAAAAGTTGGGAGGATAAAAACATCAAATCAAGATTCTTACATCTCTTATTTTTTTTCCCTCTGATTTTATATTTCACATCACTGGAAAGGGCATGGATCTGGAAGTTTTATTGAAATGAAAATATACAAACTTTATGAATCAGAAATATATTACTTTTTAGTAAAATGTTTAATCTTAAAAGAAAAAAATAAATTGTCCCATATGTTTTCAACAAGGAATGGCTTTCTGCAAAATGCGTTATCTGTGTTTTGTATGTAGATACATAATTTTCTGTCATTATTGTGTGTGACTTTCTTTTTTTTAATAATTTATTTCTTTATTGGGGAATTAATGCTTTACATTCAACAGTAAATACAATAGTTTGTACATGCATAACATTCCCCAGATTCCCATTTAACAATACAACCCCCACTATTTCATACATCATTTTTCCTGGACCTGTATTCTCCCCACCCACCCACCCACCCCAGAGTCTTTTACTTTGGTGTAATACTCCAATTCCATTTCAGGTTCGACTTGTGTTTTCTTTTCTAATCTTGTTTTTCAACTTCGGCCTGAGAGTGAGATCATCCCATATTCATCCTTCTGTTTCTGACTTATTTCACTCAACATGATTTTTTCAAGGTCCATCCAAGATCGGCTGAAAACGGTGAAGTCACCATTTTTTACAGCTGAGTAGTATTCCATTGTGTATATATACCACAACTTGCTCAGCCACTCATCTGTTGTTGGACACCTGGGTTGCTTCCAGGTTTTGGCTATTACAAATTGTGCTGCCAAGAACATATGTGTACACAGATCTTTTTGGATGGATGTGTTGGGTTCCTTAGGATATATCCCCAGGAGGGGAATTGCAGGGTCATAGGGTAGGTCCATTTCTAGCCTTCTGAGAGTTCTCCAGACTGTTCTCCACAGAGGTTGGACCTATTGACATTCCCACCAGCAGTGCAGGAGGGTTCCTTTGACCCCACACCCTTTCCAGCATTTGCTGCTGTTACCTTTTCTGATGTATGACATTCTCACAGGAGTGAAGTGGTATCTCGTTGTTGTCTTTATTTGCATTTCTCTGACAATCAGAGACTTGGAGCATTTTTTCATATGTTTCTCGGCCTTTTGGATCTCTTCTGTGGTGAATATTCTGTCCAAGTCCTCCCCCCATTTTTGGATGGGGTTATTTGTTGTCTTGTTGTTGAGTCTGGCAAGCTCTTTATATATGTTGGTTATTAAACTCTTATCTGATGTATGGCATGTAAAGATCTTCTCCCATTCTGTGAGGGGTCTCTTGGTTTGGGTAGTGGTTTCTTTTGCTGTGAAGAAGCTTTTTAATTTGATGTAGTCCCATAGGTTTATACTTGCCTTAGTCTTCCTTGTAATTGGATTCGTTTCATTGAAAATGTCTTTAAAATTTATGCGGAAAAAAGTTCTACCAATATTTTCCTCTAAGTATCTGATAGTTTGTGGTCTAACATCCAAGTCCTTGATCCACTTGGAATTTACTTTTGTATTTGGTGAAATACAGTGATTCAGTTTCATTCTTCTGCATGTTTCAACCCATTGTTTCCAACACCATTTGTTGAAGAGACTCTGCTTTCCCCGTGTAATAGTCTGGGCCCCTTTGTCAAAGATTAGATGTCCATATGTGTGGGGCCTCATTTCTGGGCTCTCAATTCTATTCCACTGGTCAGTGTGTCTGTTCATGTTCCAGTACCAAGCAGTTTTGATGACAATGGCCCTATAATACAGTTTGAGATCTGGCAGTGTGATGCCTCCGGTTCTGTTCTTTTTTCTCAAGATTGTTTTGGCAATTCTAGGTCTATTCTGGTTCCAGATAAACATTTGTAGCATTTGTTCTATTCTCCTAAAAAATGTACTTGGGATCTTGATGGGGATAGCATTAAATTTGTAGATGACTCTGGGTAATATATTCATTTTGATGATGTTAATTCTTCCAACCCATGAGCATGGAATATCTTTCCACTTCTTTGTGTCTTTTTCAATTTCTTTGAGTAGTGACTCATAATTTTCAGTATACAAGTCTTTCACTTCTTTGGTTAGGTTTACTCCTAGATATTTTATTGTTTTTGTTGCTATAGAAAAAGGAACTGATTTCTGGATTTCAATTTCTTCTAACTTAGTGTTTGCATAGAGGAATGCCACTGACTTTTGAATGTTAATTTTGTTGCCTGACACCTTACTGTATTGCCTGATGATTTCCAAAAGCTTCTTGCTGGATTCCTTAGGTTTTTCCATGTATACTATCATGTCATCTGCAAATAAGGAGAGTTTGACTTCTTCTCTTCCAATCTGTATGCCTTTAATTCCTTGCTCCTGCCTGATTGCTATGGCAAGAACTTCCAACACTATGTTGAATAATAATGGTGATAGTGGGCAGCCCTGTCTAGTACCTGATCTGAGGGGAAATGCTTCCAGTTTTTCACCATTGAGTATGATGTTGGCTGTAGGTTTGCTATATATAGACTCCACTATCTTCAGGAATTTTCCATCTATTCCCATTTTTTGTAGTGTTTTGATCATAAAGGGATGTTGTATTTTGTCAAAGGCTTTCTCTGCATCTATTGATATGACCATGTGGTTTTTGGTCTTGCTTTTGTTGATGTGGTGGATCACATTGATTGATTTACGTATATTAAACCAACCTTGCATGCCTGGGATAAACCCCACTTGGTCATGATGAACAATCTTTTTGATATACTGCTGTATCCGGTTGGCTAGAATTTTGTTCAATATTTTCGCATCTATGTTCATCAGAGATATTGGTCTGTAGTTTTCTTTTTTGGTTGTGTCCCTGTCTGCTTTTGGTATCAGGGTGATGTTGGCTTCATAGAAGCTGGCAGGGAGTATTCCAGTGTCTTCAATATTCTGGAAGACTTTTAAAAGTAGAGGTATTAGTTCTTCTTTGAAAGTTTTGTAGAATTCATTTGTAAAACCATCTGGTCCAGGACTTTTATTTTTGATAACTGTTTCAATTTCATTAGCTGGGCCTGTTCATGTTATCCACTTCCTCTTTACTTAGTTTTGGAAGTTGGTAGGTATCTAGGAAATCATTCATTTCTTCCAGGTTCTCTAGCTTGGTGGCATATAGTTGTTTATAGAAGCCTTGCATGATATGTTGAATTTCTGCAATGTCTGTTGTGATATCTCCTCTTTCATTTACTATCCAATTTATTTGGGTCTTCTCCCTTTTTTGTTTTGTGAGTCTGGCTAAAAGTTTGTCGATTTTGTTTACTCTTTCGAAGAACCAACATTTACTTTCATTGATCTTTTGTATAGCTTTCCTATTCTCAATGTTATTTATTTCTGCCCTAACTTTAGTGATTTCTGTCCTTCTGGTTGCTTTAGGATTCCTTTGTTGTTCTTCTTCTAGGTCTTTAAGATGTGCAATCAGGCTGTTTATTTGTGCCTTTTCTTGTTTCCTAATGTGTGCTTGTATAGCTATGAACTTCCCTCTTAGGACTGCTTTAGCTGTGTCCCAAATATTTTGATAGCTTGTGTCTTCATTTTCATTGAACTCTCGAAACATTTTGATTTCTTCCTTGATCTCCTCTTTGACCCAGAAGTTGTTAAGAAGTGTACTGTTGAGCTTCCACATTTTGGGACTGTTACTAATCTTTTGTTGATTTTTAAGTGTTAGTTTAATTCCACTGTGGTCTGAGAAGATGCTTGGGATGATTTTAGTGCTCTTGAATTGGCTGATGCTGTCTTTGTGGCCTAACGTATGGTCTATCCTTGAGAATGATCCATGTGGATTTGAGTAAAATGTGTATTCCAGTTTCTTGGGATGAATGACTCTGAAAATGTCCAATAGTTCTAGTTTATCTATCTCTTCATTTAGCTCCCTTAAGTCTTTACTGATTTTCTCCCTGGATGATCTGTCAAGTTGAGATAGTGGGGTGTTGAAGTCCCCTACTATGATTGTGTTACTGTTAATATATTGCTGTAGCTCTTTCAGTAGAAGTTTGATGTATTTAGATGGCTTCTCATTGGGTGCATAGATATTAATAATTGTTAAGTCCTCTTGATTGACTGATCCTCTGAGCATTAAGTAGTGTCCATTCCTATCTTTTTTAATCTTATCTATTTTAAAGTCTATCATGTCAGATATGAGAATAGCTGTTCCTGCCCTTTTTTGTGGGCCATTGGCTTGTATGATAGTTTTCCATCCTTTCACTTTAAGTCTGTGTTTGTCTTGTTGAGTTAGGTGAGTTTCCTGTAGACAACATATTGTTGGGTTGTGTTTTCTGATCCATCTTCCTACTCTGTGTCTTTTAATAGGTGAATTCAGGCCATTGACATTGATTGATATCAAAGATTGAAGATATTTTAACGCCATTCTTGTAGAGTTTTAGAGTGTTTTGATATATGTCCTATTTGTGGTGGTCTGGTTGTTTATAGGAGACCTTTCAGAACTTCTTTCAGGGCAGGCTTGGTGATGGTTGCTTCCTTCAACTGTTGCTTGTCTGAGAAGGTTTTGATGCTTCTATCTAGTCTGAATGACAGTCTAGCAGGATATAGTATTCTTGGCTGAAAGCCTTTCTCATTGAGCACTCGATAGATATCTTGCCATTCTCTTCTGGCCTGTAGTGTTTGTATGGAGAAGTCTGCTGCTAATCTTATGGGTTTTCCTTTGTAGGTGACTCTTTGTTTTTCTCTTGCAGCCTTGAGGATCCTTTCTTTATCCTTATTCCTTTCCAATCTAAGTATGACATGTCTTGGTGTCTTTAGGTCTGGGTTAATTCTGTTTGGGACCCTCTGGGCTTATTGAATCTTTATGTCTTTGGTGTTGTCTAGACTAGAGAAATTTTCAGCTATTATGGCCTGGAGAATGCTTTCTTCCTCCCCTTCTCTTTTTTCCTCTGGTAAGCCAATAATGCGTATATTGTTTCTTTTGAAGTCATCCCATAGGACTCTGTTGTTGTTTTCAGCATCTCTTAATCTCTTTTTGAGATCTCTTACTTCTTTTTTAGTTGTCTCTAATTCATCCTCAGTCTTGCTAATTCTGTTTTCAGCCTCATAGATTCTATTCTCTCTGCCCTCTACTGCTTTCTGGAGTTCATCTATTTTGTTGCCCTGCTCTGATACTGTTTTAGCTTGTTCAGCTAGTTGCTTTCTTAGCTCAGCAATTTCAGCTTTCAGCTCTCTAATAACCATGAGATAATTAGAATTTTCTTCCATTTTCTCATTTGTTGTTCCTGCATTTCTGATTACAATTTTTTCAAATTCTTTACTCACTCCTATTATTATTTCCTTAGCTAATGTTTGGATGTTGAACTCATTTTGTGCTTCACCCTCTGGAGGAGTTTTAGCTGGACTCTTGTCCTGGTTCGAGTCTCCAATATTTTTTCTTGTTGTTTTAACCATTTTATATATGTTAACAGTTTTTTCAATCCCTGAGTTGGAGCTCAGTGGTGTAAAAGCCTCTTTTTTTTTTTCTTCCCTGTAGGCTATGGGTGCCTGAGGGCTTTTAAACTATCAATAGGCTTCTTAGCTTAATCACTGACTCCTGACCAAGCAGGGTGTGGCAGAGATAATCTAGTGGTTATCCAAAGAGACTTTCACAGCCCCTCAGCTATGCCACCGAGGTATAGGTCTTCTCCTGAGTTTCCCCGGTTAGATCTCTGTACCCTGGTGTCCCTCCCTGTTGCTGCTCCAGATTCTGAGGGTAGTAGCAATGGAGACTAAGAGTTGCACTTAGTGAGTCTCTGGGGAGTCCTTTCCTCCCTTCAGCTGTCCCCTTGTTGTGGAGCAGACTGGAGGTGGTGTCTCCACTGATAAACTGTTGAACTGTTAGCAGCCACTTAATCTCTCCTTAGGCCCCACTCTCCTCTCTGTCACCAGCCACGCGTGTTTGTACTCACGAGTGATTTACTGGGTTCCTGTGGTCATTCTAGTCCTGTCTTGTTTCTGTCCGGGTGGTCTCCTTTGGTATTCCTAGTAGATCCGGGAGAGGAGAGGAGAGGAGAGAAAGCGATCTGCTGCTCGTAGCTCCGCCTCTGGAAGTTGAATCCCAGACTTCTACTTTAAAACTGAAACCTAATAAGCTTTACCTAGAGGAGTGAAGCTGAATGTAAAAACCATCTACTATGGAAATTGCCATATATAATCTGAAGAAGTCAATTCGCACCAATTATCTATATGAAAAGGAAAATACACTGAAATAGCCTTGGAAAGAAGTACTGATCCAAATACTTAGGACCCAGGCGATGTCAGTGTTGAAAGAAATAGGGTTTTAACATGAATGAGAATTAGAACACGAATTTAATGAAAAATATGCTGTTCATTGGAACTCATTTACATTATTATTATTTTATAATGAATCTCTGATAGAATTATATGAATATTTTATATGGTTTAGGCTTAAATGAATATATGATTAAAATGAGAACTCATGAAGTCATTGGTGTACATATACATGTGATCATATATTCTTGAAGATCTTATAAAATTTGAGATGTCTCTGAAAATAGAGGAAATATAAACGTGCTAGCGTTTTCTTCATTTTTGTTTGTTTAGCATTCAAATAGTAAATGAGAGTCCAGTCCCATACTCAAAATCCTAAGGAGGCCACTCCTGAAGTTTGGGATTATTTAATTTATTTGATTGTTTATGGTTTTTATTTGGATCTTGATAATTTATAGCATAGTTGTTGACATATGGGTACAATTTCTCATTTCCTTCCGATAACTTTCTCCAAGACATGCTCACCCCCAATCTCAGTCTGTGCACCAGGATCCTTCTCCCTCTCTTTCTCCTCTCTCTTCTTTCCCTTTCTTCTCCAGAGTCCTTTGCTTTAGTGCAATCTTAATTAGCCATGGCAAGTGAATTGTGGTCAAGAAAACTACACTGTCTCAGCTGTTCAAAACTTTGTGTGTGCACCATCAGTGTTTGCTTGGTGGAATCAAAAATCAAGGAAGCAATACATTGGAAGATGAAATCCCGGACCAACACACATAGAACTTTTGAAATAATGTAAAGCATTGTGTACACATGAAGCCTGCTGTTGGGTAGTATTATTAGGGGCAGAGTTGATTATGATTGCAGTTAAGCTTGAAGCATGACTCTGACTTCTTAGTGTGGCCCTGGAAATTTTCATTTGTTAGTTAAAAAATTCATAATGTGGAGGCTGGTGCACCTGGTTGAGTGTACATGTTAACAGTGCTCAAGGACCTGGGTTCGAGCCCCTGGTCCCCACTTGCAAGAGGAAAGCTTTGCGAGTGGTAAAGCAGAGCTGCAGGTGTCTCTGCCTCTCTTCCTATCACCTCCTTCCTTTGCAGTTTCTGACTGTACCCAATAAATAAAGATAAAAAGTTTGAAAAAAATCCATAATGTGCTTTTTATTGGTTTTAAAAAGGAGCAGGATAATTTTTTTTTTTACCCTCTTTATGTCATATGTTTGCGATGTAGTGACAAGGAGGATTCAAATAGTTTTGACGAGAAATAGAGTGGTAATAGTAGTTGAATGCTTGATTCCAATGTTTACTGAGTTTGCAACCTCCAGCAAGTTGATTTTTCTGTAAGATGTTATTGGTGAGGTAAGGAAATGATCCAACCTGTCTTTGGGAGATGTCAATATTGTAGAAGTGGATGGTGAATTCACAAACCCTGAAACCCACAGGACCTTCAGACTTACTCGCTTTTGTCATTTATTTTCTCTACTAAATTTTCCTTACAAATTGAATGTGCTCTGATGATATGTTGTTCATCAGAACAGATCTGCTGCTTTCCACCGAAATGTTTCCTTGCCCCAATTCTTAGTCCTGATGCAGCTTTTCCCCGAGACTGAGATGTCTTGTTTTGAATTGATGCATCATTACAAAGGTTCATACTTGATTCATATTTTCTTTTTTACAATCCTAATATCCTTTTACTTGTCTAGTATCCCATTAGTAATCCTACATTAAGCTTAATTTTCATGTCTTTTTAGGCTGTGGCAATTAATTGGACTTGTAGTTGAGAACAATGACAATATTAAGGAGTTGGCCTGGCACTTTGAGAGTATCACTCAACTGGATATGTATGATTTTTTTTTTTAAAGATAGGGTTGTATCTGCCTAATCTTATTTGTTTCCACTAACTGTTCAATGTAAGTTTTATAAGATATACTGCTTTCTTGAATTCAAATCTCTCTTCATAAGCTTATCCTGATTTTCACTTGCATTTATTTTTTTGACATCTGTTAGATATTAGATACATATCTCAAGATGAATACATTAAAATGGAGTTCTTGATTCTTTCCAAAATTCTGCCTTCTTCCTTCATGTCTGTCCTTTACTTGCTCAGCTTTAAAACTGAAAGAAAATCAAAAACAAACAAAATATGTGGATTATGTATGATTCCCATGTTTCCATCATCAGCCACATAGTAATCACTCTTACATTTCCAACCCATCCACTTTTTTCTTTCTTAACCTTAACAAAAATATCACAGCATTTGACCTGACGTATTGTCACAGACTTCTAACAGGGACTAATTCAGCTCACTTTGGAACAGACAGACTGTAAAGTACAAAGAGTAAATAAACAGGATCATATCAATTCTTGGAGTGAAAATACTGAGATATTTTTTTCCTGATTATCTTAGAACTAACACTCAGTTTTTCTTCATATAACCTACAAATTTATTCATGAACTGGCTCTTTCCCATCTTTATATAGCTTTTTTTTCTTTATCTTTTCCATTCTTCACCTCCATATTATCTTCTAGTTACTTGGCCTCCAAGCCCCGTTTCCAGCCTTGCTAGCTATATGTTCCACCCAGAATGTACTTGCTTGGGTTTTCTCAAGTCTCTCTCATTCTCATCTTTCAAGTCAGCCCTTACATGTCATTTTCTTAGAAATAGCATTTTTGGATTCCTTTCTGCAAATTGACTTCCCCAGCTACTTTTATTTTGAAATTATTTTTTTTTTCTCCTATATGTCACTTGTCTCAAGCTGTACTTATTTTGTTATTGAATTTCTACATTTACTCTTTTGATCTGACCTTCCTTACTGGAATGGAAGTTCCACAAAACAAAAAAGTCTAAATAGGACATTTAGGTGATTTTATATTCCCATGCTAACTGGAAGTGACTAACACAGGTGGATTGGTCTTCAGTAAGCCTTTGTTTAATCAATACACGCTAATATATAAGACACAGATAGAATACCAAAACAAGGCAAAAGTCTGATGGAGGGGAAAAGCACATACACAGATTACTACATTATAATGTCACTCAAACGGGCTACAGATTGAGGTATGTGAAAGTAACATTGAAAAGTAGGAGAGGAACAGTCCATTCTCATTGGGAATGATTTGAGAAAAGAGAGAAGAGGTTAAAGTGAGCCAAAAGCACTTTTTTTCTTTGTTTGTTTCTTTCTTTCTTTCTTTTTTTTTTTTTAGGAATAAAAAGATAAGGAAAAATAAGACTAATAGCAAGCAGTTTTTTTGTTTTGTTTTGTTTTGTTTTTTTAACCAGAGCACTGCTCAGCTCTGGCTTATGGTGGTGCAGGGGATTGAATCTGGGACTTTGGAGTTTCAGGCATGAGAGTCTCTGTTTGCATAACCATTATGCTATCTACCCCTGCCCTTTAATTTTTTCTTAATATTTATTTATTCCCTTTTGTTACCCTTGTTGTTTTATTGTTGTTATTGATGTCATTGTTGTTGGATAGGACAGAGAGAAATAGAGAGGGGAAGGAAGAGGGGAAGGGAAGATAGACACCTGCAGACCTGCTTCACCGCTTGTGAAGCAACTCCCCTGCAGGTGGGGAGCCAGGGGCTCGAACCGGGATCCTTACACTGGTCCTTGAGCTTTGCACCACCTGCGCTTAACCTGCTGTGCTACCACCCAACTCCTACAAGCAGTCTTAATACTTAAAATGGCTGGTGAACATGTGGGGTATTGTGGAATTACCCAGACATGCAGCACTCACCAGGTCCTCTCACATGTGCTGCTATAGTTCATATCTTCACATGACTTCATGGAAAGAAGAGTAGAGCATTGTTCATGGAGTCTTCCATTTTTTTCTTTTTAAATGAATGAAGAGAGTTTTTCCTAGACATTGCAGGATAATTTGATATTAGTTGCTTAAACCTATACCAACAAGGAGACATCCTTTTTTTTTTTTTTTTCTTTTTGAGTTCTACTGAAATACATCTTAAGGAATTGAGGATAGGAGACAGAGTTTACCACATATGTATATACTTGCCACATTGCGGTCCTAGCTCAAGGCCTAATATTACACAGGAGCTGCTATGTCACCTGAGGAAACCTAATTCCTTGGCTATCCATGTCTATCACCCATCTATCACCCATCAATCTATCTATCTTGTTTGTTTAAATTCAATTTAACTACTTCTGTTGTTTTCTTATACTTTCAGATATATATTCAAGAAAACTTTGTCAAATGCTTTTTTTCTGTAGATGCGTTCCCTATGTTTTATTTTAAGAGAGAGTTCTATATTTGGAACTCAGTTTTAGATCTTTGATCAGTTTTGAGCTTATATTTTGGTATAGAATATAAATTGAGAGTTCCACATCACTCATTTGCATGTGAATATAAAGTAGCCTTATAGAGATTATTTTTCCTTTGAATCATCTTGACACTGTTGCTAAAAAATCAATTGAACATAGTCTAACAATTTATATAAATTATATTAGACATAATTATGAGAGTATCTCACACTTCTGTCTTATTGGTTTACATGCCTATCTATGCCATACATTATTAATTTTGATATCAGAGCTTTGTAGCAGATTTTGAAATTAAGTTAGGGTTTAAAATTACAATAGCATTACACTTAGAAATATATATTAAATTTCCCAAATTAGGAATACTGCTCTGTTTATATTTCCCCATTTATTTCATTAGTTTAGTACATTTCAGTGTATGAATCTTGTGTCATCTTTATTTTAATCCTTTTATTGGTCATGTAAAATATGTCTTAGCAATATTTTGGATTGATAATTTCTAGTTTATAAAAATAGAACTGATTTACTAAGTGACTATGAGACTTATATTTTGATATAAGTACCTATTCTTAACAGTGTGTAACTATTCTTTAGAATTTTCACTTCATTTGTGACTAGAGATAGTTTCTTTAATTTTTTAAATTATCATTTATTTATTTGATAGAGACAGTCAGAAATTGAGAGGGAATGGGGAGTTAAGAGAGGGTGAAAGACAGATGCCTGCAACACTGCTTCACCATTCATGAAGCTTCCCCCTGCAGGTGGGGACTGGGGGCTTGAACCTATGTCTTTACGCATTGTAACATGTGCGCTCAACCAGGTGCGCCACCACCAGCCCCAATAGTTTCATCTATTCTGTCAAATAAAGATGCCCATTATTTCTGTTTTCCAAGATTAAGTGTCCTGATTAGACCTCTCAATACTATGTTGAGTAGAATTAGATACATGGACATCCTAATTGGATACATGGACATCTTAGGGCCAAAGCTACTTTTTCACTGTTGAATGTCATGAGATTTGTTGTGATATCTTAAAAGACATCGTTTTTTTTCTTTTTATCATTTTTATTGGTGGTATTAATGACTTACAGTGCAGACATTGACACATGGGTACAATTTAATTGGGCACCAGGACCTTAAGTATCTCTACAGCCCTCCCAGAGTCCTTTGCTTTTATATAATGCACTGTGCCCAGTTCATGTTTCATTTTGCGTTTTATTTATTCATTCCTGCATAAAAGTGAGATCCTTTGTATTTGTCCTTCTCTTCTCGACTTTTCTCACTTAATTTTTTGTCTTCTAATTTCACCCAAGATGATGCAAAAGAGATGACTTTGTTATTTTTAAGAGTTGAGGTAGTCGGACGGTAGTACAGCAAGCGCATTAAGCACACATGGCACAAAGCGCAAGGACCAGCATAAAGATCCCGGTTCGAGCCCCCAGCTCCTCATCTGCAGGGGAGTCGCTTCACAGGTGGTGAAGCAGGTCTGCAGGTGTCTGTTTTTCTCTCCTACTCTCGGTCTTCCCCTCTCCATTTCTCTCTATCCTATCCAATAATGACAATAAATATTAAAAAAAAAGAATTGAGTAGTATTCCATTATGTACATATACAATGGTTTATATAGTCCTCAGACATCTGGGTTGCTTCCAAGTTTTGGCTATTAACGAATTGTAATACTATGAACAAAGGCATACATAATTTTATTCTGATAGGTATATATATATGTGTGTGTGTGTATATATATATATATATATATATATTTAATTTTTTTCTTTTTATTTATTTTCCCTTTTGTTGCCCTAGTTTTTTTTATTGTTGTTGTAGTTATGGATGTCGTTATTGTTAGATAGGACAGAAAGAAATGGAGAGAGGAGGGCAAGACAGGGGGAGAGAGATAGACACCTGCAGACCTGCTTCACCACCTGTGAAGCGACTCCTCTGCAAGTGGGTGCCCGGGGCTTGAACCGGGATCCTTAAGCTGGTCTTACACTTTGCACCATGTGAGCTTAACCTAATGCGCTACTGCCTGACTCCCAATAGGTATATTTTTTATTAGTAATTTACAAAATTACAAAATATCAGGAGTACAATTCCACACTATTCTTAACCACTGAGGTTCTGTATCCCCATTCCCTCCACTGAAAACTGCAGTGGTTCTCACAAGGTCACATATATGGGTTGACTATTGTTTCTACAAATATCTATCTATCTATCCATCTATATTTGCTCATTTTTATATGGGCCTGTCTTCTTGTAAGCCACAGTCACACCTATTATTACTACCAAATTTTGTTTGTCTGGAGAATGGACTCTAAGGAGAAGTAACAGTGTACAAACAAGAAAAAAAATGTAATATGTGTTGCTTTGGTTTTTTAAAAGATGAAGAAAGATAGATTTGAATGTGTTTGTATGCAGGATGACAGAACTTCTGGGATGTGCAGGGTGGTAATCTGGCAAAGATTGTCCAACTATACCAGACTTTAGTCACATAGGGCTACTGAGAAATGAAAATTCATTTCCTTGCTTGTTGTCTTTATTTTTCACGTATGACAAAAGTTAACATTTTATTCCATCTTTAGTGAGCTGAATTGATAGCATTCTGTAAAATTTTAGCTTTATAGCTTCATGATTTTCTGTATACCATATTATATGCATGTTACAAAACAATTACCATAATAAGACTAGTTACCTGTTTTTGTGTACCTGGTGAGAATATATGAGATAAATCTTCTTAGGTTCTTACAAGTACACAACACAGAATAGTTAACTTGCAATTTCAGTTCTATACATTATGTCTCTAGTATTTACTCATGTTCTAAATGTAGGTTTATAGCCTATGATTGCCTTTGCACACTCCCCCAGCATGGCTGGTACTTACCCTATTAAAGAATGGAGATAGAAAATGATTGCATAATTCCAGAATATTCTCCTTGAAGAATTGCCCTATGGCCTGTCAGTGCATTGATCTGTGTTTCTTCCTTTCTCATGGACAAGAAAGAGAAGTTAATTTTGAAGGGAAAACAGCCATAGACATTAACATTTAAAGTGATTAAATTGTTTTACTAATGTAACATACTAAATCAATTATCATTGATGCAAGTGAGATGAATTTGTTTATGCCAACAGTTCAATAAAATACATTCCTATAAATGAATATGCATGCCAGGAGTTTGGGGGGAGACAATATTGTCTCGTGCTTAAGAAATGATACTATGATGTCAGACTTCTTATTTATATTCTACATTAAAACAAATGAAAAGATATTCATAACCCTCCATTTCTTCATAGGTACTATGGAGCTGTTATTTTTTTATTGCTTTTGTACTGTTTGGATAAAAAAAAAGAACAAAACTTAAAGCACAATGTCTAGCACATTTTAATTCTTACTGAATCACAAATAAATACCTATGAAAACAAGTGAAAAACAGATGGTCAAATAAATAACATAATTTTACTGAACAGCTATAGTATGGTTATGTCTACTTCACGTCCTGTGTGAAGCTCACAGATTTAATAGGGAATGTATTTGATGTGCATTCATGTGAATGTGCTGAACATTCTAGATATGAAGCAATTTCAAGAAATTGTTTCGTGCATATAATGACTGGGATGGAAACATCTTGAAATATCCAAAAGAAAGAAGTTACTTAGTCTATTTAGGCTAGGCTTTGTTTCTCAAGGAACTGCTGTTGTATTAATATAAACAATGTTCATAAACTACTTTGCCTGTTAAACACCATAGGGGTAGGATTTATAATATTTCATTTCTTGAACTGTTATGAGAATGAGGGGGAAAAAAGACTGTAGGTGTGCTTAGTTTTGCCGTGGAAATGTGTGAGTTCTTTATAATTAAAGATATTAAAGTCGTCAGGATCTTTTTCATACCAATTTCAATGGTGTGTTTTTGCTCTCAAAGAAATCTATGACAAAATGGTAGAGTGATTTGTTTTATGACTGAGTGCACAGATCAAGAGTTTTCAGTGAATTACCAGAGACCTTCCCACTACTGGTACCAGCCAGGGTTTGTATCACACCCTGTGAAGTGGGGTCTCAGAGCAGAGTTGCACTTGACTGCACTGCTCTGCCCCCTACCGTCTCCCATGGGTCCTTGCTGCAGTATCACTGGGACAGGAAGTTAGGCTGGGTTCTGAGGTTTCAATTGGGAAAGAAACATTAGAAAAGTGTAAATCACTCATTATTTTGCTCTAGTCATGCTTGGGATGCATGCAGAAAAGCCTCGAGGTCTTTCAAAAGGCCACTAGGCATAAATTGCCAATAAAAATCTGTAGGTACTTATGAAGAATATCTGTAGATGCACTTAAGTGTCATGTTAAAAATTAGATCATTTATTTCTGTTTCATTCATTTTCATGTTACCCTCTCATGAGTATTTTGACAGGCTCCTTATTTTCCCAAGGACTTGGATATTTGTGTTTTCTTCTCTGAATAATTAATATCTTCAGTTACATCAGTGGATTTCATAATATTCTCTATTACTGTTGGTCTTCTTAGAATATATCCCTCTTGTAATTTAAATGGAGTTATGTAAAAGATTTTCTAATATTTAATTTATATTTGAATCAGTGTTGCAGCAGAATTTGGTTTGTGAAATACTGTGCAGTATTTTTTTTCTATTGATTTGCTTCCTTAAAAATTATTTGGGCAGAATTATGCTCTGAAGTAGTTCAAATGGCTTGTAAATTTATCTGCTCTTCACAGCAGTCTGTTTTCATGTAATTGATGTTTTAGTCACTGAAATTACCTCATGAACAATTAGTAAATAGCTATTATGACAGTCTAAAGTGGCTGTCATATTGGTTCATGCACAATCATTTCTGAGCATCCAGGGTGCACAACACTAAGAGCAGCTGAAAAGAATGTACATGGGCACGGATGCCAGCCTTCACCTCTTGCTCCAGAGTCCCTTTCTTGCTTGCCTTCCAGCTGGTGCAGGTCCTGATCTTGAACTTACCGAACTCTGTGAGGCTACAGCTTGAGCATCACCACAGAGTAGCCTTTTATTTCTCAGTGCTCTTCCAGCCACTGAACACCCTGGGAATGTAGAGCTGGACTTTCTGACAGGGAAGTTCACTACAGGACAGGTTGGAATTGCTCACAGGGAACAGGTACTCTCTGAGCTTGGTCGGAGAGGCCATAGAGAGAGTATAGGCAGAAGACAAGACACTAGACTAAAAAGCATCTGAGGTACCTTCAGGCTCTCATGATCAGTGATTTCTGGATGTCTGTGGGGTCTGTACCCTAAGGTTTTCTAGCTTAGTTCCACAGACTTGCAGTTAGTCTTCTCTGTGCCTCAGATAAGAGGCTTTGTTGCTTCAGGCTGTTCTTAAGCATGCCTAGTCAGAGGCAGGTGAAGAACACAGATACTGGAGCAGCAAGTCAGCACATCTATGACATTTCATCCTTCTGGATGGGTTTTTTTTGAAAAGCATCTTCTATCTCTGTAGATTCCTGCCATGAGGTACTTGAACACTCACAGCTTTTTTTTTTCTTCTTCTTTTATTTATTTTTTTTTTCATTTTTTATTTAAGAAAGGATTAATGAACAAAAACATAAGGTAGGAGGGGTACAACTCCACACAATTCCCACCACCCAATCTCCATAACCCACCTCCTCCCCTGATAGCTTTCCCATTCTCTAGCCATCTGGGAGCATGGACCCAGGGTCGTTGAGGGTTGCAGAAGGTAGAAGGTCTGGCTTCTGTAATTGCTTCCCCGCTGAACATGGGCGTTGACTGGTCGGTCCATAATCCCAGTCTGCCTCTCTCTTTCCCTAGTAAGGTGTGTCTCTGGGGAAGCTGAGCTCCAGGACACATTGGTGGGGTCTTCAATCCAGGGAAGCCTGGCCAGCATCCTGGTGGCATCTGGAACCTGGTGATTGAAAAGAGAGTTAACATCACAGCTTTTAATCCAAGTCAGTGATGCCTGGATGTAAGGTCCTCTAGAAGCCCACCAGAGCTGGACGCATGCCCAGTGTCCCTGAGCTTGACTGCACATCCCAAAGTCAATTTAACTGTGAAGGTCAGTGACAGGCCCAGGTCTGTACCAGTGGTTGGAGGACTTGGCCAGTTGGTACCCATCCCCCCCTTTGCTGGTCAGCCTCCTTGCTGCCCTCAAGCATCCAGTAATGTCTTTTCTCCATGACCTCGGTGATGGAAAAATTGGCTAGTCTCTCTGAATCTACACTTACATATATTTTTTTTTTAATTTTTTTTTAATATTTATTTTATTTATTTATTCCCTTTTGTTGCCCTTGTTGTTTTATTGTTGTAGTTATTATTGTTGTTGTCGTTGTTGGATAGGACAGAGAGAAATGGAGAGAGGAGGGGAAGACAGAGAGGAGGAGAGAAAGATAGACACCTGCAGACCTGCTTCACCGCCTGTGAAGGGACTCCCCTGCAGGTGGGGAGCCGGGGTTTGAACCGGTATCCTCATGCTGGTCCTTGTGCTTTGCGCCACCTGCGCTTAACCCGCTGCGCTACAGCCCGACTCCCTACACTTACATATTTTTAAGGTACTTGTTTCCTCTAAAATATTTTGCCTTCTCTATGGATATTTAGATTATATACCACTCTACTTTCAGCACTGGAATGGTAGCTATTACTGGAGAATGATCAATGTTATCTCAGATTTTCAATATTATTTTGTGAGGTGTTATGTAATTTTAAAGCATCATCTTGTCTTTATATCTACTTTTCTTACTTACTGTCATTTCTCTTTTTACTTTATTAAATTCAGTGACAGTTTACAACATTTATGTTTATCAAAAGAATCAGCTTATGAAATTTGTGTTTATCTGAGTAGGTGTACATACATGAATATTTTAATTTGACTTGAGAAAATAAATAGTTTGTAATCATTCTTGCAATATGCTTCTTCCCCCCTTACATGTTTTCCTTCACTTTACTGAGATGATCTCAAGAAAAGGCCATTCATGTTGGCAGGGCAATGAGTAAAATACTGGGAATGAAAAAAAAATCATGTAATCCTTAGCAGAAAACACCCAAGTGAGTTAACTTATTATATAATAAATTTGATTAGTCACCAACGTACAAATTATATATATCCCCCATCCCTCTTTTCATGATTACTGACTCACTTATATAAGCACTGTCATGAAAACGTAATTTCTTTATTACAACAAAACATTAAATTTTGGATCTGAAAATGCTGCAGATTTCTTGTCAGTAAATTAACAGTTTTTCTCATAAAGCATGTCATGCTCTGATATGAACAAACCAGACTCAGCAATAAAACGAAAAGTCCATTGAAAAACGGGGAACATAATGCGGATATTCTTCTCCGAAGAAGAAATCCAAAGGGCCAATAGACATTTATTTTTATTTCATTGAAAAATAATTTTTAGGTATTCATTATTAGATAAGGACAGAGAGAAATTGAGAGGGAAGGGGAAGAGGGAAAGATACAGTGAGACACCTGCAGCCCTACTTTAACACTGATGAAGCATTCCCCCTGCAGGTGGAGACCAGGGGCTTGAACTTGAGTCTCTGAGCATTGTAGTGTGTGCCACTGCCTCAGCCCCAAGTCTTGTTTTCTGTCCCACCTCAGAGTGAAACTATCTGGCACTCAGCCTTCTCCTTCTGGCTTACTGTGTTCACCATGATTCCTTCCCTTCCAGCTCTATTCATGTTGTAGGTCATGCCATCATTTCTATCAGCTGTGTAGTACTCCACTGTGCATAGATACCATGGTTTCCTTAACTACTCGTTTATTTTTAGATCGTTGTTTTCCAAATGTTAGTGATTATAAAAAAACAGCCATGTACATAGGTGTGCATGGGTTTCTTTGGATGTGTGCTTTTATGTTCTTAGAAGATAATGCTCATCTGAATATCTTCTTTGGTGAAGATGCTGGTAATTTTTCTGCCGGTCTTAACTTTTTTCCCTGTTGTTGAGTTTTCTGAGATCTCAGCTCACTTTATTTGTTGATTTTGGCTATTAGTCTTTTGGAGTATAACATGTAAATATTGAGTATTATGAAGATCGTGTTTCTACTTTTGGTGATGACTTATTTTGCTTTGCAGAAACTTTTCAGTTTGATTGTTTCAGGTTCATTGTTTCGTTATTACTATTATCATAATGGGAGTGGAATGTTTGCGCGCTTCCCCTTTTTTCTGAAGGCCTTTTATCTTCCCTAGTAGTGACTGTGGGAGATAAGGGGTGGAGAGAGACAGAGAGAGAGAGAGAGAGAGAGAAAGAAAGGAGGGGGAAGAGGGAGGTAAGTATCTTTACTGCTTGTTTTTTTTTTTTTTCCCAGCAAGTAGGGACCAAGGGCTTGAATCCATGTTCTAACAGGTGTGCTATCAACTGGCTCCTTATCCTATTGGCTTATTTTTTTCTTTTTTCTTCTTGTTGAGTTCGATTCTCTAAAGGCATTTTCCAAAGCAGGTATCATGTAGCATTCTGCCAGCTGTTACTGTGGTTATATTTAAAACACAATTGCGTGAATTCTGCTTTAATCATGAAAACTAGACTGTTTGGTAGACAAGTAGATTTATTGGACACGATCTGCACTGACCTAGTTGACAACAGCTATTTCTACTTTGATAGAAATATCTTCATGAATTCCTGCACATTTTTTATTGTTGTAGTTATTATCATTGTTGTTGATGTCATCATTGTTGGATAGGACAAAGAGAAATGGAGAGAGGAGGGGAAGACAGAGGGGAGAGAAAGATAGACACCTGCAGACCTGCTTTACCACCTGTGTAGCGACTCCCTTGCAGGTGGGGAGCCGGGGCCTCAAACCGGGATCCTTAAGCCAGTCTTTGCTCTCTGCGCCATGTACACTTAACCCACTGCACTACCATTCAACTCCCAATTCCTGCACATTTTATATAGTTGCCCAACTATGTAGAACTATGATCTTGGGGGGGTCCCCATTAAACTAATATAACAGGAAATTTTATTTCTGTATTAACATCCAACCATTAATTTGTTTATTGCTTTTTTATAAATATTGCAGATGTCTATAAATTAGAAAGCTAAATTAAAACCAAATACCAACTCTCAGAAAAAAACAAACAGTTCTCCCTGGTTCTTATCAATAGCATGCAGTTTCTTTGATAAAGCTGTTCGTGTAATGTTGCAAGGTAGAATGGTCTTAATGCCTCTTTCATGGGAAAGACCTTATCACACATTTTCTAGTTATTTGGATAGTCTAATAATCATTGTGCTGTATTTATAAGCATATTAATTTTATGCTGTTTAATTCCTGTGTCACCTGAAAAAAATTAGTTTCATGAAGACAATAATTCTCTTTGATTAGTTCATGATTCTCTCAATTATTTATTTTTTATATTTATTTATTTTTTTCTTTTTTACCAGAGCACTACTCAGCTATGGCTTATGGTCGTCCAAAGGATTGAACCTGGTAATTTGGAACCTCAGGCATGAAAATCTCTTTGCATAACCATTATTCTATCTACCCCTACCAATATTTATTTATTTTCACTTTTCTTGCCCTTGTTGTTTTTTATTGTTGTTGTAGTTATTATTGTTGTTGGACAGGACAGAGAGAAATGGAGAGAGGAGGGGAAGACAGAGGGGGGGAGAGAAAGATACACACCTGCAGACCTGTTTCACTGCCTGTGAAGCGACTCCACTGCAGGTGGGGAGCCAGGGGCTCAAACCAGGATCCTTAGGTAGGTCCTTGCACTTTGTGCCAGGTGTGCTTAAGCTACTGCACTACTGACTGACTCCCAATTCTCTTGATTTTTTACCCAGTTAAGTAAATGCATAGCAGGCAAGCAAATGAATACCTATATGAATGAGCATGTAGATGGATGAAGATTGAATGAATGAATGAAAAAACATGTTGCCTTTGTCACACACTTACCCACACTTCCTTCAGCTTGGTTCTCTTTCATTTGTAAAAGGTAGAGAGTACCTCACCTCCAGTAGGGGCCTACTTCATTCTCAGGAGCCAAGAATATGGTTGGTTTGAGACCTCCTAATACATATTCTCTGAAGGTGATAACTAGCAAAATCAGAAATGATTTTGGAGATACTGTAACTTAGGTCGTGTAATGTTTTAATGTCTCACAGAACAGCTTTGAGTTTAGAGAAAAAGTCTGTGTTTTTACATCATCTTTGATTTTAACTGAATTGAAAGTTCTGGTGGCCAACTAATTCCTTCCAGCCCACATTTGATTTTTGTCTGTGTAAGAAAAAAAAAAAAAAAAGGAAGTCAGTTCATTGGAAAACCAATTCTCTAGATAATCTCTTTGCCCCTAAATCCACCCTTTCTCTAGTCTTTCAAATTACTTAGATTCAGTTGGATTGGTAATTATTTTTGTTTAAGTTTTCACTACAAAATATATTTCTAAAGATATTTTTGCAAGTATCATGGATATAATTTTATATAAAATCACTGTTGAAGTATTTTAGCATTTACCTTCACACTGTCACAGGAGATGCACTGTGTTTTATATTTAAGACCAGTCTCTGTACCTATGTGTTTTTTGACTTCGTGTCACAGTTCAGTCTTCTTGACACTCTTCTATCCACTCTACCATAGCATATTATCATTTGTGATATTTAAAAATGACACAACTGATTTTCTTTACCAGACAGATAAATGTATATTGTCTAAAACAAAATGCACAGAAACTTGACAAAAGAACATATATATTCAACTGTTACTTCAAACTCAGTATAAGGGCAGATTTATGAAGCAGTATAGATTTATACCTGCTAGAGACATCTGTAGGAAGAAAAAAGCCATAAAATATCCATACAAAATTAAAACAGGAAAAAGATTTAATAGTCTAGGGTTCCTTGATTGACAGTTGAGTGGGATGGGAATCTGTTTCCCAGAATCCGTGCTTGGAACATGTTATCAGAAATGCTAATTTCTTCCAAGAAAGAGGTTATAAATTATATTTACAACAGATTTGAGATATCATTTTTCTCAAGTTTTGTTACTCAGCCCAAACACATTATTTCCAAAATGTAATTTTTCGTCTGTTCATATCTACCAAGTCAAATCTGAATTCTATAGTTTTCTCATTCAAGGTATTTCTCTGGACAGCCTTGTAGCACTGGAAGTTATTTTGGACAGTTTTCTTTCCTTTCTCTTCCATATGCACCTAATTAGCCCCCTCTTTGTTTTGTGTAATGTTTGCACTTTACTCAAGCCCCACTGCTCTCTCTCTCTCTTTAGGCTGTCTGTGTTTGTCAGGCAGTTACAGTAGCTTGGTTATTAGAAATGAACCCTCCTTAGGCCTGTGTTGTAACTACACCCAGAGCAAGCATGTGCAAATGAAATCTCATGCAGTCCAGTCTAAGAGGACTTAGAAGAGAATGAAAATTCTACAGACTCTCCTTTCTCTTGTCTCTCTCAGCATCATACTTTCTGATCTCTAAGAATGCATTTCTCTTGTTACCTGACAAATCACCCAAAGTCAGCTCCTCAAACTAGTGTAAGTATACACTTTCTGTGCTTTAGGGGTCCTATTGGGTAAAGCTGGCTTAGCTTATCTCAAGACTGAAAGTAAGGTATTGATCAGGTGACTCATTCTGTTCTGTAGCTCAGGGGGGTAACACTGTCACTCAGATTTTGCTGACAGTGTTTAGAGTCATAATGGTAAGACTGGGTTACCTAATCTGGTTGGCTTCTTGTTGTTTTCGCCAGGCTGGCTTCACGGGCGGGTAACAGACGATCAGGGACTCATGGTTGAGCTGTAGGCAGTATCTCTTTATTCATGCAGGACGCAGCACAATCTAAGACGAGCTAAGCTAAACTCAAGGTACCGTAAAACTCACAGTGCTGTCTTTATATATACTTGCCAAGTAGGGTGGAAACAGGATGTGACATAGAGAGGGTGGAGAGAAAAGTGACTGGCGAAAATCAGAGTGTGACAAGGAGGGGGCGGAGCAGGCGAGAATCCTATCACTGAACCACCAATGCCCTGGAGGGAGTGCTTTATGTAAATGTAAAAGTGATTTATGTAAATAGACCAAAGCTTTGAATGGGATTAAATCTATCCCTATATAGGCATATGGTTAAGCAGAAGCCAGGGGGGAGCTGGCTTACTATCCAACAGCTTCTGACATGGGGACTTTCCTCAACTCCTTTTATAGATCTATCTTCCTCTGTCTATCATGGTATATAAGTACAAGGGGATATTTTTCAGTAGTAAGAAAAGATGAAATGTGGGGTGGGGGTATAGCATAATGGTTATGCAAAGAGACTTACATGCCTGAGGCTCTCAGGTCCCAGGTTCAGTCCCCCACACCGCCATAAACCAGAGCTGAGTAGTGCTCTGGTTATAAAATAAATGAATAAATAAACTTTAAAAATTATTTAAGAAAAGATGAAATGTCTTTTGTATCAGCATGAATGAAACTGGAGGAAATCATGCTAAGTAAAATAAACCAGAAGGAGAAGGACATAGCTGATGATATGTCACACGTGGGACTTCAAAGCATAGCTATAGGAAATACAGGGTGAAACATGAGTAGGCTATGGTTCACTTCAGCAGACCCAGGGACTTAAATGGGGTGTGGTGGAGGTGAGAAAAAGAGTTGAGAGGGAACTAGTGGTCCAATAGCCTCTGGTGAAATGAGAGGACCTCAGTCACTTCCATGAGGGCTTTGTCTCCAAAAACACTCAGGACTTCAACAAAGGAATTTGAGAACAAAAGTGTTCAATCCAGAAGCAGGTAAGGGTGGTAGAGTATTAGACAGAAAGTATTGTAGCTGAATTACTCTTACAGGCCCAAACTCATTACATTTGATGTCTTTTTCCTCTAACCTCTATTATCCAATCAGTTGCCACTTCTTTTGCTCTGACATTATTTCATACTCTCTAAGTAATTTAATTCCTCAACTTTGGCCTTGAGTCTGTCACTTCATTACCTAATGATTATATAAAAATGATATATTATTTCATCTTATCTGACTCCAGAGGTTCAGATAAGCTGTAGAAATACTGAAATAAGCTGTTTTCGTACTATTATCTAAAGTAAGAATCCAAAATAGAAGAGGTATAAGTCTGTGATATAGGTCACCATGCAAATTATACACTTACAAAGGAAGTTCCATTTAAATGATATCTTAGAAAATGATGGCATTGAATAATAGCCATGCTGGAACATTTTGTTTAAAAAATATTGAAAGATATATTTTATCCCACTGTTTGTTTTTTTTTCCTTATTAGTGATTTAATCATGATTAATAAGAATGTAGGATAAGATGGGTCCAATTCTGTATCCATCCCCTTCACTGGAAGCTTCCCTATCCTTTGTCGCTCTGGGAGCATGGACCAAAATTCTTTATGGAGTTTAGAAGGTTGGGCTTCTGTAATAACTTCTCCAGTGGACATGGGAGTTGACAGGTTGATCCATATCCCCAGCCTGTTTCTATCTTTCCCTAGTGGGGCAGGGCTCTGGGGAGGTGGGGACACATTGTTTAATAATCAGGAACCTAAAGATAAGAATAGAGCAGATGTACTGAGTTTTATTCATTTTATATCCTTGAAATCTAATGATTTGTGGGCCCCCAGTTAACATTGACCAATGTTTGTTGCTTGAATTGGCTGAAACTAAGTGAAAGTGACATAAACATGAAGAGCCACTTGCTTATCATCATGTAACTGTAGGTCATTTTAAAGGTACAGTACCTCATACATTTTAAGGCAAAATTAAAACCATCAGTCAAATGATTAAAAGAAACCCACTTTTGGAAGCTGAAGTAACACAGTCATGTCCTATGCTTCCTTTGTAGGCATACTTTTCCTCATTTAAAATTCTTTTTCCACCTGGTGTGGCTGTGATATTGCCCCTGTCTTATTAAGTGGTCCAGATTTAATGTAGCTTTTTTGTTTTGCTGTACTCATATGATTTATATGGATTTTAGAGAACCGAAATGTCCTCTGATAATCCTCCCTGCAGATGTGCAGGTGAGAACCCCTTATAAGCCTACAGATCTAACAGAAAGCTGGAGAAAACTTTCACCTGGTAAGGACGAACTATTACAGTCCTGAGATTGCTTGTTATTACTCAGTGGTAGCTTATACTGTCCGTATGTTTCCCCTCCCTTTTCTCCAACTCAGTAGGCTACTTACTTTCTTACCAGGGTCCCCATGGTTTTATCTAAACCACTTTCTTTCGACATGAAGAGTCACTCTTATATGAATTACCTCAGCAAGATCTGCCAACAGAAAAGAAATAAGAAGAGATTGTATGCGACTTTTCTTTTCTCCCAAGATTAAGAACACATGAGATTTATATACATATGCATGTGTAATATGTGTGATTACTTACATACATATATTCAAATATTTATTATTAATTACTAGACAAAAGTAATTTCATAAAATGAGTAAACACAGGCATAATCTTTGTTATAAGACCAAAATAAATTATCAGGTATTCTTGTTTATTTATATGATTAACAAGTATTGATTGAGTTCCTACTCTATTATACAATAGTGGAAAACCTATACCTTGTTCTCCAAGTCTTACTATTTTTTATTTCTTTGTGGGGGTGGTGATTAAGTTCCATTCTTTCACTAATTTTTATTGTACAGTTTTCTGTAGTCACCGTGCCAGACATTAGTCACATTATATCTTTAACATTTGTGCTCTCTGACTAACCTCTTCTTTTCCCCAACTCTCACTGCCAGGCAACTACTTTTCTTTTATATTTCATATAAGTTTGACTTTATTCTCCCAAATCTTGTCCTTGCTATCTCTTCCTGTAGACTACTATTTTTAAACCAGAGAACCACTCAGCTCTTGTTAGTGGTAGTCCCCAGGGATTGAACCTGGGACCTCTAGTATTGAAGTCTTGTGTACTACTACAGTGCTAGCTCCTGAACCTTTAGATGACTTCCGTACTTAGATGCCCTTCTGCTCTCAGCTGCCCAGCTGTTCCTATTTACTCAAAAACTCTGTCTCACAGATTTTTTTTTTCTTTTTAGTATGTTCTCAATATTTTGTATCTCTCTTCCCCTCTTTTTTAACTCTATATAGATGGGCGTTTCTGCTCTATGGAAACTATTACTGTGAGCATTGTTTTCCTTTTTACATAAAAGAATATTCATTGTTTATCACATTCTAGGTTGACATTAATCGTTTGTTGAATGTTGAATGAGTAGAACTTTTACCTTTTTATTGGCAAAGATAAATTCATAGGTAGTTCTTCATCACGTTTGTTAAATTATTTCCTATTATTCACTTCTCTTTTAATAATGATCAACAAGATTGTCCTGTCAGAGGGATACAGTTTCCACCACCCGAGTTTCACATCCCATCGCCTCCATTGGAAGGTTCCCTATTCTTTATCCCTCTTAGAGTACGGACCAAAGATCTTTATGGGGTGCAGAAGGCGGAGGTCTGTCTTCTGTTGTTATTTTCTATGCCTGCTACCTTCCAATCTCCAACTCACTGTAGTTTGATTTGTTCCCTTTTTTTTCCTTCCCTAATACTGACTTGAAGTCAAAATGGAGCTGATTTCTAAATTTGATTATGCCATTTTGTCGTTCAATATAGTTGAATACTCTTCTACCTTTTAAGCAACGTTCTTCTGTGACACTATTGTCCTGTCTCCTTTAACTATGTATTTCTTTCTTTTTTAAATATTTATTTTCCCTTTTGCTGCCCTTGTTTTTTTATTGTTGTAGTTATTGTTGTTACTGCTGTTGTCATTGTTAGATAGGACAGAGAGAAATGGAGAGAGGAGGGGATGACAGAGGGGTAGAGAAAGATAGATACCTGCAGACCTGCTTCACCACCTATGAAGTGATTCCCCTGCAGGTGAGGAACTGGGTGCTCAAACCAGGATCCTTATGTTTGTCCTTGAGCTTCAAGCCACATGAGCTTAAGCCACTGTGCTACCACCCGACTCCCTTTAACGATGTATTTCTAAAGATTTGTTTACTTTTCATGAAAGAGAAACCACAGCATTATTTATCTCTGACACATGTTGGTAGCAGGAGTTGAACCTGGGACTTCAGCAATACAGTGGTTTACTAACAATACAACAGTTCCCAGTCCTGACTGCAAGTTTTGTTAAATATTGGGTTGTCAGAAAAGTCTAGTAAAGACCTCTTATTGTATACTTTACATTGATTTGGTCTAGTTCGCCCCCTGTCAGGAAAATTGGTTTAGTCCTGCTAGTTTGCGCGGGCCCACTTGTCCCTGCCCCAAGGAACCCCGACAGAGTTCTAGAGTTCCAGAGTTTGAGAGTTCTTGGCACCGCCGTGGGGGAAGGAGGCAGGAGAGTTCCGTTTGATGATTAGTTTGGGTTAGTTTATGAATCGTTGTTCCTGAATAAAGAAATACAGCTTCCCTGCCCAGCCATGTGTCCTCGAGTCTCTGTGTCTCTGTCTTTGTCTACCACCGCGAAGCTAGCCCGGCCAGCTGGAGCCTCCGAAAATAAACAACAAATGGCACCCACGTGGACCTGACCTGCGCATCTCTCAGATAAGTGAAGACAATTTGACTACCTATGTACTATGGCCTTCTCTTCTGCTTGTGAAGAGATCTCCAAAGGCCTCTGCTCTTTCTTCACGAGACTGTTTTGCTGTTTCTGGAACATTTATCTCTGGACCACTCTGTGGTTTCCACTCGCTCGGGCGCACTCAAAGCAGCCAGCTGCGCCGGGAGGAGTCAGTGGGTGGAAGGAGAGGTGCGGAGCTGCTGTTTCCACCTGGTGGAGCAGCCAGACAGCCAGCCAGCCAGCCGGCCACGCCCGGACAACCCCGCGCACCGCGCCAGCAGCCCCGCAGCCCCGCAGCCCCACATCCTGCAGGAGGCCAACGCCACCACGCAGGAGCCCGATACCACCACACAGGAGCCCGATGCCAACATGCTACATGCAGGAGCCTGATGCCAACACGCAGGAGCCCAAGGCCAGCCCACAAGAGCCGGCTCTCCACCGCGTGGCACAGGGCACTGGACGCGTGATCCCTCCATGCTGCTCGGCCACTGCGAGCAGGACAGCAGACATGGCAGGGCCATGGGGCAGGGCCGCGGTGGCCTATCATGGCCACCACCCCTGGGCACCTCGGCCTGCGCCTTCTACAAGGCTGGCCCGCCTGCCCTCGTGCTATGAATTCTGGACCAATCCCAGACCTCCCAGACCCCCGGGCTCCCTGCCTAAACTGGGTCCCCTGGCCGAGATCTCCAGCTTGGGTCTGAAGGCAGACGAGCTAAAATACGCAGAGATTCATCCAGAGATCACAACCTACAATTCCTAGAAGTGAAGCTGCCCAAGAGACCACCGCTGGACAACACACTCCCCGAACGGCTTAGACAGTACAAATCTAAATTCGTGTTTAAAATGACATGTCTTCGTAACAAAGGTTTCTCTCCTTGTGTATTAATGACCATGTTTATGTGTGTGTTTAAAGTTTGGTAAACTAACTTTAAGGCTAAATTCTTACTAGGCAAAGTTAAATAAAAAAGGTTTTCAAAGTAATTCTCATAAAGATAAAATTAACTTACATTTAAAGTCTGAGATAAAAATTAGTTAACAATCAATATATTTTAACTAAGTTGGTCGAAACAAGACCTGTGCACACCTAGGGTGTGTCTCCCTCTTGAATGGGTGTAACAAAAGGTTAAATAGACTTGTTGATATGTAAAACTCTCGATTACTTTCTCTATTAGAAATGGTAGATTACACAATGGCTATGCTAATTATTCTCATGCCTGAGGTTTTCTTTCCTGCGCACACCTAGGGTGTGTTTCCATCTTGAGTGAGTGTAACAAAAGTTTAAAAAGACGTTGTTGATATGTAAAAGTCTCAAATTCCTTCTCTATCAGAAACGTTAGATTGCGCTATGGTTATGCTAATAACAAGTTTTGTTTCATAGTAAGTAATTTTTAGCCAGCTGCCTTTGGGACTCTAGGCCGTTCTCCACCCCCATGCAAATACCCGTCGAGGAAAGTACGCCCCCCCGAGGCAGAAAATGTTTTTTTTTAAGCTGATAAAGTTTTGCCCACAGAGGCAAAAAATGGCCCCCTCAAGCCTTCCCTTGGCAGCACACTGGTTCTTGTTACTTGCTTACATGTTTCTCCATGTTTGTGCCAGTTTCTTTTTTAAAAATTCCTGTATGATATAGGTTTCTGTTCACCCCACACCCCTGATACTGTAGTCATTTAGTTAAAAAGAAAAGGGGGAATTGTTGTATGCTTTACATTGGTTTGTTCTAGCTCTCCCCCGTCAGGAAAATTGGTTTAGTCCTGCTAGTTTGCGCGGGCCCGCTTGTCCCTGCCCCAAGGAACCCTGACAGAGTTCTAGAGTTCCAGAGTTTGAGAGTTCTTGGCGCCGCCGTGGGGGAAGGAGACAGGAGAGTTCCGTTTGATGATTAGTTTGGGTTAGTTTATGAATTGTTGTTCCTGAATAAAGAAATACAGCTTCCCTGCCCAGCCATGTGTCCTCGAGTCTCTGAGTCTCTGTCTTTGTCTACCACCACGAAGCTAGCCCGGCCAGCTGGAGCCTCCGAAAATAAACAACAACCTCTCATTTTAATTTCCTTTCTCATCTTCCATTTTAAATACATACTGGCATTAGAAAGGTTGTTCATGGGGTTGGGTGGTGGCACACCTGGTTGAGTGCACATGTTACAATGTGCATGGACAGGGGGAAAGCTTTGTGAGTGGTGAAGTAATGCTGCAAGTGTCTCTTTCTCCCTCTCCAGCTCCCCCTACCTTTTCTATTTCTGGCTGTGTATCCAATGAAAAAAGAAAGGTTCTATTGAACGCTTCCATTTTTAAATTATTATTTAATTGTATTCCTGTTCTGATCACTCATATGACTGTACTTACTACACAACATAATATATGTTCCCAATACCTCCATTATTCTGAACTATAGGCATTTATTTCTGGCTGCCAAACACCACAGTATGCAGTCCAAAGTGAGCATATTCACACCTGTCATCTTATTTATCTCTCTGTAGATGGTTTATATAGGGGCTGTCTGTTCAGCTTCACATGCAGAATTTGGAATGTTCTTTATATAATAATTATTTCATGAGAAAAATGATGAACCAGAACACCATTATGGTATATTCAGTGCCAGGAATTTAACCTGGCACCTCAGATATACTAGTCCTATGATTTACCTACCGAATCACCACCATAGCAGTTTGACATCATTTTGGTCTCATTCTTCAACATAACTTTTTCATCTAGCTAGACCAAGGTGGCACCTGTGTGAGAAGGAGAAAATGGCTCTGTTATTTGGATTCTGTGTTTTCATTTTTCAGATTGAAATTATTTTATTAACATTTAAATACATACATATATGTGTGTAATATATATATATATATATATATATATATATATATATATATATATATATATATATTTACCAGAGCACTACTCAGATTTGGTTATAGTGGTACCAGGGGATAGAACCTGGGCATAAGAATCTCTTTGCATAAGCATTATGTTATCTCCCCTGCCCAACATTTAATTATAACAAAATAGGTTTTCACCGACAGTGGGGAAGCTTCACAAGTGGTAAAATGGGGCTGCAGGTGTATCTGTCTCCATCTCTAGCTGTATCTCCCCATCCCCCTCAATTTCTCTGTTTTATCAAGTAACAGGGGTAAAAGCCACTGGGAGGTTGGATTATAGTGCAGGCACCAGGTCCTAGCACTAATCCTGATGGTAATAATAATAATCCCACAAAGTCTAGTGCTCTTGCAAATGGAATACCCAAATAGAGGCCAGTTGATTCTATCTGTGACTGTTTCTTTCATCTGGTCTCTTCTTGTTCCTACTTCATGACTACATTATGGTTTGCATGTATGGCACCAATGGTGTCTTGATCCCCACTGTTTCACCATTTTTTTTTTAGCATTATGTGGGAGTTATTTCATTTGTGCACTTCTTGGGTAATGTTTGTTTTCTGGCTTCCAAGTCTTTAATTTATTTTTTAAATTTTTTATTATCTGTATTTATTTGTTAAGAGAGAAAAGAAGACAGGTGCCTACAGACCTGCTTCACCACTTGTGAAGCTTTCCCCCTGCAAGAGGGGTGTGGGAGATTGAACCTGGGTCTTTGTACAGTGTAGCATGTAGCAGGCGCACCACCACCCAACCCCCTAGTCTTTTAATTTCTCAACCAGTCTCAACACCCCATAAACTAACCTTGGTCTCTTTCAGTAATTCTTTCTTCCTCTGTTTCCAGCTTGCCTCTCACTTCACGTAGCAGCTATTGGGTTTTTGGAAAAGTAGAAAAGCCATTACACATTTTTGCATAGGAAAACACACCATTCCATAGTCACTAACAAGAATTCCCCCCATACACAGATCAATATCCATCGCAAGCCAGAAAGAGAAGGATGAATATGGAATGATCTCACTCATTGGGTGAACTAAAGAGTCAAGACAAGAAAAACTTGGACTGGTATATTGTACCAAGGCAAAGGCCTCTGGGGAAGGAAGACAGGGAGTAGGCTGGGGGGAGGGGAGGATTTTCATGCTCTAGTCTACGCTGATAGGAAAGGAACCAAACTGGGCTTTTGCAGACACCTATCTGGTGAGAAGGGAAATTGTATCCATCTGTGATTAAGTGTACTGTAAACCACCAACCTCCCAATAAAAAATAGAACTAAAAATATAAATATCTATGCCTTTCCACCCACTAAGCAGTATATTTCAAGCCTTGTACTTTCTGTGACTCTGCTCCAGTTAGGCCTTTCTTTATGCTCTTTAAATACTGTGTAGATATATAACATTTGCTACATTAAATTATAATGATTTGTTTACTTCCCTGTCTCATTCTCTAGATTGCAAGTTCCCTGCCATGAGGAAACTACAGATTTTTCTTTGTAACTGCTATGCTTAACACATTGCCTGGTTGTTTTTGCAAACAGGAAAAACACAGCTGGGAATAGATTGAAACCCTAGTCATATATTGTCAACCAAAGCAATGATAGTCTGGAAAAAAGAATCAATGCCATTCATTGCTTTTGATAATTTCACATTGACATTTACTCACTTAGGATTATCATGAGTGACATGTTCTTGCTGCCTTTGACAAAATAAGATTCTTTTAATACAGCTACATCTTTAAAAGGTAGTTTGCATAATCCACAATGAAAGACAGAGATTTCACACATGTTCCAATATGTTAAGTTTAATGCTAGAAAAGCTTTATAAGACTTACTCATTGTCCTAGTCTTACATGTTTTTACTTTGTTTAAACAAAGTGTCAAGCAAACCCCCAACTCCAGTAGATAGTGATCAAATGGTGATGTATCATTTACTAGAATAGTCACACTTTGTTGCCCCTTTGACAAATACACATTATTAATAGTATTCATTTTCAGCATCAAAATTTTCTGATTTAGAAAATAGTTACAAAGTTGCCCTAATTGCAGGAAATATTAATGGTTTAATTAGACTGTCAGGCAGATTTCTCTAAAGGACAACACTTGAGGAGGGTTGAATTAGTATCAGTGATAATATATATGAATTGCCTTTGAATAGAATCTGAAATAGTAACATCAAGCACATTTACCATTTAGTTTCACTTATGGAAAGGATGAAGAGTCTGACAACTGTGTTAATATATATTTTTTAATTGAATGTTTTATGACCTGAACTAAGCCTTCTTTTCTCTGTGTTGAGAGCCTTATTAACATCCTAACACAATTAGATTTACATATCATCTCCAAAACAAATCAAAGATATGAAGATTTAAGCCATTTAGACAGAGGAAGCACTGTTGTTAGTAAGAATACCCTCAGACTAGAGAAGCAGCTAGCTTAGACAGTGCCCTACCCTGACATTTGTGCATCCCAGGTTCCCTCTCCATTATCAAGAAGCTTCAATGCTGTGATAATTACCCCTCTCCCTCATCCAAAAAGTCAGCCCAGAGTGGTGAAGCCCTGTTATGACAACAAACTTTACTTCTGACACCAACTGCATGCAAGTCAAGGAAGCTACTCAAACTAATGTTGTTTTACAGTGCACTAGTTGTTGTAGAATATAATTATACTTTATGTTTAATTAAAAGGAAACTCACTGAGCATGAAAGAAATACTTCATAGGGTTGAAACTGTGGAAGTGCCAAATACAGAGCTTCTTCCCTTGTCTTCTACCTGTAGCTAGGCCGTGCTACTTTCCTAATTGTAGCATGTGACAGTATACATGGGGTACTGCTGATCTCCAAATAAGCACTGCATTCAGGATTTTTATTGGCTCCTTACAAGATAGACAGAATTGATTGATTGTCCACATTTGTCTGCCTCCATGTGCACTGGTACTTCATAACCCAAGGTCTCTACCCTAAATCACACTACTACTCTCCTTGGTATAGTCAATATCCACTCTAAATCATATTGTTGATACCTGGCTAACCCAAGATCTCCCCCAGACAAACAAAGCTTTGCTCCTAGGGCAAAGGCTGGAGCTCTATTTAGACAAGGTTATGTTTTCTACAAAACATAGATCTCTAGAATTCTAAGTCCACACAAGATACTATAGTGAGTACAGATTTAGCAATGTTTTAGGGCTATAAATCCCTGCTGTGTGAAAAATCTAAACTAATAAAGGAAATCCAAACTCATACCAAACTTGGAAGATTAAAGTAAAATGTTAGTGAAACAAAACCATAATAATTGTTCTTCTAGAGGTTATGCTAAGAAATTTCGTTTGTTTAAAAATAGAAACTTTATAACCACAGACATCAGTCAAATTAAAATCTAGGTTAAGTAGTTGACTCAATGAGGTCAGTTTCAATATGTCTCAAAAAATATGTGTAGGACTCATTTATTGCAACTAATTATTTGAAAAAGAAAGCCCCTATAGTTACTTTAATTATCAGCACTAACCTGAGGGTTAGGAAATAAAGTTTGATCATTAAAGTAAATTGCCAGTCTTGGGCCTAAAAATGAACAAGAAGAAATTGGGGAAGAGACTCAATAAACATAATTGAAGTGGTCAATCCCCAAACCCCTCCCATACCTCCCTGAAACATTGACTATGCTGTCAATTTACAACACACACACAGACACACGAAATGAGAGTGATTCACAGGAGAGAAAGAAGCCGGAGCTCCACTTTGACTCTTGGGATCGAACCTGGAGCTACACGCAGACAATGTCTATTTTCAGCTAGCTGAGATGTTTACTCATACACACTTTCAATTGGTAAATTTATGACTGATAATTTACTGTCTGACCTATCACTCTTTCCTTTCAACTATGGAAGCAAACCTTACTTGATGTAGTTCCCAAAGTGACCTGCCTATTACATGGATAGTGAATAAATGATTACTTTCAATTACATGGAGAACTGGGTTATTTGCCTTGATGGTCAAGTTGTTCATCTAAGACTCTTTTACACCTGGAACTATGTAACTTTGGATGGCAGAAGAGACTTATGTGTGTGTGTGTGTTTATGAGGAAAGCTGGAAGGGGCAGGTTTTAGGATGTACTCATGTACTAGAGGCAAGGAAAAGAGAAATTTAAAGAATCTATATTCCTGACTTTGAAAATGAAGGATGGGACCCAACATTAAGGTCAGCTTCTAGAAGGTGGAAGAGTCAAGGGATTGTCCAAGTGATTCTCTATGAAGGAATATTGCTTCCCAGCCAGGTTGATAATTTTATCTCCAGAAATCCAAGATAATACATTTCACTGCTCTATAGGGTTGTTGGAGAAATCAGGATGTTTTTTTTCTTATTAAAATTTGACATTGTTCATATAAAGTATAATAGACTATACTTATAATAGACTATAATAATATAATAGACTATATTTATACTTATAATAGACTATTCTGCATAGAACTCAAAGCTTGAATGGTAATCACTTAAGTGATATATGACTATCACCTGTTGAACAGATATTGAAAGAGGAAAAAAAGAAGTTCATTATGCAGGTTTATTTTGATAAGATACATACACCGGTAATACATACAGTTATATAGATGATGGTTATATATTAATGGTTAGGAATCTGGCTCAGAATGGCAGTTCCGCAGCCCCCTTTGAAGCAAGGCTATTACACTTGTGACATGAAGAACTAGTCAAATGAATCTTGTAGCAATCTAAGTTAAAGGAAAGGACATCAGAGACAGAGAGTGGAATAAGAGGCTGTTTCCATGTTTACAGTCAATGACTGTCCTGTAAATTCTGTCTCCCCCCAACAGAATGATATATATAACCGCACACACCCCAAATGGTGGAAACAGCTGAACTCCCATGATTGCAGCAAGAAAGTGAAAGTGACTTAGTTTATCATATTGAAATTATTTCCTGGGAAATCTTACTTGACTTGACTGGGAATCTTAATCCTGAGAAAAAGTAGTTGGAAAATCTGGAAAAAAAATATACAAATGAGATTTAAATGTCAACATAAAAAGTTGGAGGTTATTAACAAGTTTTGGATCCAGGGCAGGAACAAAGTAGGTGGTCAGACTTAACATGCCTGAGTCTCTGAGGTCCCAAATTAAATCCCCAGCACTACCATAAGCCAAAGATCAGCATTATTCTGGCCTCTCTCTCTCTCTCTCTCTTTCTCTCTCTTTTTCTGTATCTCATTAAAATGATATATTTTCTTGTCAGTCTTGATTGAAATGTGCATACAGTGTTCTAGATGTAAGGCTTAGTCACTCTTGCAAACAAAATCCTTCTTGAGAAGAGTTCATGTACATACTATACACAAGTCCAATGAGTATATGTCAGGAATGTCGCATTTTTGAAAAAAAATAAATTAACTCGTGACAGATTTTCAGGTGATGCTTTGCACTATTAACCTTATTAGGAGATTTAAATGTTAAGTTAATTAAGCACCACCCAGTAATGTTTTCTGGTGTCAGTGTTTTGACTATTGACTAAACTCCTTTATAAGTGACACTAAGCTTAATCTTTTTTTGTTTTTGTTTTTTGAGTCAGATACTTAATTTCTACATAATGATGACTAGAAAACATAGAGTATTACACAGTTACTTGCAGTATAAATTAGTCCTGGGAACTCTGATTTCTTTTTCAAAATGGTGGATGATTTGGAAAGTCTAATATAGATGCCACTGAATAGGGTAAGGAAGAAATCAACAGAAAATAGGATATCTGTCATCTTGACTATCTTATTAGGAGTGTTTATTGTTACTATTTTAATTGAAATGGTGAAAACACCCAAATGTAGTGCAACTTATCTGGGGTGGGAATCAGGGGTGGGAGAGGTTCTGAACTTTGGGAGAGATAAGAGAACTTGACTGGAAGAATGAGACTGGATTTGTAGAGCAGGGTCACACCTTTGAGTTTCATGTTAAGAAATGTGGATAAAGATAGAAAAGGGGGTAAAATGTTTTGCAGACACCTGTCACTGGGAGATGAGAACAGTGTATCTGTGTCAACAACTGTGCTGTAAGTGATTAACACACCAGTAAAATGATAAAAAAGAAAAGAGACTTGTGTATAATGTCAGTGCAGTCATTGAAGGATTCCAAGAATGAGAATCTCATGATCAGATTGGCTTTCTGCATAAAACATGGAAGGGCAGAATGGGAAACTGCTAAGCACATGGATGGCAGGTTTAGCTAAAAGCTATCAGAGATTTGACACTGTAATGCCATTGGAGCCATTGGAGGAATGGGTCTCCCTGAGAGATGATCCAATGGGGTGGGATACATCAGCTGACAGGCAGGTCGAGTGGTTGGTAATGTGGAAACTACTTTCTTTTAAAAAGATGGAAACAGAAACATAAAGACAGCAGCACTTTGTTTGGCATTAGGTTTATGGGCATGTGAGCCTACAACAAGGAGGGGGAAAAGTGTGATGGCCAATTGCTTTTGAATTCTTTCTGTTCTATTCATGCCTCAGTGGTAGCCATTTAAAATCAGGATTCAATTTCCAGCAAGTTGCTCTGATCATTCTCTGTATGAGTAATAATCAGCTTTTAATCAAACCAAATCGTTTCACTTAATGTGAAATGATGCCTCTGACATACTTCCAAAATCATTTCACTTTCAGAAACTCTAGTTTTACTTCGCCACTAATCAGGGTGGCATTAGTGATGAATTTTTTGGTTTGCAGTATTAATCTGACTATGTTTTATATTATACTGAAGAATACTTAAAGATAGTGACCTCCTGACTCTTCATTTTATGAATTTTATATTAGCAATTATAGGCAATTTTTATTGTACTTTTCTTTCTTATAAGTAATGTATTTTTTTATAAAATAGCCCAGTAACATATAAAATGTGGAATCAATTTAAAACAAAGTATGCTGTCTGTTAAGAAACTGCATATATTATTCTAGCTAGTCTCGTAAATTATTTTTTTTCTGGGTTTCTAGTTTACTTATTCATAGAAGCAAAAATAATGCATGTTTCCAAAGTGGCAGTGAAGCCTGCATATCCTGTATACAGAATTCTGACTTTTTTAGTTTAAAATTGTGTGAGTGTGTGTGTAAGAGAGAAGCTGAAATATCACAGTACAGTGACCCTAAAAACAATGTGATAAGTAAGATTCATGTATTGAAAGAACAGGTCTTGAAGGCTTTTGTTTTTTTAATATTTTATTTTCTATTCTATTTTTTTTCTTTTTTTGCCTCCAGGGTTATTGCTGGGGCTTAGTGCCTGCACCAGGAATCCATTGGAGGCTATTTTTTTTCCTTTTGTTGGTCTATTTTTTTTTATCGCCCTTGTTATTATTGTTATTGATTAGGACAGAGAGAAATGGAGAGAAAGATAGACATTTGCAGACCTGTTTCACAGTTTGTGAAGTGACACCCCCCGCAGGTGGGGAGCTGGAGTTCGTGATCCTCTGTGCCATGTGCTTTTAACCCGCTGCCCTACCACCTGAACCCCTTAATATTTTATTTGTATTTTATGAGAGAGAGAGAAACACCAGAGCACTGCTCAGCTCTGGGTTTTGGTGATGTTGGGGATTGTACCTGGGACCTCAGAGCCTCAGGCACAATAGTCTTGCATAATCACTATGCTGTCTCTCCATCTCAGTGTTGAGAATATTCTAAGTTCCTTCCAGTGTAACAGAATCATTCAGATGGATTAAGGTTTATTGAATCTTCAGCATGATATTTTTGGAATTGTTCATTTTAGTCAAAATGATGTTTGACTTTTATATAGATAAACATTTTGTCTGACTAAGCTTTTATGCTTTCAAGACTGATTGCATTTTATACCATTTTAGTGGGGGCTAATGGTATACAGTTGCTGCTTCGTGCTTACAGTTTCTTAGCTCTCCATGATAAGTGTCTGCAAGACACTCTCACCCATGACTTGACCATCATCATGCAACAGGACCATTGTTCTGCCCAGTCGCTCCTTCCCCAGAATCCTTTCTGCAAGACACAACACCCAGTCCCAGTTTCACTTTGTGTTTACCTTTCTGTTCTTGTTTCTTAAGGACCTATATATAACAAGATGAATGTAGCTGTACACAGATCTTTTGGGATAGTTGTTTTTGACTCTTTTGGACTAATCTCAAGGAGGAAAATTGCTAGATCATAGGGTAGGTTCACTTCTAGTGTTCTGAGAAATTTCTAGATTGTTATCCACAGAGGGTGGGTGGATTTAAACTCCCACCAGTAGTGTAGACGGGTTCCTTTTCCCCAAGTTCTCACTAATATTTATTGTTTCTGCCCTTTCTTTTTAAAAATATTTTATTTATTAATGGAAATATAGGAGAGAGAGAAAGAACCAGACATCAATCTGGCACATGTGCTGCCGGGGATTGAACTCAGGACCTCATGCCTGAGAGTCTAGGGTGTTAGCCGCTGTGCCACCTCCCAGACCACATTTCTGCCCTTTCTAAGGCTTGCAATTCTCACAGGCATACAGTAATAGTAGAAAACACGTTTATTAATATAAAAACATTCTCTTAACTTTTTCAGTTACCTCTCTAAAACTGTTTATTTAAGAGCAAAGTTAATGAATTTTAGAAATAGACTTATTCTATTAGCTGACTACAGAACATCAAAGGCATATATGGATTATTTGGAAAGATGTTTTTTTTTTTTCTAAGAGAAATTTGAAGCTTTTACACCAAGCTTATACGAAATGTATTCAATTCACTTTAAAGAATGTTTCTGAATCATATTAACACATTAAAGATAACAGAGTTTCATTTTTAACCGTATAACTCACCTACATTGTTTTATTCATCTGAAAAGTCATGCAAATCTGATCAGTGTAAAAATGTACATTTCAAAGTATACTGAAGGTACTGTAATTCTTCAACCTGTATGTATCTATTCTTACCCACAAATAGCTAACAATTAATAGAAAACTTTTTTCCAGTATAGATGCTTAACAGGTTGTGAAGTCTGGTACTATTTTCAGTAGCCAAAAAACCATTTTTTTCTAACATGCATTTTTCAGCCAGATGTTTTAGTAGTTCTCAATTTATTTTGCAAATTTCGCAAAGTACCCAGCCATATATGCATACATATATGCTTTATAAAGTACCCTGATAATTGTTTTGTCACAATAAAGTAACACATTTATGAATATTCATGAATAGTTACAATATCCACTGGTAAAATAAACTGCTAAAAATGTAAGTACTTTGTAATTTCAAGCAAAATAACTGTCATAATAATTTGGCATGTATTGGCAGTGGTTCTAGGATACATTGTTCTGCCTACTGTGTCCAATTATTTGGAATGGATATATGAAATTTGATGAGCAATGAAAAAGACATTCTGCTCTTTCTCTGTGCTATTCTTTTCTCTCGGTGAAATTCTTAGTCGATATAGTTTTAGATTCCCCCTAAATGAATACAGAACAAAGGATTTATTTCTTTAACTCCTCTTTGTGGAATTTGGCTTTGCTGTTTTTATCTTAAAACAACCTCAGAATTATTTCTGTGTGTTAGTGTGTAACTGGTGCCTTGCATATATTTGATGCCACTGCTGTGAGCCACTGTGATACACAGCTAGACACACAGCACAGCACCAGCGGTCACCTGGTGGTTGAACCTGCTTTGCAAGGATGGCAGTGCAGGACCCCTCTCCACTGAGCTATCTTTCTGACCAGAAAATTATCTTACTTATTCACAATCTCCTCAGTCCCCTTCCTCAGCTCCATCTTACTCTTGTCTACCATTTTTTCAAACTATTCTAAAAATAAGAAATGAGTAAAATATAGTAGTTTATGAGAATATTAAAAGATCTTATAGTGGCTTGGTTTTAAAATATAAAGTTATCTTTAACCAACTCAAAGTTTAGACATAATATGACTGCAATTTTCTGGAATTAGTCATCTTCCAAATACTAAGCTTGTCTCTTAGTAAACAGCTGTATTTGACTATCCATATGCAGGCCTATTAGCATGCTGCATTACGGAAGAAAATTAGAACCTTCATTAGTTTGACAATTATATTTTCTTTTTAAACATACTTATTTTATGAGAGAGAGAAGTCAGAGCAGATTTTCAATAGACATGGTGCCTAAGATTGCAATGAGAAACTTAGGCTTGCAGTCTAAAACTCTGCTACTAAGTCACCTACCAAATCCCAGATCATTATCTGTTTATTTATTTTATTATTAATGATTTAATAATGATCAACAAGACCATAGGATAAGAAGGGTACAATTCCACACAATTCCCACCACCAGAGTTCTGTATCCCATCCCCTCCATTGGAAGCTTTCCTGTTCTTTATCTCTCTAGGAGCAGGGACCCAGGATCATTGTGGGGTGCAGAAAGTGGGAGGTCTGGCTTCTGTAACTGCGTCACCACTGGACATGGGCACTGACAGGTCAATCCATGCTCCCAGCCTGTTTATTAACTGTTTATTATACTTTAGTAGTTAGCAGAAAAGAAAAGAATAAACAACCAATGGCCAAGATGTTACCTTGGCCTAGAGAGATTACATAATGGTTCTGCAAAAAGCCTCTCATGCCTGAGGCACCAAAGGTTCAAGATTCAACCCCCAACACTACTATCATCCAGAGCTGAGCAGGGCTTTGGTTAAAATAAATAAATGTTATATATGTAAAAATGGCATCTCTTGTCACTGAAGTCATGATAAACATTGCATGGATTGTCAAATGAGTATCTGTCCCCTTATGGAACAAGAGAAAGGTCACTACTAAGCCGGGATTGAACCCTCTTATAATGTTCTGATTCCATATAAAGGATTCTTGCCCCAGATGTGATGAGTGGCTTTGAGTGGCTTTCTTCTCAGGTTTCATTCTCGGGATGTTTTAAGATTGGCCAAGTAATATTTACTGGGTAAAGTCACATATAGAGAGCTCTCCACTCAGTTTATAGAGCTCAAAGCATATGACCCAAACATTTGTTGGCCTTGAGGCCAACAGGGACTAAAGCAATAATATCTCAATTCAAAATAAAAACCCTGAATGTTCTTCAGCTTTTTGAGTTCTAGACCCATTAGAAGTCATTTGCTTGTCCTCTCAGTTCAGTCTTTCTGAATGGCCACATGCATTTTCTTTGCTGATATGTAAGTTTGTCCTCCGTGTTTTATTAGAGACGCTGTAAAAAAACAGAATGGCAACAGAAATATTTCAGAGTTGTTCCTTGATTAAAGCTCCAGTGTGGTCCATCTACTTATGACTGCATTTTTCTATAAAAGCCTTAAATTCATGACCTCGTTTTTCATGATGTAGATACTTGGTCAGATACTGTAGAAGATAAAGGGGACTTTATGCAATTTCTGCATTGCTAACTGAAAAGCTCTAATCAGAAGAAATTACACAAGCCCTGCTTAAGGCATCCTGTGGATATCTTACAAGTCATATATAAACTTTAAGTGTCTCTATGGGCTCGGGATAAAAAAATAAAGCAGTATATTTTTGTTTGTTTGTTTGTTTGTTTAGTAAATGAGAGATTCTCCTTCATGTGCCAGTTTCTAGAAAAAGTAAATTTAAGGTGGAAAAGTATGTGTATATTTGTTTGTAAGCAAATCGTATTGAATATCTACTATGTATTCATCTATGGGAACTAGAAGTGAGTGATGTACGGGATATGGTTCTTTCCAGAAACAGAGCTGGTAGGATATTTGTAGACATGAGAACGTGTTTTATTATGACCATTAACGGGAAATTATTTGCCTAAGGGATTTTCAATAATCTGATATTTTTAAAATGTTATTTGGGAGAGTGAGTTCAGAAGAATGAAAGGGAGTTTTCCAGGCAGAACTTTGTGGCTGGGGAATTAAGAGGTATTTCCCAGAGAAAACAACTTGTAGAAATGTCCAAATTAAGAGATGAGGATAGAATTTTCATATTTGGACCAACTAGTTCCTCAAACAGATATATGAAGAGATGCACATCTGAATGTGACTGTGCATTAGAACTTGTAATCTAAAGTTTGTAAACATCAAAAGGTTACTTGGAGATCATAAAGATAGTGCAAAGATACTGAAGATGAAAGGAATACAGCGATACTTGAGAAAAATTCTGGGTTTGTTGTATACACAAACTATATCATTGTTTTTTGTTTACACTGTTCTCTGCAAATGTATACTCTCACACCACAGCCACCAACCTAGCATAATTACCCTTCCCTTCCATGCTTTCATCTCCCCTAGCCCTGCCTTCATAACCTGTTCTGGAGAGTACAAGGGCTTGTTCTGATTGTAACTTATAGTCCACATATAAGTAAGATCATAAGATATCTTACTTTCTTTTGTGTAGTTATTTGAACAGATAGAGTGATCAAAGTAAGTGATGTAGGGGGTATGAGAGGAGGGCATCTAGACCTAAGTAGTAAATATTGGATTATATGGTGCCTTCTTTAGTCTACTTGCTTTCTGAGATTATTGGGCCTAAATCTAATCACAGTGGAATAGTGAGCCCCTAATTTAAGGATATGCATATACATATACCCTGTATCTAAGGCCTTTCTTGAGTTATCCAGATTAGATTGGTTTTATCAGCAATTAATATCTGGATTAGGGACAGGTGATAGTGCACATGTTACAATGCACAAGGATCCAGGTTTGAGCCCACTATTCCCACCTGCAAGGGGAAAGCAGGGCGGCAGGTGTCTCTCCATCTCCCCTTCCCTTCTTGATTTGTCTCTGTCCACTTAAAAAAATAACTGGATGTGGGCAAGCAGGCAACTCATTTGCATAGTTCTTTTGCTTTATCACAGGGAGGAACCAGGTTTGAGCCCACAGTGCACTGAAGGAAGAGTCAGTGTTTTGGTTTCTATCTCAACGTGAGACCCTTTAAATCTACCTTTCTCACTCCAGTGTTTGGTTTTATTCAGACAAATGAGTGTGTGTGGCACTCATCCATCTTTGCTCCTCTCCCCCAAAACACTAATCCTCAAAGAGTCTAAGAGACTTTTTTTTTCAAATTGATAAAGTTATCTATTTCTTATATGAGAAAAGTCTTACTGTGTTTGTCTTTCAGTTTTTACTTCACATAGCATAATCTATTCATTTTGTGCAGAATATAATGATTATTAAAGATAATTAATAATAATTAATTCTGTGAGCATAAGTGTGCACAGAACCTTTGATGAGACACCATTTCTACATGTGTGAAGTATTATTTCCATACTGTTTACATATTTGACATCTAGATGGTGTGGATTTAGATTTACTCTCTCTGGAGAAACTCAAAATTCTAAATCCACACCATCTAGATGTTAAGTCTCTTGTGAAATCATTAAAGCTTACATTTGGTCAGTGAGTGAAGAGACAGGGCAGTTATTTAAGACCCTTCTAGATCTGTAAGTACAAATGTTTAGCTTTTAATGTGAATCTGATATTTACTCTTCATATACATGAGTAAATAGCATGACTGAAATAATGTGTGGGTTAATGGACTTAATAATGATCTAAAGTTTACACTGTGACTTATAAAATCATTAGTCATTTGTGACTGTTTCTTTGTCCATGTTTGCAATGCAATTATGTTAAGGCCAATTACAAAATTCTTACAATATATACTGCTTCTACTTTAGTGTTCTTTTCCTATAAGCTCACTGACAGTGTATGGGTTAGTATAATGCCAGATTGTTCAAAGGCTTGAACTTTATCCTATAAGTAGTAATTATGTAATATTATGGCTATTACTATCATTACTAGGCTATAGCTGTAAGGTTCACATACGATTTCCAGTGAACATTCCACATTATATACTCTTTCTTTTGAAGTCTGATTCTCAGTTGGACTCTTAAAGAATAGGAGAGGAAATTGGGATTATTAGGAAAAGTGTTCTTTTAAAGATATCTTAACAATTTTATATTCACAGAAATATTAGATATTTTAGCAATTTTATATTCACAGAAATATTTAGAAAAGGTACATTTTCCCCCTATACACTCCCTACCCCTTACCACTCTCAAAATCACCTAGTAGAAATCACCTAGTAGAAAGGTCCCTTAATTTAGTTTTACCAAGATAGAGCCCACATTTGATGTCATAATCACCCTAAGCCCCTAGTTTATATGGGTTTAGGCAAGCACATAATGGTGTGTCTATACACACATTGATTATAATTTGCCACACATTCCTGTCAAGCACTGATACTGTCTCCATTGTTTTGCCCAACATGTCATGCAATTGGAATAACATATATGTGTGTGTGTGTGTGTGTGTGTGTGTGTGTGTGTGTGTGTACTTTTCTGACCAGTTTCCATTACTTATTATGGCAATTAAGTTTCCTCCATGACTTAGTAGATCTCTTCTTTTCAGCTCATTACAATGTCTAGTAGTCCACACAGCATGAGCATTATTTCTTATAGTTAGTGAAAGAGATCACAGCATCAAAGATTCCTCTAATACAGGCCTGGCTTGCACCTGGGCTGCACACATGGCAGAGCAGTCTACTATCCCACCAGCCCTGATCTGACAGTTTATTTATCCATTCACATACTAAAGGATATCTTGGTTATTTCCAAGATTGACAGTTATGAATACAACTAATCTAAATAGCTACTTTATAATATAGTTTGAGATCTGGGAGTGTGATGCCTCCATTTCTGTTTCTTTTCCTCAAGATGGTTTTGGTGATTCTAAGTGTTTTCAGGTTCCAGATAAATGATTGTAGTGTTTGTTCTATTCTCGTGAAGCTTGGTGGAACTTTGATGGGTATTGCATTAAATTTCTATATGGCTCTGGGGAGAATATTCATTTTGATGATATTTATTCTTCCAATCCATGAGCATGGGATGTCTTTCCATTTCCTGGTATCAGTTTCTATTTCCTTGCGTAGTGACTCATAGTTTTCGGTATACAAGTCTTTCACTTCTTTGGTCAACTTTATTCCTAGGTATTTGATTGATTTTGCTGAAACAGTAAATGGGAGTGATTTCTGGATGTCTTCTTCTTCAGATTTAGTGTTTGCATAAAGAAATGCCACTGATTTTTGTATATTGATTTTTGTAGCCTGATACCTTGCTATATTGCCTAATAACTTCCAGCAGTTTTCTGCTGGATTCTTTAGGTTTTTCTATGTATACTATCATATCATCTGCAAATAGTGAGAGCTTGACTTCGTCCCTTCCAATCTGTATTCCTTTGATTTCTTTCTCTTGCCTGATTGCTATGGCAAGAACTTCCAATACTATGTTGAAGAGTAACGGTGACAGTGGACAGCCCTGTCTAGTCCCCGATCTGAGGGGGAATGCTTTCAGCTTCTGTCCATTGAGTATGATGTTGGCTGTAGGTTTGCTATATATGGATTCCACTATCTTGAGGAATTTCCCATCTATTCCTATTTTTTATAGAGTTTTGAGCGTGGATGGGTGTTGGATTTTGTCAAAGGCTTTCTCTGCATCTATTGAGATAATCATGTGGTTTTTGGCTTTGCTTTTATTGATGTGGTGAATGACATTGATTGACTTACGGATGTTGAACCAGCATTGCATTCCTGTGATGAATCCCACTTGGTCATGATGAACATTTTTTTTGATATGCTGCTGTATCCGGTTGGCTAAGATCTTGTTTAATATTTTGGCATCTATGTTCATCAGAGATATTGGTCTGTAGTTTTCCTTTTTTGTTGTGTCCCTATCTACTTTTGATATCAGGGTGATGTTGGCTCCATAGAAGGTGGAAGGGAATATTCCTGTTTCTTCAATCTTATGGATAAGCTTAAGAAGTATGGGTACTGTTTCCTGAAAGTTTTGTAGAATTCCTTTGTGAAGCCATCTGGTCTAGGACTTTTGTTGTTGGGGAGATTCTTAGTAACGGTTTCAATTTCTTTGTGATTGGTGCATTTAGGTTTTGTGGTGGTTCTTGGTTCAGTTTTGGAAGGGCTTATGTTTCTAGGAATTGTTCCATTTCTTCCAGATTCTCTAGCTTGGTGGCATATAGTTCTTCATGTGGGCATGTTTTCAATTCGTGTGGGGGAATACTAAGCAGTTCATTGGTAGATTTCATTGTTTATCAGCAAGTTAACAAAAAGCATGAACTGTGACTCATTTACCACAGAGAAAGACCTCAAACATGGGCCTGAAGTAGTGGTTGAACACACAAAATACAGTACCCAAGTTTAGTTCCCTGATCCCCACCTGCAGGGGGAAAGCTATATTTATATACACAAAATAAATAAATGTGTTAAAAAGAAAACTAAAAAGATGTGTCAATTAAAGTAAGAAATTGTGTGTCTCTTTGGCATGCTATAACAATATATCATAGACTGGGATTTGTTCAAACAGAAATTTATGAGTAACACTTTCTGTAGCTGTAAATTTGTAGTTAAGGTGGCAAAATAGTTACTGAGAGCCTTCTTCCAGAGTCTAGGTGCTTCAGTGTCTGTCACTGCAGAAAGGGTGATGGATATTCCTGCAGTTTTTTATAAAGACATTCATCATGGGGACCTTTGAAAGGCCCCATCACTGGATACCATCATATTGGGGTTTATATTTAATCCTATAATGTAATAGTTTTTACCACTATAGTAAAAACAATAAAATCTTTGCTACAAACATGCACTGAAGGGCACAAGAATTTTGAGTAGTGTTCTGGGCTAGTGATTGAACTATTACCTACAGCACCTTCTAACTTATATGTACCACTTCTCTTTACTAAACTTAAAATTGGAAATGTCAAAGATAAAAGCTTATAGATAGACAAAATACATTTTATGCACTTATATCGCCACAAAACTAATGTTTACAAATTCAAAAAATGAAAGTTACTCTCTAATTATGTTATCAGTGAGGCTTTTTTTTTTTTCAGTGAGACTTTTTTTCAATTATGTGTTTTACCTGGTTTGAAACATCTGGGGTATCTTCAAGAGTGGTGGAGCAATGCAACTCTCTCTCTCTTTCTCCCTCTCTCTCTCTCTCTCTCGAGAGATATTTATATATATTTGTATAATCTCTTCTACTAAGCTTAAGGTTGTAATTTGTATAATTTAGGCAAATATCTTCATTCAACATGAAATTTTCATGTCACACCTTCCAGTCCCCACCCCACCCCCAATGAAAGAGTGTTTTCCAACCTTCTTTGAGCCTTATCGTCCCAGCTTAATGAGGGAGACTTGTGGGCAAAAGTCTGCGAAAGCTCAAATATGTGGGTGGCTGTTATTTCATTCCACCTTATGTCTTCTCTTTCTGGCTTGTCTCACATGAGATTTTAATAATCTTTGACTTCCCCATGTTACATATAAAATACAGTCCAAATTTCATGTAAAAAATCTATTTGGGGCCTGGGTGGTGATACACACATTACTATGTACAAGGGTGTGAGTTCAGAGGTGAAGCAAGTATCTATTTCCCTCAGTACACAAGAAGGACTTCTATGAGACTTAGTCTTTGCATGACAAAGAAGTTTTAGCACATAGGTTTTACATTTAAAAGTTGATTTCTGGTCTGGTGGTGGCATTCTAGGTTGAGTGCATACATTACCATGACTGAGGATCCAGGTTCAAACCCCTGGCCTCCACTTTAAACGTGGTGAAGAAGAGAAGTGGTGTCCCTCTCTTCTGTCAAAAGAAACAATGGTTCCCAAGAGCCATGCATGCACATGTCTCCAGGGACAACCCTGATGGCACTGAAAATAAAATTTGTTCTTAAACTGCTGTCATATTTTCTCACAGCTCAGGCTCACAAGAAATTGAGAGGTGATTTTGGTGCAACTTGTAGAAATATTTACTGAAAGATTTGTGAGGATCCAGAGTTTCTGTAAGACAGAGCGCAGGATCTGATTGTGTTGTTTGTTCAGTCTATGATTACAATCCTTTCCCAAAGATATTCTCAGTTCTAATGCAGCTGTAGAGCTATCTGCAGTGCAGCTGCTATTTTACACAGTGTGCTGTGAAGCTTTAAAAGCAACATGGACAAAGCAGATTAAGTGTTTGTTATGAAGCTGTGGAGAGGCCACTGTCCTAAAGAAGGCACTGCAGATTAATTTGTGGCTGAGCATTCTTTCAAGATTATAGGCATCCTGTCTCATTTCTGCCCCAAAAACTGAAGGGAAAAACCTCAGTCAAGATCAGTTATATTCTACTTCATAAAATGAAAGCAGAAAGAGGGAAATATATATGTATATTCAAATATATAGTTATTTACACAGACGATGTACTGCTCTGCCTTTAATCAAATATCCCACTGTGAAACTATGTACAGCCTTTCCTTTTCATAAGTAACAAACAATACATTGCAAGCAATGTGTTAGCCATTTGTGAAATGAAGATTGCTCAGTTCATCTTAAAGCTCACATCTCTACAAGTGAAATTACAGTACCTTATGTTAAGAACTGTCATTCCTTCTATGTAATTCTTGAGTAATATAGGGGAGCAAGACTCACCCACTAGAGAAGTAATATTCCTAAAAACCTATACTAATAAAACAAACGAACAAAGTATTACAACCCAATGTAGTGCTAAGTTTTTAAGTATTCTCTCCTAGCTAATGAGAATTAATGGGGTAAATTGTTTGAGCTTTTCATGCACTAAAGATGCGTTTTCAACCATGTAGTCTACCATAAGTACAATTTAAGTTCGGCTGATAGGTAACCTTAAACTTTCAAAAGCTAAGTAAAATAACAAACTGTCCCTAGTAGCATGCCTATGGTACTCTACATTTTTACATCCATACTAGTCTCAGACACCATTCAGAAGCCTAAAATCACTCCTTAGATGCCATCTGAAATGTTTAAATTACCAGTTTGCCAAAGTTAAATGTATAATAGAACTGCCAAAGTTAAATGTATAATAGAACTATAACATCAGAAGGAAGTAAACCAGCTTTTTAATGGGGTAAAACCCAATTAGTGTGGGGTAAAACCTAATTAGTGTGGGGTAAAACCTGATTAGTGTGGAATGTGACCCTAAGTCATCAGGAGGAATCTGTCCTCTTCTGATCATCTAGATATATTCCAGACTTTAACATATTTCTCATTTAATTCTTTTTCTTACAAGTTGTGCAATCCTTGCTTGGAGACCTACCAGTTAGGGTACAGTTATAGTATTCAGAAGAATAGTCATGCGTTTGTTTACTACTAGACTTGAGAACTTTCATTTCAAAGAACAAGAGCAAATGATTATGGACTATCACAGCACAAAGGAGTCATAATACTTACTGTGTCATTCTTATTTTGTCATATGATTTGCTTTCCAAATTTAAAATCTGAGTTTAAGCCATTGATACTGATTGTTACCCAGGATCAAGCCTTGACTCCTCTGCACTCGAAGAGCTTTGCTGTGGTATCTTGCCTTCTCTTCCTCTCTATCTGAAAAAGGTGGCTCATAGCAGTAAAGCACCAGTAACAACAAAATTAAGTAATTATTCAATTACACACTTTAAATTAATCAGTGTCATGTTAGCCTCCATCTTCTATGTGATTGACAGAATATCCTAAAATTAGCCTGGGAAGTATTACAGACAGTAAGGTCTTTCTGTAATACTGTTTTCTAGTCATCATATAGAAGGCATCATTCATTTTATTTTCATGAGAAAGAGATACAGAGACCAGAACAGTGCTCAGCTCTAGTTTATGATGGTGCTGGCCACTGAACCTGGGACCTCGGGCACCCAAGTCTTTTGCATAACTCTGATGTCTCTCTGCCCCACCACCTGCCAATCGTAACCCAACTATGTTTATTCTACCCAATACTCCTCCTTTCTTCATTACTATGGTCAACAAAAATTTCCTGGAGACATAGAAATTGAAATCTCAAGATCATTCCAACCATTTGCACACACATCAGGGATATTTTTAAGAAGAAAACTCTCTTTTGCTACTGATTTACATTCTCATTATACAGTGATTATTACTTCTTTTTGATAAGTTGCTGGCCTTAAAAAGTCAAATATGACATTTAAAAGTTATTAGTACAAGCATTTTAACATTATTATTTTAAAGTCATAGGGAGCATAGACTTGTATTCTATACTTCCGACTTTAGTGTTGCTCTGGGAGACCCAATTACATGTCTTTTTAAAATCCAGGAAAAAAAAAAAAAACATCACATGAAAAAATACTTTAGAGATCAGTTTTGCTCAAATGTGAATAAAATGTTAAAAATGCCATGCTATATTTTTACAGAATTTAAATCCTATAGCCTTTGTAGTAGATACAGACTTGACTTATTAAAGGTAGAAGTTATACACTTCAAATTAGTAAAACGAAATATTCCCACATTCTAGTCTCCCTGCCAAAATTATATAGAATGCAAGAAGTGTGAAAAGAAACTTTAATAATGGCATCTCTTTTATGCCTCATGTTAAATTTCCCTTTTTAATTCTTAACTTTAAAATACTTTAAAACTGCATCTAAACTAGGAGTCATCCTGGAAATACACAGGGGTCATATGAAGACCTATAAATATTTCAAGACTGCCAAGTAGAATCAGTAACTAAATTAATTACAGGTTCCTCAGACGTAACTAGGATCGATGAGTTGGAGTTAGAAGTGGCACAGATTTCACAAAGCTCACACTATATAGATTCTGTTCTGATGTGAGGAATTGATCTCTTTTCCCAGGAAATATTTAAGTATATAATGATGATCAATTATCCTGAATGTCATTTGCTCATTAGAAAACATTTTGAAGATAAAACTTTACATTCATTCATTTTCAATACTGCAGAAACTTTTTGAGCAGTAATATAAGCAGTGCTTTAAATTTACTATAAAAATTAATACCATAATTAGATAATTTTCAATGAATATTTGGTTCTATACTAAATATGAAAATATCCATATGCAGACTTTGTCCATTTCCTGACCACATGCTGTAAAGCATTTCCTTACGCTTCACACCACATGCGCTTAACCCACTGTGCTACCGCCTGACTCCCTGTAAAGCATTTCCAATGAGTTGCGATCAGTATACCTATTCGTTTATCAGAAGGCAAAGAGTTCACTTGCATCGTGTGCTGCTTTACCAGGTTCAGGTGTGAGCCTGGCCCCAGTGCACTGAAAAAAGTCTCAGTGCTGTGGTTTCTCCTGTGTGTCCCCCCACAGGTGGGGAACAGCCTTGAACCCAGGTCATTGTGTCACCTCCCTGTATTCCATAATGTCTTTGCCCAATATGTAAATGGCATTTAGGTTTCTTAAGGCACATGTAGGCACAAGATCACCAATACCAAACAATTTTGAGTAAGAGAAAATGGAGGCATCATGTTTCTGTACTTCAAATTATACTGCAAAGCAGTATATAGATAGTAGTGAACCTGCTTAAGCAACACATTACAGTATGCAAAGACCCAGGTTCAAGCCCCCAGTCTCCACTTGCAGGGTAGAGGGAGATCCACAAGCAGTGAAACAGTGCTGCAGATATCTTTCCTCTCAATTTCACTCTGTCTCTAAACTAAAATATAAGACTATTATATAAATATAAATATCCTAACTAAAATATAAGACGCTTTGTTTAAAATATATATACATGGACTAGTCACTCAGATCTATGGAACAGAACAGAGGCCAGAAATAAATCTAAGTGTACATGAATATCTATATAACAAAGGAGCCTCAGGCAGGAGAATATCTTTGCATAACCATTATGCTACCTACCTCACCCTAGATAGTCACAAATTTAAACTTTGGCTTCTCACTTAAGAAAGCACATTGGAAATCAAAAAGGGTAGATGTTCACACTTGGCAAATAACTGGGAACAAGGTCAGAATGGATGGAGTGTGTGTGGTGGTGAATGAAACAAGAGATTTACTGTTTGTTGGGCTACCATGTACCATTTCAGCCAAATCAGAAGTAAGGCACTGCATATACTGGAACAGTGTTCTGGTTTTCTTTCTCATCTCCAACTAGTAAGGAAAAAAAGTACACACAGCATTGATATATGTAGACACTAAATTCCAAGCTAGGAAAATTCCTTTAGTTAACATTGTTTTTTTTTTGTTTGTTAAATCATGAGTATTTTACACAACACATTTATATTGTATATGTAATCCAAATATAAGTATATCTAATAAATAAGTAATATATAATAAATATATACTAATGATTTAACAAAAATCAATGTTAACGAAAGGAATTTTCCTAGATTCGGAGAGATTTATAGTGTCTACATTATAACAAATCATCTCTCTCACAGGCAAGCGCACATGGCTAGAAGTACAAAGATCAGCATAAGGATCCTGGTTCCCCACCTGCAAGGGGGTCACTTCACAAGCAGTGAAGCAGGTCTGCAGTTGTCTTTCTCTCCTCCTCTCTGTCCTATCCAACAATAAGGGCAATAAAATGGGAAAAATAGCATCCAGGAGTAGTGGATTCATAGTGCTGGCTCCAAGCCCCAGTGATAACCCTGGAGACAATAAATAAATAAATAAATAAAAAGGAAAGACCTGGACTGTCTGCATAACACAAGCAGCTTATAACATTGACAAAAATAATACAGAAAGCTTAACCACCTTGCAACATGTAGCCTCTAAAACTAATGATATTTCTATATTCAATATGTTGTCATGTTTGCTCCAGTTCAGGTGGTAGATTTTAATAGACAACACATGGATAGGGCTACACATATTTTCCACTTATAATTGACAACAGGAATGCTTACCTCTGACAGTCACTGTCTAAAGGTGAGGCTAGGAGACACAGAACATAGCATGTGAACGCTGAAGAGACTATACCATATTAACAACAGAATATTGAAGAAGTAATGAATAGTCCCCCCATAACAAACATGACAAGATATTGAGTATAGATTACTCATATAATTAACAACTCAACATTATAGGTTAACAAATTATATAGTTTTCATTATAGGTTAGTTTACATGGATAGAATAGTAAGTATAGTTTAAAGGTAAGAATATTCTAGGGAATGTATAATGTTCTGTCAAGAACACATTCTTTTAATATCATTTCATTGGGGGAGTTGATGATCTATAGTTGAGCTGCCCACACACATGGGTACAGTTTCTTACCTACTCATGATAGGTGTCTGCTAAACACTCACCATCATGCCCCTGATCTCCCTTCTACCCCAGAGTCCTTCTTACATTCATCCTTCTCTTTTTGGCTTAATCATGATTCTAGCAAATTCCATCAAAGATGAGGCAAAGATGACTAAGAACTATCAGGTTTGAGTCTTGATAAAATAATACCTCATTTATTCATAAGTCATAGTTTTAATGCATATGTTAGGGAATCATCAACACAAATCTATAAGGTGTCTCAAATCTAGGAATCGGGTTTAAATACAGAGTGACAAGTAATTAGTTTCCGCAGTTTATATCCTATCATAACTTTTCAATATTGACAGTATGCTTCCATTTTCTAATACATAAAGGTTTATTACAAAGTCACTTTCATCACCACAAGCCACTAAATACTATTAAAAAAAAACATTGCATGTTATCAGGAATATGCCATTTGGGTGGAAAAATCAGCTTTGATAAACCACTAAAAAGTGTAATACTTTGTTCTGTTTCTACCATATGATGCCAAATAAGGCTTTGGACACATTAGCTAAACTTTGATTAGTGTTTAAGTTATTTCATCAATAATGGCTACTAGTACTAATTATCAAATATTCCAAAATGTCATTTGTAATAATCAATGTTTATATAATTAGCTACACAAGAAGATTTTTTAGCCACAAAGCAATTATTATCTTGATTTTATTTGGATAAGTTTAAAAAAATTCTTCTAATCGAGACTAGAAGTGATTTGAGAATGCAGGAAGAAAAACAGTAATACTGATGGCATGATAATACTTTTTGTGGGGATAAAAACAGATGTCTGTGACATTAATACACTTCTTTTCATTGTGCTTAAGACTTTGAAATTAAATGAGAAATTAATATCTTAAGGGGCTGTGGAAACTGCAGTATTACTTGTCGTTCTGTGTTTTACCCCTCTTCTTCAATTACTTTCCTCATTCTGCTTCTTAGTTTTGAGATACCTTATGAATTCCATAACTGCTATGTGACAGAAAAAAAGTATCTTTCTACCTTGTTACTTACTTGATCAAGGTAGTAGCTAGTATTATAGTGAGGAATATTGTTTGGTAGATCTAACAACTCTTTTCACATCTTTTGGATGATAAGATATATTAACATTTATTATGATCTCATATGAGTCATTTGTGTAGACTTTCTATCCTTAATACTGCAAGCATTCTCTAACAGAGTACTGGACTTTTAAAAGGATCTTCTCTTGCATCAACTATTAAACTCACTATTCTGTCCTGCTTTCTTATGTCAGCTCAGTGATGTGGGCATAATACTTAACAACTCTGAGCAGTTAAATAACCAGTCTTAATGCAAATGAGAGAACATTCTTATGCAAATTTTCCATCTCCCTCTAAGCACTGCAATAAGCTTCACTTCTTAGTCAAAGGTTTCTAATAACCTATTTAGCCCCCCCCCTTCTGAAAGCATTATGGTTCCTAATGGGTATCCATTGTCTCCATTTGAGTTCTATATGTCGACTACATATTAAATTGAAGTTATTATTCCCTACATTCTTTGATTATTAAAAAATGTGGGAGCAACAAGGGACTTGCCTGAGTCTTCTGGTTGGTACTTTTTTTTAATTTTTAAAAATTTAAAAAATGGGCTGAATATGTCTGTGATTTTTTTTTTTGCAACTAACATATAAACATAGTAAAATCCCACTAAAGATCAACACTTGTGATGTAATATTTGGTTCTACTTTGCTACTTATTAAATTCTTAGCTCATTACGACAAGCCCAAGAAACCTGGTTTACTTTTTACAACAGCCTATTAATCTTTGTACCTCAACTGGTATTTACGTGAACACCTATAACTGATCTTTATTCTTTTTTAATATTTATGTCCTTGTTTTATTGTTTTAGTTATTATTTTTGTCATTGTTGGATAGGAGGGGTAGAGAAAAATAGACACCTGCAGATCTGTTTCACTGCTTGTGAAGTGATTCCCCTGCAGGTGGGGAGCCGGGGGCTCAAACCAAGATCCTTACGCTGATCTGTGCGCCACCTGCACATCGCCCGCTGCGCTACCATCCAACTCCCTGATTTTAATACTTTATTTGATAGAACAGATAGAAAGTGAGAGGGGGTAAAAGACACCTGAAGCACTAGCTTCCCACCTTGAACCTGGGCTTGTGATATGTGCTCTCAACCAGGTGTGTACTGCCTGGCCCCAAGTAGCCTGTTTTAAAATAAGAAAGAATCACTGATTTTAATCTTCCTTAGTTAAGACTTTAAATCATCAAAGTATGACATGGTCAAGCTACTTAATCCTTCTCAAAAGTTCAGAAGGATGGGAGTTACCATTTATAGAAGTTGAGCAAATTAAATGAAATTAATGTAAAACAAGGTATTACTGTTTGAAAAATTAAAAAATCTATCACTTTAGAGTTCCCCCTTCCATTCTATGATATTTCCTTTCCATAGTCATACATTTTGCACATTTTCTAGAATCATACAGAATATTATTAATAGTGTTCTTTGAATCACAACATTTCTAAGGCAAAGAAAATGAAAGGTTATTCACCAAAAAAGCATTAGTACTGGCAAAATACCAGTGCGTTGTCCCAAGTTCAAGGCCACCCCCCACTATATTGAAGGGAGTGTTGGTTTCTTTGTACATCCATTTAACTTAATAACAAACACAAAGATAATCTGATCAGTCAAAATGTAAAGCCAGGGGTCCGGGAGATGGCGCAGTGGATAAGACACTGGACTCTCAAGTATGAGGTCCTGAGTTCAATCCCTGGCAGCACATGTACCAGAAAGATGACTGGTTCTTTCTCTCTCCTATCATTTCTCATGAATAAATAAATAAATAAAATAAATAAAAAATTATCTTAAAGAAAAAAGAAATTATCAATAGTCAAGGACAGAGAGTCGGGCGGTAGTACAGTGGGTTAAGCGCACTTGGCGCAAAGCGCAAGGACCAGAGTAAGGATGCCGGTTGGAGCCCCGCCCCACCTGCAAGGGAGTGGCTTCACAGGCAGTGAAGCAGGTCTGCAGGTGTCTGTCTTTCTCTCCCCTTCTCCTTTCCATTTCTCTCTGTCCTATCTAACAACGACGGCACCAATAACAACAACAATAATAACTACAACAGCAATTAAAAAAAACAAGGACAACAAAAGGGAAAATAAATAAATAAATAAATATTAAAAAATTCAAAAAATGTAAAACTAGTGGAATGAAAATACTTCATACTCAGGGAAAAATGCCAGTTTTTGTACTTAAATTGGCATTTATTATACATATTCTATCTAATTTGTTATGAATTCAACTTTAATCTAATGATACAAACAAACCAAGGTACTATCATATATTGATTAAAACAAAAACTCAGTGAAATTCTTTATTTGTAGGTTACATAACTTGCATGCTCCAAACCTAATACCCACTACCACATATGCCAGTAATCAGTGACCTCTCTTATAGAAATAATAAGATTCAAATAATAAGGAACTGCTATTCTTTTTCTAAACACTTGCATTTTTGTGTTTTAATGATTATACAGATATCCAAATTGAGAGAAAAAGAAAACTTCAATTGATAATACAAAGCAATAGTTATTAAAAATAGTACATCCTTGGAACCAAACAAGAACTGAGACCACTAGAATAGATCATCTAATGTACTATCAAGGAGTCAAAACCATTCAACTGGGTAACGAAAGCCTCTTCAATTTTATTGATTAATTCAAAATGGAATGAAGACTTGTATAAACCCATCGACAAGGAAACACCTGATGATTGTGAGAAGATAGTAACATATCACATACCTAACAAAGGACACAGAAAACATACAACGGCATATCGTGCAGTTCAACAACAGAAGCAAGCCACTAAGTGGGCAAATGTCCCGAACAGAATGTTCTCTAAAGAAATGCTGACTAGCCACAGGCATAAAATAATGCTTAATATCATCTATGCATAGAGAACTGCAAACTAAAACCACAAGGAGAGACCACCTCAAAACTGTGGTAATGCAAAGTGCTGAAGTCAGTATAGAAACAGTACCCCAGAGCCCTTAAGCAAATAAAAATGATCTGACTGAAAAAGCATATGGACCTTCTAAATGTCTATAGCTACAATATTTAAAATAACCAAAATATGAAATCAATCTAAATATTTGGGACAAAATGGATAGATCTATATGTGAATACTCTGAGTAACATAAAAGGTGAAAGACAACTATTGGAAGATTGTACTCATTTATGGGCAACTAATTGTTTGCTTTAGTTATTTTAGATGTAAGAATTAGGATTACCACCATGGGCGGTTATGCATGACTTTGGCTGCATTAACATACACATACACACAGCCCACACAGGTTCATGTACCCTTTTCGCTTCACCTACAGTGAGGAAGTTTCATGAGTGATGAAACAGTACTGCTGGTGTCTTTTTTCAATCCCTATAAAAATAATAAAAATTTAAGAGATACTTAACTTGGGCCAGGGAGACAGCACAGTAACTGTGTACAAGACTTTTACTGCCTGAGGAGAAACAAAAGCAGTAAAGGGGTATTTGCACAGGGTATTTGTGCTTCTGCCTTCAGGAATAAGGTTTGGAAAATGTTAGTTCTTGAAGGATAGATAAAAGTATACATCTCAAGCCACCTGTGAAGATCATCTCATGTCCTAAAGATCTGTTTGTGATTAGTTGTCATGAAGTACAATGAGCAAGAGCAGAATCTTGAAAGGAAATCAAATGAATAATTTTCCATCATTACATGCTCACCAAAAAATGCTTTAACTCTTCGTGTTAATAAGCTTTCACTCATTCAACAAGATAAATTTAAACTAGTCACCTAATAAAATGAGGGAATGAAACATTTGGCTCTGTGTCTGATATAATCATCTTAGAGGAGAGAAACCAGCTAGAAATGAGTCCCAGCTTCATCAATCAAGCATCATCATAATCTACTCTTTATGCTTTCACATCTGAGAATTTTAAGAAAATGAGGACTCCTATAATAAAAATCTTTCCTCAAATCCCCATTTATTACCAGACACAAAAACAGTCCTTAGATCCTGTGGGAGCATTGCCTCAAAAGGCAGGTTAAGAAATTGACCTGCATGAGCAATTGGTCCTAATAGATAAGCACCTATTTTTAAAGAAAAAAAAATCAACAAAATCAAAGAATTAAGATACTTCTTTCTCTAGCCTAATTTTTCATAATAAGTAAGAAACTGGAGAAAATCAAAATACTCAATTTTAGGTAAGTATATTACAGGATATGAAATAGCTATGTCATGGTATTAGCACTTCTGTTGCATATTCTACAGTCAGATATTAGGATAACTTAACTAAAATCAGAATGTAGATGGGCATTCAGAAATGAATGGAGATTCCCCAGAAAAGATGCAAGGCAAGTGTCCCATCTTGAATATGTAACACACACACACACACACACACACACACACACACACACACACACACCACACACTACACTTAATAAAACAGAAATGAGAAGAGAGAGAGAAAATACACCTACAGAGTGGAGCAGGGGCTTGAACCCAGGTCCTCGCACATGGTGATATGTGGACTTAACTGGGTGTGCCACTACCTGCCCCACCCCCTAAATTCAGACTGTCTATATGCTCCCAATCAAAGTAAATTTGATCATATCTACCTCAGTATTCCCTCGACACGTTTCCAAGTCATTTTTAACCCATTAAAAGACTGTTTTCTAGCATTTAATTGCCAGCCTTTGTTCTCAGCACTGTTAAGTGTTAAGGAAGCAAGATCAGGGATTTCAGACAGGAAAAATGATATATAATAAGGTGTCACACTGGAAAACAGTTGCTTAATGTGATTTTCATACGTTTTCCTTAACTGGGAAACTGATGAATTACACCATACAACTGAAATATTAAGAGAAAAGAACCCATTGATGGATCAAAGGATTGCTGACAAATAGCGTTGAGTCTCATATACTGAGTGGGAAGGACAAGGACACCATTTTTCCCCCTGAGGCTTGTAGGAAGAAAGGACCTGTGCCCCCTAATACAGATAAGTTGATAAGGACTATTAGGGTTTTTTTTCCATGAGGTGTCACTGCCTAGGCTTCATGCCCATGGACCTTTTTTTTTTTCCTACAGAGAACAGAGAAAAAGACACTATAGTACTTGAAGCTTCTTCCTACGTGGTGAGACCACAGGCTTAACAAAGCAAACACACTATCCACATATAGTGACTATATAATAACCTTAACGTCTAAAGTAAGACAAGATCACATGTGCATTATGGGGCTCTGTGGAGTTTTGAACTGAGTGACAAAAACTTAGAATAGCCCACTGTGGGACTGTTAGTATTCTGAGTAAGAATGGTGTTATCCATTTTTAAAACCTAAAACTGAGCAACACCATATACCTTTTTCTTCTAAAGATCTTTAGATTGGCTAATGTCTAAAGCAATTGTTTTCTGAAAGGCACTCCAGTTCAGACATGTGTAAAACATCTACTGCACTGGAGTAAACTTTCTGGTGTCTTTTCCATGTCAGTGTTCATTTTACTAGATTGAAATGATGGGGCAGTGGAACTAATCAGTCAGTCATTAAATGGACCATATTACTGAGAGTTCTACCAATTGCACTGTAATATAGTTATTGCTTGGGATTTGTTCCTGGAGGATCAGACATAATATATTTACATACATCAGGTTTAAAAATGGTTGTCATTTCTTTCTGCTATAACTCAGTCACAGAACTACTTGTAACAGACTCTCGAAAAGGTGTTTTGATTTTGTATCTCATGATCCACTAAAACAGATCAAAATTCCACCCAGCTATTTTACCTGTGAAATATGGATGTAGTTGAGTAGTAGTTCTTTGTTTTCATCAGGTTTAAATAGGTGTCACATTCTGACAGGCATATAGCTATTATTGACCAGTAGATGTTATTTTAGTTGACATGCTGTGTTAGTAGACATGTTAACCTAACAGTTACATAAATAGTTCCCATTCAGAAGTGGGGCAGATTGATTCAGTTTGTGCTCTGACGGCTGTATAAAAAAAGTTTCTCCTTCAAAGTATAAATATTTCTCTCTATTGCTAGGGCATAAGCAACATGATAGCTGGGATTGTGTCAATATTACTCACTGATATGATATTCATAGGCAGAGTAGTTCCTCAAGCAATCAGTCCTGTGACTATGATTAACACACATATGTTGGTGTCTCTTCAATTCTGGCTCTACCACCTATAAACATGAAATTATATGGTAACCAGTTAATTTTTCAAATTTCCATTTCTTTTTATATAAGCTACTCAAAATATTATTTGACCTACCTACCAACATTATCAAATTAGTAACACTAGCTAGAGCCCATAAGGAACACTATTATTTGACAGGAACATTAGCATAAATATAAAAGTGTTATTAAAAAGTACATTAAGGGCAGAGGAGTTAGCATAATGCTTATGCAAAAAACTTTCATGACTGTGGCACTGGAGATCCTAAGTTCAATCACCTGCCCACCACAAGCTAAAACTGAGCAGTATGAAACACCACATTTTTTTGCATTCAGAAAACTTACTTTATCTGATATAGACTCATAGATCCAAACAACTTTACATGGTATTTGTGAAAATTATATACTTTAAAACTGTAAGTTAAAGATCACTATACAATGTATAGGTTATGGCTAATATCGAGAATGACTGCCAGAATACATTGGTGAATAGGTTATTATACCCACAAGTTGTTAAAGTTTCCCAATTAAATGTCACAAACTATGAAGAAATATCCACTCACACATAGGACATTGATTCCAAAATATCACACATATAGTTACCTATCTCTATTTGATGGGAAAAAAGTGATACTTAATTTGAGGTCAGTGTTTCAGAACTTTAAGGCATTTTTGTTCTGTTCATTTCAAAATCTTGGAAATATATCTTTCAGAATACAACCTTGAGAATGCTGAAAATATCTAATCAATTTCCTATCTGGATACACAAAAGCATATTAACTGGATTCAAAATGAGTATAACTCTATGCAAAGATTTTTTTTTAATTCATTACAACAATCTGTGATAGAATAAACACTGTTTGGGCTTCATTAAGATTTAATGAGTTTTTTTTCCAAATATTCTAGGAAGCATAAAAATATACTATTAACTATCCTGTACTTTGATTTCTGTTCATATTTTATGCCAATCCAAAATTATTTTAACTTACTAAAATGCATACTTATGGCTCATATTCATTTGAAATAATACAATTTATAATAGAGCATTATTTTCTAAGTTTTATAACTAGTTACTTAAACATAGTTTTATTGTTTTTCTGGACAGTTGGTTTTAAATAGTCTATGCTATTAAAAGGTCATATGCTTTGAATTTATTCACCTATAATCATCTATAATACATGTTGTTTTTTTTTGATCTGTGGGAAAAGAATTTCCATTTGGCTTCTCTCTAGTCTCATCTTCTATCTATACTTTGTCATGTACATACATATATTCTGTTGTCACTAGGGGAAGGTGCCTGCTTTCAACCTGGGCTCTTGCCACTCTGGGAGAAGTTTTGATTCTCCATTGTTTCTTCCTCCATTTCTGTGTCTTTATCTGAAAACTCATCTCTGAGTGGTGAAATTATAGTGATAAGCAATATATGAAAGGTTTATTATTATTATTTATTATTATTATTATTATTATTATTATTTTGCCTCCAGGGTTATTGCTGGGGCTGGGTGCCTGCACTGCTCCTGGAGGCCATTTTTCCCTTTTTGTTGCCCATGTTGTTTGTTGTTGTTATGAAGCTATATAATGAATTAAACTATCTCACAGGATAAACCCATCTTTACTGTGATTCAAAGTAGCAGTGAAATTAATAGTGGCACTATTTATAAACACATCATAGAGAAATGTATTTATAATGGTGAAAAATACTTCAGCTAAGAGTAAATACTGCTTTCTGATTCTGTTTTGAACTCATTAAAATTACTCTCTGAAACAATACAATTTTATCATTATTTCTGCTTTTTCCTTGTCTTTGTCATTCCAGACTGCAAGTACTTAATTATTATCCTCTGCTGCCAACCACAGTTACCTTTATGAATTTTTTGCATGTACTTTCTGTATCTGTGCTCAAATTCCCCCCTTAATTTTAATTTTTTTTTTTCCCAGAGCAATGGTGAAATCTGGTTTATGGTGGTACAGGGGATGGGGCCTTAGAGCCTCTTCGCATAGCCATTACCATATATTCCCTGCCCTCTCACACTTTTAATATGTGAAAGTATAAGTATCCATGGGAAACTTTATATGTTGTATCTTCTAGGGAGCTTTTCTTAATCATGAAGAAAAAAAATCTTCATGATTAAGACAGTCTCTTTTTTCAAACCATACTTTACAAAAACAAATGCTAGTAGTATATGAGACTTTAAACTTAGTATTCTATATATCTCATTGAAACCTTTCCAGAATTTTTATTCTAGTCCAGATTTAAGATGAAAATGCCAAATGAAAGACATGAATGGCCTTCAGGCTCAAATAGAGGGTTGAATGGTCATTATTTCTAAAAATGGAAGATGAATAGGCAAAATGCTAAGAAATACTAGGCTGTATTAGAAATTCCAGAAAGAGAAAACAGAGACCATGTTCATAGAAACAAGAACCTATATGGAGCAAGATGATACTTGGTGGAGGGTGACAGCAATCCTGTTAGGTCAGCATTCCATCAATAAAGGAGCATTGGCGTTGAATATAGTCATACACACATACTGAAAAATTTCCAAACCTACGGACTATTCAGAAGATAATAAATTAAGAAATGGAAAAATGCACACATTACAGTGCCCAAAGAATTGAGTTCAGTCCCCTTGTCTTCACCTGTAATAAGGATGCTTCACAGGCAGGTTTCTCTTCCCTCCCTGTTAATTTATCTCTGCATCCAAAACAAACACAACAAAGATCAAGTATAAAAATATGCAGTGATATTAGGCTCCATCATGCGTCATCAAATGAGGAAAGAGTAAAATCATGTATTAAAAGTACTTAAAAAATAAGAATTGCTAGCTATACATTCACTACATGTTTTGTCATTCAAAGGAAAGAGCAAAATAAAGGACTTTCTAGACATATTCAATCTAATGGGGTTTGTCACTGCCAGACCTCCTTTACAAGTATGTTGAGAGGAGATCTTCAAAAAGAAACAAAGGAAACTATGTATGAGAAATAAACAGCGAAATAAGAAAAGGGGATAAGAAATGCAAGGAGTGTAATCAATGATGATGAATCCGCTTACAAAAGTATGGTAAACTGGATACAAATTTTTTGGTAACCACAAGCTATGAAACAGATACAAAAATGAAATGGGAAGAATCACAGTGGAAAACCAAACACACAAAAAATAGAGAAGCAAATGAAAAAAAAAACAAAAAAGGATAGTGGTAATTTAATATCATAAGTATGAGTCATCTAAATTAATCAAAAGATAAAATGGCTGGCTAAATTAGAAAAAAAAAATCCATCTATTTTTGTAAGAAACTCACATCAGCAATAAAGGGAAACAGGCTGAGTGTTCCAAGCCACAAATACAAATAAAGAGTAGGAACTGCAGTTCTCAGATAAAATAATGATCAAGGGTCATTATTATTATCTTTATAGAGACACCCGTAAGATTGCCTAACTGCTTGTAAAGCTTTCCCCCTGCAGGTGGAGACCAAGGTCTCTAGCCCAGGCTCTGGTGCACTATAGCATGTGCTCAACCAGGTGTGTCACCACCCAGTTCGGATCTAAGGATCATTCCACAAAAAGTTATAATTATGCACTCAACACTGACAGTAAGCAACACAGTAACTGTAGGGGATTCCAATATCACTAATAGCATGAAACAGTCCCTTTGGACGACGAAGTGGCCAGAAGTGAAGCAACAGATGAGATGGAATTTATCATCTTCTTAATTTCCATCCTTAAGAAATGAGGTCTACAAAAGAAAGATAAGAAATTATAGCGCGGGAGTCAGGTGGTAGCACAGTGGGTTAAGTTCAGGTGGCACAAAGCAAGGACCAGCGTAACGATCCCGGTTCAAGGCCCTGGCTCCCCACCTGCAGGGAAGTCGCTTCACAAATGGTGAAAGTGCAAGTGTCTGCCTTTCTCTTCCCCTGTCTTCCCTGCCTCTCTCCATTTCTCTCTGTCCTATCCAACAACAAAGACATTAATAATAACTACGATAAAATACAAGGGGGATAAATAATATTTAAAAATAATAATAAAAGAAATTATACTGCTTCTTTAAGTTATTATCTCCCTAATACAAACAATATAAAATGAGTACACATTCTCCTCTGATGTACATGGAACATTTCTGAGGACTGAACATATGTTGAGATAGACTGTCTGCAGACTGAAAGTATAAAGTTTTTCCAGTTTCAATTGTATGGTGCTACAAATAAACCACTAACACCACAAATGGAAAACCTCAAAAATGCGGACTCTAAACGTGTCTGAATAACACTTGCTAATGAAGTCATCAAAACTATCTCAACAACAGTGAATATTAGTAGACAAGCTATCAGATCCTATGGGATGCAGCATAAGCAATTTAAATAGTTTTTAACAAACCAGACTTTCATTAACAAAGAAGAAAGATGTCTAAAATTAACATAAGTTAAAAAACAAAACTAGAGAAAGAGCAACAAACAGATTCAAAAGCCAACAGGGGGTAAATTATAAAATTCAGAGAAGAAATAACTAACTGAAAGTGAAACAAAGTTGACAGTAAAAATTCAATAAAACAAGAAATGATTATTTGAAAGGAAAAAAAAAAACAGATAACCCCCTTGTTAGGCTTACCAAGCAAAAATAGGTGCTGGATGGTATTGCGCATGTTACAATGCCCAAGGATTCAAGTTCAAGCCCCTGGTCCCCACTTGCAGGGGGAAAACTTCACACAAGTGGTGAAACTTTTCTGTCTTTCCTTGTCTGTCCCCCTCCCCTCTCAATTTATCTCTGTCCTATCAAGTTAAGAAAAAGAGCTACGAGAAAAAAATCAGAAATGAGAGAAGGAAAGTTCTAGTTGATGGTGCAGGTATACACATAATTATAAGAGATTACGAATAAAGCAACCTAGACACCTGGAAAAGATGTTTCAACATCACACAATCGGCAAAGAATTAATATAAAAAATAAAGAATTCTTAATGCTCAATGACAAAAATATCTATTAAAATAAGCAAAGCAACCCAATGAAAAAGTGGGCCTAGTATCTGAATAGATAATTCTCCATAGAAGACATACAAATGGCCACAGACTTGAAAAAATGTTCATTGTCACTTAATACTGGAGGACTGCAATTTATAGCTACAGGAAATACTACTTCACACCTGTGGGAATGGTCTGCATTAGAAAGATTTAAAAGACAAGTACTGGAAATTAAGAGGCACCATTTGGGGACTGAAAATTGGTGAAGGTCCTATGGAAAACAGTATCGAGACCCTTAAATTAGCATATGGATGTTTTCTGATCCAGCAATACGATTCATTAGTCTATCTCCAAAGCCCCTGAAAACACTGACTTGAAAAAACATAATGTCTCTATTTTCATAGCTGCACTACTTCAGTAAATAAAATATGAAAAAACCCTAAATGATCTACAAAACACAAGCACTTGAATATTTTTATTCATCCCAGACTAATGTTCCCAGAAAGCCTGTGTGTTCCTATAACATGAGTATGAACTGTGAAAAGCTTTTCTTGCTAAATTTCAATTCAGTCATTTACACTATTTTCAGCTCAACACATCATCATCTTTATTAACCTTTCCCACTGTGGCTATTCCATTTGTGAAACTCCTATTCTCTTCCACTCAACCACCTGTGTGAACATAAAAGACAATTTTTATACTATAAATGTAATACCAACCATTTGAAACTTTCTCCCGATTAATTTTTTTCTATACCTCTAAGAATATATATCACACTTTCCAAAAATGATTCCTGACTAGATTTTTAAAAATGATCTGTAAATGTACTTCTAAAATAGTGAGTTAGTTAAGTCAATAATAAAAATATAAAATTTTTTGATATTTGCTTTTTTTAAAATTTCATTTATTAATGAAAGACAGGAGGAGAGAAAGAACCAGACACGTGTTGGCACATGTGTTGCCAGGATCGAACTCAGGACCTCATGCTTGAGAGTTCGTTGCCTCATCCACTGCTCCACTTCCCAGACCACAAATTATTTGATATTTGTAAATACTATTTTTTCATCCCATAGGTATCTTTTTCACTCTGATTTTTTAATCTAATAATTAAAATTCATTTTTTCTCAATATGTTTTCTTTTCTTTATCGGAGTGATTAATGGTTTGAAGTCAACAGTAAAATACACTAGTTGGTGCATGTGTAAAGTATCTGTTTTCTACATAGCACTCTAGCCCTCCACCTAAATCCTCCTCCACCATCATGTTCCAAGACCTGAACATTTCACCTCTCTGCCCCAGAGTCCATTACCTTGGTGCAATACACCAAGATGACTGTTTTTTGATAAAAAAAAAATGCAAGAAAATAGATGAAAATATTGTAACAGTAATGCTATATGTATCAATAACTGGTTTATACAGCTAAAGTATATCTCTTCATCTCCTTCATTATTGTTGCCTAAATCCAAGAACCAACATTTTTCCTCTTTTATATTACAAATTCTATGCCATTATTTTTCTATCTGTGCATTCTTTGTTTAGGAGTATGCCACTTTTTACACTTGGGAGGGGTATTTTAAATAAGAATTTGAGATTACAGATGCTGTATATTGACACACTTTAGCTATAGTCAGGCCTGCTAATACACAACATTGTTAAGCTATGAATATTTTCTTTTTTTATTTATTCTGGATAAAGAAGAGGGGGAAAGAGAGAGATACTTGTACAACAGTTGCACCATCTGTGAAAGCTTCCTTTCTATAGGTGGGAACCAGTAGCTTGAGCCCAGATCCTTGCACATTATAATGTATGTGTTCTGCCAGATGCGCCACTGCTCAGACACTTATTTTCTTGTTTGTTTCTTATGTTTCTTTTTGTTTTCAGATTTATTTATTTGCTTTTGGAGAACCCTGTGTATTATGGATGGATTTTAAAATAATTTATTTTGTCTGGCATATTTAATTATTTTCATGACAGAGAAAGCTCACCACCCTGTAAATGGAAACTGTGTTCATTCTTTCTAATTGCCTTTTTGGTACTATTTCAAAGCACAGATTTAAGGAAAAGGAGAAAAACATAGTTACTGATAAAAGTAGAATTTTTTTTAGATGAGTCATGCTTAGAATTATTGATGGGCAACACTCATACTTAAACACATCTTAATTGCAAAACAAATTAAGACTGATTGAAGGGGAGGCTGGGCAGTGGCACACTGAGTTAAGTGCACATAAATACAAGGACACACACAAAGATCTAGGTTGAAGCCCCCAGCTCCCCAGCTCCCCATCTGCAGGGGGATCGCTTTACAAGTGGTGAAGCATGTCTGCAGGTCTCTTTCTCGCTCCCTCTCTATCCTATCCAAAAAAAGAAAAAAAAAGTCAAAAAATGACCACAGAAACAGTGGATTTGTAGTGTAGGCCCCAGCAATAACCCTAGAGGCAAAAAAAAAAAAAAAAAAAAACACCAAAAAAACTGAGAAGGAGTATATATCATGTACAACGACTATAATAAAACTAGTTTAAAGGGTCCTTTGCTTTGGAGATATATGACCAAATATTCTTTAAATAGGATGTTCAGATTGCAGTGAATTTCTTTCTTTCTTTTTTTTTTTTAAATGTTCTTTGCCAATGTTCAATTCCATCTTGGATGGAATGTGAAGGCATCATTTTAAGTGAAATAAGCCAAAAAGAGGACAAATACCAAATGATCTCACTTATAGGTAGAACTTAAATAGGAGCAGGAAGGGAAAACAAAAAGTGAAACTTGGACTGGGTGTGATGTATTACACCAAAGCAAAGGTCCCTGGGGAAGGAGGAGGAATGGAGTGAAGAGAATCTTGGGGTCCTGTAACATGATAATGAAAAGGGCTGTAGGCTATAGATGAGAGCATTCTTCTGGGAACTTTCATGGGGAGATGAGAAATTGTACCTATGTGTCAACAACTGTACTATAAGCCATCACCAACCCCCCACCCTGCCTCACAAGAATTATTAAAAAAAAAAAAAAAAGGTGGCTGTGGAGTAAAGCCTTTTTAGATTATGCTTTTGATAAACTAGAAAAAAAGATGATAAAAAAGGGCTCCCCAAAACTAAAAAATACTACCAGGATCTCTCTAGAAACTCACTAAGCCACAGCCACCAAGTTGCAGATTCTACTGCGATTTCATCCTGAACTCCCTGGGCTGAAGAACTCACCATTGTGTTCTGGAACGCCACCTCCCCAGAACCCTACCGACTAGTAAAAGATACAAACAGACTGGACATATGGACTGACCTGTCAAAGCCCATGTCCAGTGAAGAAGCAATTACAGAAGCCAGAACTTCTACCTTCTGCACACCATAAATTTGGCCCATACTTCCAGAGGCATAAATGGTAGAGGAAGATGACTAGAGGGCTCTGAACTCCAATTCCATCAGAACCCAGGAGCCAGGACACAGAGAGAGAAGAGAGGGGGGGGGAAAGGGGTGTGTGTGGAGGACACTCAGAAGTAGTAGGTGTTACTCAAAGGAAGAGAAGCCAGAACCATAGATTATAAATAAAGTATAGAATACACACACACACACACACACACACACACACACACACACACACACACACACATGTCAACCCATATCGGTGATCTTGGAGAACGAATGCAGCTACCAATGGAGGGAATGGGGACACAGAATTCTGGTCATGGAAAAGGTGTGGAATTATACCCCTGTTAATCTTATGTTGTAAATGAATATTAACTCACTAATAAATATTTAAAATAATAAAACAAAAAAGTGATTAAAAATAATAGCCTTGTAAATGTTTCCATGCAAATTATATTTTGATATTTTTAATGGTGCTTCCACAATCTCACTGCTACCAATTTGCATAGACACCACAACACTGGAGCTTCCCCTAATCCCATGGCACTGGCTTGTGTGCCAGAGTCTGTATCCATAGGCTCACAATTCAAGCACCTACCCTACACAGTGAGCTGCTATTTGATCTCATCCATGCTCTTAACGACCACTCTGACTTGGGAATGTCATTCAGCAAGGTCTAATAAAGACTTAGTGTCTAAATCTATAAAATGAAAAGAACGACTATTTATGACACAATTTGACACTTAGTAGATTCAAGCATTCAAGCAATCTAAGTCCTTTTCTATATTTTATTTACTGGGTAATCACAGAATTGAAAGGAAGGGGCGAAGGAAAGACACCTACAGTACCGCTCACCAACTGCAAAGCTTCCCCCCTGCACCTGGGGACCAGGTGCTAGAAATTAGATCCTTGAGCAGTGTGCTCCACCAGCTGCACCACAGACTGGTCCAACAACCCATTTTCTTCAGCACCTTTAAGTTTACGTAATACAGAGAACAAGAGACTGAAAGAGACCACAACAGAAGCTTCCTTTAGTGTTGTGGGGGCTGTGTTTGAACCTAGGACTCCCATGTGGCAAAGGAACTCACTATCCAAGTGAGCTATTTTACTAGCCTCGCATCATAAATTTTAATGGAAGTGATTTATTGTTTGGAAAATTAGTAATATCAATTGTATTTTTTTTTTTTTTGCCTCCAGGGTTATTGCTGGGGTTCAGTGCCTGCACTATGAATCTACTGCTCCTGGAGGCTATTTTTTCCCTCTTATTGCCCTTGTTGCTATTATTGTTGTTATTACTGTCATTGTTGTCGGATAGGACAGAAATGGAGAGAGGAGGGGGAGGACAGAGAGGGAGAGAAAGATAGACACCTGCAGACTTGCTTCACCACTTGTGAAGGGAGCCCCCTGCAGGTGGGGAGTCTGAGGCTCAAACCGGGATCCTTGGGCTGGTCCTTGTGCTTTGCGGCATGAGAGCTTAACCCTCTGCGCTACTGCCCGGCCCCTCAGTTGTGATTTTTACTGTTAAGTGGGGATATAAAATTAAAACTATGACAAATACCAAGAAAATATAATGCAAAATATAAGATAATGTATAAAATCCTAAACATTTTATTATCTTTATGCATAGGAATCACCATACCTAATGTTAAGATGCGACATTTATCCTAACCTGTTCACTTGAGTTCAACTGTATATCTGTATCAATAACTGCTACATAGTAAGGCTTGATTTTTTGCATTAACTGAGCTCTGCCATAGATTTTAAAAATTCCATTTACCATGGTAGAATATAGAAAAGTTTGTTGCAACATCAAAGTCATGACCACTTTCTCTAAAGTGTTATACCCTCTTCCAAATCTAGTTTTGGATTTCATACAGAATGATTCCATGACCTTTTTAACATGTTTACCCTGGATCACATTACATGTCAAGATCGCCCCTTTTGGTTTTTCTTAAGAGTATATAATGTCATGACATTTTCCTCCCAAGAAGACTATTTCAGTTCCCTCCAAAATGATTTTTTAAACATGCATATACTGCTCTTAGTCTCACTGCCACCAGTTTTTCTTTTTCTCTTATGTTGTGTCACTCTTCTACTCAGAGAAGAAAACCACTATTTGTGGTCCACAAAATATTTCCATTGGACAGAGCCTATTTAAACTGTTTGAGTTAGGCTAAGTATGTTAACTGGACCTCACTTTGTTTTCCTAACCTATAAGGTAGTGATAATTGTACATGTCTTACAAGATTGTTCTAAGAAAAAAGATACAAACTTTTGGTTGATTGTAGGTATTGTTTACAGTGTCAGTTGAGTTTTTCCCCCTCCCTTAAAAGCAAATAGTGGGGAAAAAAGCATAAGCAATGTTTTTTAGATTAAATACCTATCATCTGATGATTTTGAAAACATTTTCAATATGTAAATTATAATTCAGCAGGAATTATGCACTAGCTATTGATAGATATGTTTAATATTAAAAATTTTAAGGGTGATATTTTTCTATGAAATTACATACTTTCTAGGCAGAAAATTAGAACTTTGAATAATATATGTGAAAATTTTAAGTCTCTGTGTTTGATTTTGTACCACAGAAAGTTAGTATCCCAATTGATAAAGTGATTTATTCAATCTCAAAATAATTTAGTGCGATAGTGTATGAATTTAGAATTCTTCCTTTTTAGGTTCCCAGTTTTTAAAATTTATTTGCATTGTTACTTTTAGGGTATAGAGAAGAGGTAGGGAGGGAGAGGTGTAGGGGAGACAGAGAAAGGACAAGAACACTATTCAGCTGTGCCACTGGGTACAATCAAGGATTAAACATGGTTTCTGGCTTCAGGTGTTCTTCTTCCAAGAGGCTATTTCCCTGTACTTGGTTTCTGATATATATATTCTGATAAATATATATATATATAATTTCATTTTTAATTTGCTACACAGTATTATTTCTATATTAAATTACAGCTTATTAACTTTTCTATGGATGGCTTACTTGAATTATTAACTTGAGAGACAAAATTAAATTATCTGTGACTCTCTGATTTTTAAATATTTTATAATAGATTCAGTTTATTTTTAAAACACCTAGGAGGGAAAAGACACTTATTGCGTCTAGGTCTGTAATCAGGATAACTGAGTCATCTCCCATTGATGAGACAAATTACCAGCTATTTTCCATTTTACCAGATTTTCACATATATCGCATGAATAATTGAATAATGTGAATGAGCCAAATCCAGGGTAGTTAAATTTAGTTGAGTGAATTCAACACCATCTGGACTGCTGGCTTTACTAACTTTTTATTGACCTAGTTCTTTCAGAAAGAATCCTAATACCCAATTTACTAAATAGTTACTCAAGCTCAAACCAGAATGAAGAAGGCCTCTAGTTAGAATGCTTAATCGCAATTTTATCGCAGGCAAAATGAATGAAATAAATAACAGATTTGGGGGGTACTTAAGCACTAATTTCTCAGTCAACTTAATAGCATAACAGTGTCACCTGATTTCTTATCATTACCTTACACCTTTATCTTAATTGACAATTATCTGCATGTTAAGAACTAGCAGGCTGTTGAATATTTTAGCTTATACAAGCATGATCACTTTCACCTTTACAATTAAACATGTTTATTAAAATAGCAGAAAAGTCATACGGGGCTGAGAAGTGTTACACCTGGTACAGCACAAGATGGATCCCAGGTTCAAGTCCAAAACCCCACTTGCAGGTGGGTAACTTCATAAGCTATGCGGCAGTGCTGCGGGTTTCGCTCTTTCTCCCTATAACCCATTCGCTCTCCATTTGTCTGGATTAAATCAAACAAGTACAAGAAAAGTCACTGTGTTAATTTATCTTGTGAACATAAAACAGCTTTTTTATAAAACTGAATTTTAATTATTCCCAGCATTTTCTAGGCATGGTTTTCATTTTAAATTTAACAAAAACCTCACGTTCTCCGGCTAATGCTCAAACTTTGACAGTCAGAAGACATCATTTTTATAGTCATCATGATATCACAGCATCACGGGGGGGGGGGGCACCGCGGACAATGCCAGGGGTGCTTCCTTGATGGTGGGACAGTGCTGTGTGTGTGTCTCTTCTTGCATTATCTTTAATTTAAAACAAATGGAAAAATTAAGCCCAAGAGTTGACTCAATTATATCTTACCTGAGGGAAGTGCCAAGTTCTTTCCCCAGAGCCACATTAAAATAGCTACTAGTGATTCAGCATCCCTTACCAATTTTGATGGTGGTATAATTGTTTTCAGGGTTATTTTTTTATTATTTATTTATTTATTTATTTATTTATTTATTTTGCTTATTTACCTAGGACACAGAGAGAAATTGAGAGGGAAGGAGGTGACAGAGATGGAGAGGAAGAAGGCCCAGCAGTGGCACACCTGGTTCAGTGCACATAGTACTAAGTGCAAGGACCCGGATTGGAGTCAGTCTCCCCACCAACAGTGAAGCAGGTCTGCAGGTGTCTTTTTCTTTCTCCCTACCTCCCCCTCTTCTCTCAGTTTCTCTCTGTACCATCCAATAATGACAACCAGAAAAGACCGCCAGGATCAGTGGATTCATAGTGCAGTCACAAGTCCCAACAATAACCCTGGAAACAATAAATAAATAAATATATGGGGCAAGAGAGACACGTGAAGCACTGTTTGACTGCTTCTGGAGCTTCGGCACTGTCGTTGGGGACCAGGGGCTTGACCCCCAGGGCTGGGTCCTTGTGCAGTGTAATTTGTACCCTCAGCCAAGTGCACCTCCACTCAGCCCTAGGTGAACATTTTTAAATTTCTATTTCTCTCAAGTTGATGTCATAAAAGAGTGACGAATGCCTATACCTGCAAAAATATATATTTTATAGGTCCGAGGTAGCTCTAAGGAGGTAAAGTGTGTGCCTTCCATGAGGACAGTTGAAGTTACAGTCTGAGAAGCACAGGGGACATGATTTTAATCTTTTCTCTGAGATATAAATAAATAAATAAATAAAAAGGCCCAGAGCAGTGAAGTCACATATATGAAAGGCCTCAGCTCCACAAAAATATATAATAATAACCACTGGCAATTTTGGTTACTAAAGACTTATAATAACGTTCAGCAGACCAGAACTGTCTGCTTTCTAATCCTGAAGTAAATCTTTACACTGAATCTGAATATATGCAGTCTTTGACTATTAAACAGTTTCATTTTGCTTAACTCTGTTGTCCTTCCTTGGTATTTGCATTTTTCACTTCCATTGCCCGAAAACGTCGGCAACAAGTGTAATTGGTGAACACCTTGGGAAATATATATATAGCAGTAAAGAACTAAATAGAAACCTTCAATATTACATGTTTTTGTCCTTGTGCTCATAACTGGTTTACATTATTACCTATTTTCTTCTTAAAAATCCATAATGTGGTTGGGACTCAGGTGGTAGCACAGTGGGTTAAGTGCACATGGCGCCAAGTGCAAGGACTGGCATAAGGATCCCGGTTCAAGCCCCCTGGCTCCCCAACTACAGGGGAGTCGCTTCACAGGCAGTGAAGCAGGTCTGCAGGTGTCTGTCTCTCTCTCCCCGTCTTCCCCTCCCCTCTCCATTTCTCTCTGTCCTATCCAACAACAACAATAAAGCAACAAGGGCAACAAAAGGGAATAAATAATATATATATAGTTTTTTAAATCCATATTGTGACTTTTTTATTTATAAAGTATGTTTGGCAATTTAGCCACAATTTTCCATTGTGAAAAAAAAAAACGAAAACCCTGTCTATCCACTGAAAATGCTTTCACCATAAAAAGACAAGTATATGAAATGTATGTGTGCTGATAATTTTTTATATGTAATTATGGAAGAAAACTAAATTTTATCTCCATCCATATTAAATAAAAAAATAAACAACTATACTGGAAAATACTCTCAAAGTGTTAATAAAGTTATAGGGAAATATAAATGTGCTAATCATTTTTGTCAGTAATTATGGAGGGAAATGTGGTTCTCTAGACACCATATAAATATTTTGGCTAATGCCTGAGTTTATGCTCAACAAATTGCATTTTCTATATAGCCCTACATTTTTCTGACTGTTAAAGAAACTCTACTGTCCATCAATCCAAACTCTCCTTAACATAACTCCATTTGTATATTAAATGATAGTTTTTTTCCATGAGTTTTCTAAATAACCTCTTTTCTACTTTATAGTGTGTGTGTGTGTTGTGTGTGTGTGTGTGTGTGTGTGTGTGTGTGTGTGTGTGTAGCAGGGCTGCCCTCAGTCTCCTGAGAGTGGTGTTTGGGCTTCAACATGGCAAAGTACATGCCCATTCCAGTCAGCTACCTTTCTTTTCCTAATTTTCATATATTCTAAACACCTTAAAGTAGTTTTTGAAAGATGTGAAAAAAGCCTCAGAAAGAGCCACTCTCTAGGCAAGAAGACCGGTAAAGAGTTCTTTAGCCAGAGGGAAAAAATTAGATAACTATCCATCTACTTTAATCAAATAAACCTAAAATCACTTTGTCCTACTCTCTCAGTAACTATGCCAGTAAATGTCTGACAGAACCCAAAACTTCCACCCATATCATAGCACATAAATCTAAACCAACACTTTTTTTTTTTGCCTCCAGGGTTATTGTTGGGTTTTGGTGCCTGAACCAGGAATCCACTGCTTCTAGAGGCTATTTTTACCCCCTTTTGTTGTACTTGTTTCTTTTATCTTTGTTGTGGTTATTATTATTGTTATTGACGCCATTGTTGTGGGATAGGACAAAAATGGAGAGAGGAGGGGAAGACAGAGAGGGGAGAGAAAGATAGACACCTGCCAACCTGCTTCACCACCTGTGAAGCGACTCCCCTGCTAGTGAGGAGCCAGAGGCTCGAACCAGGATCCTTACGCCAGTCCTTGTGCTTTGTGCCGTACGCTAAACCCGCTGTGCTACTGCCCGACTCCCCCTTTTTTTAATGCTACCAGGTTAACTGTGGGGACTCAGACCTGCATAGCAATGAGCAATGACTGTTGTGATAGCCAGCAATGAGCTGTTGCTGGCTTTTTTTTTTTTTTTTTGCTTTTTTTTTGACTAATCTTTTTCTCATGGCGACTGAGAGAAATAAATAATGATGGAAGAGGGAGAGAAACTGAGAGCACTACTCTACCACCACTCATGAAATTTTCCCACTGTAAGTAACGATCAGGGACTCGAACCCTGGTCCTTGTACATTTACAGTGTGTGCCCTACCAGGTGTATCGTCACCTGGTCCCCTACAAGATACAATTATAATGCCACTATGGTTGTTAAAGGAGTTGAATTTTTAGTTTTAAGATTCTAAATAAATATACCTAAAGGATAGTTTTCAAATGATTTTACTGCAAAACACTAACAAATGCTGAGTAAGAATTCTGCACCATCTCTTCCATAAATTAGATGAGAAACAGAAGAGGTAGGAGAAATGCTTCTTCCATTTTCATCCAGCTATTATAGCTTTACATCAAAACCAGATAAAGGTAGAAAATTATTGGCCAATATCCCTCAACAATACCAGTAAATAAGTCAACATAAAATATGAACAAATATGCCTTAGTAATATGTAAAAAAAAAAAGTAGACATCATGACAAAGTGGAATTCATTTTGTGAGGTTTGTTCATCATCTAAAAATCATTTCATACAATCCATGTTAGCAAGCTAAGGAAATAAAAACAAGATTATATAAATTAATGCATATACTATATTTTATAAAACTCAACGACACCAGGACAGCTGTTCTTGTCACTTCTATTAAATATGTTGCTAGAAATAACATCTAGAATAAGAAAAGACAAAATGAAAAAAACTATGAGAAAATCTATATAAAACTGTCTATTTGGGAGCCAGGTGGTGGTGTACCAGGTTAAGCACACAAAGTACAAAGCACAAGGACCCCTGCAAGCTCCTGGGTCCAGCACCCTGCTCCCCACCTGCAGGGGGGTTGCCTCACAAGGGGTAAAGCAGGTCTGCAGGTGTCTTTCTCTCTCCCTATCTTCCTTTCCTCTCTCAATTTCTCTGTCCTATCAAAAAAAAAAAAAAAAGGCTGCAGGAGCAGCGGATTCATAGTGCAGGCACCAAGCCCCTGCAGCAAAAATAAATGAATGAATAAATAAACACTGATAGAAGAAATCAAAAAACAAATCGAACACTAGCAAATCTGAATAGTTGATATAGAATATATAATCTATTCTCTCTAAACTTGATATAGAGATTTAAAACAATTCTTGCCAGTATTATATCAAGAAATGTCTTTAAATACAAGCATCATTTTATTATTATCAACATGCAAAGGCAAATAAACTAAGACACATAAATAATTCTGGGAATAAAAGTGCTTGTGTGTGCAAAGAATAAACACATACAGATGCTGCCAGTATAAATCCAATTTGCCCAATTCTGAGATACAATATAGCTACAGTAACACTGTGGAGCTGGGGAAGATAGACGGGCATACGCCAACTGAACCAATAAACAACCTAGAAATGCAACCACAAAAATGTATTTTAAGTAAATGTGAGAAAGTAATTCAATATAAAATACAGACTTAAAATATTTTATGTATTTATTTAAGAGAGAGGGGTTGCGATGAAAGGAGTGGAAAAAGAAGAGAGAAAGAGACATCTGAAACCCTAGTCAACACCTTCTGAAACCCCCCTCAACCCCCACCCACAGGTGGGGACTCAGTCTTGAACTTTGGTCCTTGTGAATGGTAACATGCACTCAATCAAGTACTCCACCATCTAAACCTTTGAAGTTTTTTTTTGTTTGTTTTTTGTTTTTGCCTCCAAGGTTATTGCTGGGGCTTGGTGCCTACACTATGAATCCATTGCTCCTGGAGGCTATTTTTTCCCTTTTTGTTGCCCTTGTTCTTTATCATTGTTGCTGTTGGATAGGACAGAGAGAATCAAGAGAGGAGGGGAAGACAGAGAAGGGGAGAGAAAGATACCTACCGACCTGCTTCACCACCTGTGAAGCAACCCTCCTGCAGGTGGGGAGCCGGGGGCTCAAACTGGGATCCTCACCCTGGTCTGTCCTTGTGCTTTGCACCATGTGTGATTAACCTGCTCTGCTACCACCTGGCCCCCGAAGTATGAATTTTTAAAGGCAAATTTTACTGGCACAAGAGCCATATATAAGTGAATGCATTTTGACATGAAACTCAAGATCTTATATAGAAATTTAATGAAAAAAAATCACAAACTTAGAGAAATGAAGGAGAGAGGGAAAAGCATCACAACACTGAAGGTTCCTTTAGTGCAGTGCAGCCCAAGCTTGAACGTGGGTCACACACATGACAATGCTGGCAAAGTACCAGTGGACATGTTGTATTGCACCAAAGCAAAGAACTCTGGGAAAGTAGGGGATAGGAGGATAAGAAGAAAATTTGGGGGCCTATTACATAATGAAATTGTATGCATATGTCAATGATTACACTATAAGAAAAAACATGCAAGAAAGGCCTTTGGAGATATAAAACTAGACAAAATGTGCTTAAATATGATCTTAAAAGCGTAATTACCATAAGTAGTAGTAATCTGGCTACCTCAGTACTAAAACATTTGTTTTGTAACAGATTCTATTAAAAGGATAAAGTGCAAGTTAAATACATACAAATATGGAAGGCTCCTCTTAACTTCATACATTCAAAGAAAAGTTACTAGCTCGTTATCTACCCAGGAACCATCTCAGTACAGCTCATTAAAAACCCCAATGGTCCGAATTTCAAGCCCTGATGCCCACCGTACTAGTGAGATAGGTCTTCATGGCTGAGGTGTCTCTGCCTCTCTCTCTCCTCTCCTATTGGAAAAAGTCAATCCCGAGCAGTGAAGGCTAGGTGATGACAACAACAACAGTCCAAATAGGAAATGTGGAAAACAGATGAATTCCACAAAACCTTTAAGAAAGAGCTACTATTGGGTTGTCAAAAAACTCATGATGGTGGTCTGAGAGGTGGAACAGTGGATAAAGTATTGTATTCTCATCCGTGAGGTCCTGAGTTCGATCCACGGCAGCACATGTTCCAGAGTGATGTCTGGTTCTTTTTCTCTCTCCGCCTTTCTCATGAATAAATAAATTCTTTAAAAATGTCACAATGTATTTTTCTATGCAAAAATGCATCATGACATTTCCAACAGCCCAATACCTATACTTTGCAAGCTCTTCCACAATAATGAGGACACAGAAATACTCCCTAACATCATTTACAAAGTCAGGGGGCCAAATGGTAGCACACTTGGTTAAGCACACGCATTACCATGCACAAGGATGCAGGTTCAAATCCCTGCGCCCCACCTTGCAGAGGGGACTCTTCATAAGTGGTGAAGCCGGTCACTTTCTCTCCTCCATCCATTCTATCAAATCAGCCACCAAGTTGAAGATGCTACCATGATGCCAACCTGACTTCCCTGGGCAGATTACCTCACCAATGAGTCCAGCCCTGCCCCACTAGGGAAATATAGGAACAGGATGGGGGTTTGGATCAACCTGTCAATGCCCATATTCAGTAGAGAAGAAATTACAAAAGCCAGACCTTCTACTTTCTGCACAAATATCTTTTGTCCATACTCCCTGAGGGATAAAAAGTAGAGAAGCTTCCAATGGAGGGGATGGGATGTGGAACTCAGGTGGTGGGAACTGTGTGGAATTGTACCCCTCTTATCCCATAGTTTTGTCAATCACTATTAAATCACAAAAAAAAAAAAAAGATAAAAAAATATGTCCACCAGGAGCAGTGGATTCGTAGTGCTGGTATTGAGCGCCATCGATAACCCATAGCCCATAACCCTGGTGTTAAAAAAAAAAAAAAAAAAACGGAAGAAAAAAAAGAACAAAGTCAACCTAACTCCACAAATGAACAGACACAACAATTAAAGAGAAAGCTTTTGGTAATATTCAACATGCTTTCATGATCAAAGCATTGAGAAGAATGGGGATAGACAGAAAATTCCTCAGACTAGCAATAACTGAGTCTGTACACATATCTACAGCCAACATCACAGTCACTGTTGAGAAGCTGAAAGCATTCTGTCTTTGATCAGTTGCAAGATAGAGTTGCCCACATCACCATTACTATTCTATCTAGTCTTGAAAGTCTTAGCCATAGAAGTTAGGAAAGAGAAAGTAATAAAAGTGATACAAATTGAAAGGAATCAAAACAATTTTCAGATCATACAATAGGATACAGAAAACTCAAGGTAATTCAGTTGGGAATTAATAAGCAATATAGTAAGGTGACATGTTAAAAAATGAATATGCAAAGTCAGTGGCTTTCCTCTATGCAAACACTAAAATAAAACAGCAAATCTGGATTCTTCTTAATAAGGCAGCAAATACAATCAAGTATTTATGAATAAACTAAAGAGGTAAAGACTAGAACACTAAGAAATTTGAGTCACTAGTCAAGGAAATTGTGATAGAAAAGAATGGAAAGATACCCCACACTCTTGGGCTGGAAGAATTAACATTATTGAAATGATCATCATGCCTAGAGCTGGAGAGAGATTCAGTGCCACCCATTTAAACACCCCGCTACATTTCTTTAAAGGAATAAAGCCAAGAGATAGAAGTTCTTATCTGGAACCAGAAAATACCTAGAAATTACCTAAGCATTCTTAAGAAAAAAGAACAAGACTGGAGGCAGCACATATCCTGACCTAAAATTACACTACAGGGATTCTATAATCAAAACTGTCTGGTACTATAACCTAAATATATACAAAGACCAATGGGACAGGATTGAAAGCCCAGAAATATGCCCCCACACCTACAGACATCTAATTTTTTGACAAGGGACCAAAAATATTGAATGGTGAAAAGAGAGTCTCTTCAACAAATGGTGTTGGGAAAATTGACCTGAAATATGTAGACAGGCCAGCTGTTGATGCACTTGATACAGCAGACATGTTGCAATGTACATGGAGCCAGGTTCAGACCCCTGGTCCCCACCTACAGGAGGAAGCTTCATTAATGGTGAAGCGGTATTGCAGATATCTCTCTCTCTCTCTCTCTCTCTCTCTCTCTACCTATCTCCACTATCTTCATCATATATAGATATATATATGTATATAAAATAAACAGATAAAAAATGAAAAACAACAAAAAAAGAAACATGTAGACAAATGAGGCTAGATCACCACCATCACCATGCACAAAAGCCAGCTCCAAACAGATCACAGACATGGATATTAGATAATCAATTACATATAAGAAAACATAGGCAGAATACTTCACAATCTATGCTTTGGAAGTGTCAGGACACTTGAGTCCAATAGCAAAGAAAACAATAAATAAATAAATAAAACTACATTATTACATCAAACTGAAAAGCTTCTACACAGACAAGGGAACCGTCAACAAAAAAGAAAGACATCCTACAGATCAGGAAATCAGTCTTTCTATGCCACCCATCAGATAAAGGACCAATAACCAATATATATAAAGATCTCACTAAACATAGAAACAAATAAACCCAAACAACCCCTTTATAAGTGGGGAGAGGACATGGACAGAATCTTCAACAAAGAAAAGATTTAGAGGGCTAATGGAAATACGGAAAAATGCTCATTACTGATTATCAGAGAGGCAAGTCAAGACATTAATGAGGTGCCCCTTTATATGAAATGGCATCTTAAAGCGGACAGAGACAAGCGTTGAAGATTATGTAGGGGGAGGGGACCTTTCTACACTGTTTGTGGTAGTGTAACTTTGTCTGAACCCCATAAGAAGCAGTCTTAAAGTTCCTCATTCACTAGAAATGGGCATAGATCATTACCCAAGAATTTCTTTCCTGGTCTTTCATAACTAAGGCTCGCAGGTACTTAGTTAAATCCCCAGGACCATCATAAGCCAGAGGGTTGAGCTGTGCTCTGAAAGGAGTGGAAGGAGAGAAGGAGGGACAGAGATAGGAAAGACAGAGGAAGAAAAATGTGAAGATAGGCCAGACCATAGCTCACCCAGTAGAGCAAACACTTTGCTATGTGCTAGGACACAAATCTGAGGCTGAGACAAACAAAACTTCACAAGCACTAAAGTAAGGCTCTAATATTTCTCCTTCTTAGAAAAAAAGCCCATCAAGACCTGTGGGATCCAACAGGTGCAAAAACTCAGTGAAGGGCTGCCCTTATGAAAGACAATATACAAAGATGACACCAGATCACTCACAGACATTATACTTGTGCCAAAAAGCACATGAAAAAATATCATTAGTCCTTTAAAAAGATGCAAATTAAAATCAAATAGTTAGGCAAGAGGGGACAAAACCAAAGAATTCTGGATTGAAGAATGGAGTCCTCAGTTCAGCAGTCAGCTCTCTTTATCCTTCTCTTTTTCCTCTTGTGTGAAGAAGTATATATTTAAATAAAGTCACCTAGTAACAAAGAGCTTTCAGCACACACCTAGCAAAATGGCTAAATTCAAAAGAAAATCATGAAAAGAGATGCTGGCAAGACTTCAGGGAAACTGGATCAGTAACTAACAGAGTTGCATTCTAAGTATCTATCACTGAGAAAGAAAAGATATAATCATATAGAAGTCTATGTGTGAATATTTATAGCCCCTTAATTTGCAACAGATAAAATCTGGGTGGGCCACAACATAGTTGACTGGCATAATGCACTGCTTTACCACATGAGCAAACTCACCTGCAGGGGGAAAACATCACAAGCAATGAAGCAGCATCTCTCTGTATCTCCCTCTCTATCCACTTTCCCTCTCAATTTCTCTCTATTCTGTCAAATAAAATAACATGTGTGCTCAACCAGGTGCGCCATCATCTGGCCTCATTCTGTCAAATAAAATAAAGTTAAAAACAACCAAAAACCCCACTTAGATTTCAGCCTGTCCCCATCACACTGGAGGAAGCTTCCGTGCTGTGGTCGCTTTCATATTTTCTCTCTTTTTCTCCTCTCCTCCCCTCCCCTCCCCCTCCTCTGCCCCTCTCACCCCCTCTCCTCTCTACCCCCCTTTTTTCCCTCTTCCTCCCCTCTTTTTTCCTCCCCTCCCTTATCTACCTGAAAAAAAAAAACTCAAAGTGGTACAGACATGACAGAGAAAAAAAATTACAGTTAATCTTACCTTAAATGAATCTCTAGTAAATCATTATGAGTGGAAAAAAAAGTACTTAGTAGGCCACACATTGCATGATCCCACTTAAGCCAACTATGCTAAGAATTCTATAAATGGCTAACAGAATGATAACTGTCAAGAACTGGGGGGCAAGTCAGACTCCAAAAATTAGTGGTTTAAGTGAAAGTAACATGAAGGATCTTTTTGGACAGAAATATTATATTTCTTTTCTCTCTCAATGCCAATTTTCTGGCTATAAATGTTTTACCACCATTGAAAGAAAATGGTTAAAGAAAGGGAATATGTGTTTTCTACTTTTTCCCACAAATATCAATGAATAGGAATATAACATTAACTTACAAAAAATTTAATTAAAAATGTTAGCAATCAACCTAAGTGTATTGAGAATTGTGTTTGGATATTATTTGATTAATTTATTCAATGAGTATTTGCTGAGTGCCTGATAGTTACTCTGTGTAGAATTAAGGTACACACCTCACAGTTGTTGCTTTTGCTCTTTGTAAATCAGCAGAGACCAGCCCATTCAAACAAGCCCTTTGACAGTGCACTGATGAAATTCCTCACAGGTCCCAGGCTAGTTTAGCTGCCCCTGTGTGTGTATTGGCAGCATTCAGTCAGAGCTTCAGAGTATGAATAAATACCCCCAAAGATATAGAATCAATGAGTTAGTTCTTCCTAAGAACAATGACACTCCCATCTACCAGGAATCAAATTTTTCAGTCACTTATCTAAAATATAAGAGTCAATCATAGAGAAGCAAATCAAATACATTTTCTTCTTTTTTATTACCACTAGGAAGAGCTTGAGCCTGGTGTCTGCACTAAGAATTCACAAGTACTGATAGCTTTTTTTTTTAATTTTAATAAATACAGAATAGGTTTTCATCAGTTTTAGCATGTGTGCAACCAAGCTTTGGCCCTCTTGATGCTACTTCAGGGGTACTGTGGCACTGTGGGAAAAGCTTCAGTGCTGTGTTGCTCCACTCCCATCTATATCCTTCTATCAATCAGTTGAGAAATTTTGACCCAGAAGAGTGAAGACAAAAAAAAAAGCTCCCTTTATTTATGTATTTTATTAAAACCTTATTTGCATGGGGGCCAGGCAGTAGTATAGCAGGTTAAGCGCACATGGCGTGAAGTGCAAGAACCCATGTGAGGATCCCAGTTAGAGCCCAAGGCTCCCCACCTGCAGGGGAGTCGCTTCACAAGCAGTGAAGCAGGTCTGCAGGTGTCTTTCTTTCTCTCCCTCTCTGTCTTCCCCTCCTCTCTCGATTTTTCTCTGTCCTGTCTAACAACAACAACAGCAAATAAGAACAATAATAATAACAATGACGATAAAAAAGGACAACAAATAGGGACAATATAGTCTCCAGGAGCAGGGGATTCATAGTGCAGGCACTGAGACCACACACTAACCCTGGAGGCAAAAAAAACATCAAAAAATGATTTGCATGTTTATGCTGTACTTGTAATAATCATAAGGATTCAGAACACTATTACAGCTCTGGAGATGGCAAAGTAGGTAACATATTAGACTTGTAAGCATAATATCCTGAGTTTGACCCCTGACACTGCATATTCCCAAGTAATATTCAGATTATCATGCACTCTTTCATTAATAAATCATTTTAAAAAAGAACAATGGATAATTTGAAACTCATTAACATCTTGAAATTATATATATATAAAGCATAAATATTTTACATATATATAAAATTTCAAGATGTTAATGCATATATATATATGCTTTTAAAAGGCTCAAACTTTTGTTGGTGGCAATTTAAAACAACATGTTCTATAGACCCATTGCCATTTGTTTTGCTCAGTCCCGTAATGCTTAATTCTTTTTGTTTTTGTTTTACTCTGTGGACTTGTGTGTGTATTGGGGTGGGGTTGCTGGTGGTTTTCTCTAAGGCTTCACTGCTTTAGACTGACTTTTTCAGACAGAGACAGGCAGCAAGACAGAGGGATAGAAAATAATGCACTGAAATTTCTTGGAACGCATATATACTTAAATCTTCTCTTTTACTCTCATGGACTAATTCTCCTGAATAGGTTTTTCAGGCTCCTCAATATTCAAGACTTGTTATCCACTTTCTATTCAGTGTCAGTAATGGCATGATGTGCTTGGGGTTCTTACATTTACTGCCGTACTCTCATTATTATCACTGGCACACCCTGTATGACACCCCTTTTTTCTTTATAGACAATATTAATTCTGCTTGGTTCTAAGTGGCTTGGTATCTGGAAAATTCCTGATTTGTTTCTTTAAATAGTTTCTGTTGGGCTGAGCTTCACTGACGGGAGACAGGCGACCCAGGACTCATGGCTGAGCTGTACGCAGTATCTCTTTATTCATGCAGAATGCAGCACAATCTAAGCCAAGCTAAGCTAAACTAAAATTAACTAAACTAAAACTCACAATGCTGTCTTTATATATACTTGCCAAGTAGGGTGGGAACAGGATGTGATGTAGAGAGGGTGGAGAGAAAAGTGACTGGTGAAAATCAGGGTGTGACAAGGAGAGGGGGTGGAGCAAAAACACATCATGAACCAGTGGGGATTAAACCAATGCCATGCAGTGGTTATGTAAATAGAATACAGTGGTTATGTAAATAGAATGCAGTGTTAAGCAGGGGGGATTAAACCAAATGAAACAGAAGGGGTTTTTAGAAGCAGAATTAGAAGCATACCAACAATTTCCCCTTTCTTTTTTAACTAATGGCCATAGTATCAAGAGTGTGGGGTGGACAGAAACCTATATCATACAGGCGTTTTCAAAAGAACTGGCATACAACATGGAGGAACAAAATAGAAGAGCAGTAAGAACCAGTGTGATGCCAAGGGAAGGCCTGAGGGGGGCATCTATTGCCTCAAAGGGCAAGGCCTAGCAGGCAAAAGGGCATTTTTTGCCTCTGGGGGCATCTATTGCCTCTGGGGGTGCTTCATGCCTCTGTGGGCATCTCTTGTATCAAAGGGGCGTTTCCTGCCTCTGTGAGCAGAGCCTGTAGGCGAGGGGACATGGCCTATAAAGTCCCAAGGCAGCTGGCTGCAGTCAGTCTTTGAGAAACCCAGCAGCATAAAGGGAAGCTGCTGTAAAGTTGTATAAAGTGTCCAAGAGCTGTACCAGTAAGTCCGATGGAAGTGTCAGTCCAAAGTAGCTGACCACGGAAGAAAATGCCAGGGGATAAAATGCTGCACATCTGTCTCAATGGGGAATGTCGGCCACCGGAATTCTGCTTTTCTGTAGAGAGTGAGCTTTGGAGTCTGTGAATCTGTTTCTTCACGTTGTGCCTGGTCACATCATTGGTTTCCGGGGGTGTGTTGTAGTCATTCCATCTTGTGGGAAATGTCAGAGAACAGGGGTCCAAATGGATTTCCATTTGAGTAGATGCTTTTTCATGTGAAGACTTGACAGCTGAAATTCACTTACTTGTCAAACAAAACTTGTAGCAGATTAGTAGTTTACTATAATTGATAACTCCATTATAATTGGAAGTCCTTTCTAGTATGATTTCAAGGTTGTTAAAACAGTTTAAACTCAATAAAATGTGGAAAGGTAAACAGAAGAACCACGGTTAGAAGCCTCAGGCATGAGAATCATTAACATAATCATTGTGCTATCTGCCCCACCCATAACTCATACAGTTTTCAGGATTAAATGTTTCAGATTTATTCCAAGACATAAAAAAAGAAATAAAAGGAGGAAAAATCAATTTTTTTATTGTTTCTGGATGTCTCTAGAAATCATGGCTGCGTCCAGCAATTTTTTTTTTAAGTCAATGTCAAACAAAAATTCAGTCATTCAAATCATTCTCTTACGAAATGCAACTTGAACCAGATTATCCAGATCTCACCATGTAGCATCAAGAGTCCCCGGAGGGCGTCCTAGTCCAAAAAGCTCTTTGAAATTCCATTTAGGGTGCTTCTGACAGTTCCTGTTGGATTGTTTCAGGCACCCATTTTTAAAAGCGTTTTCCCATCAAAGAAAGAATCCAATCAGGAGAGTAGAACTAACCACGTGTCTCCATTCTTGGGGACTGCCAGGGTACTGGAGAATGCTCCTCAAACTAGAGTAGTCCTTCTCCATGGGAAACATGTGAGAAGTCGTCCAGAAAGTCCCAGGGGAAATCTCTGTGCATATCCCAAGCTCTACGACAGTCATAAAGAACCAAATTGTGGCCCAGAGCAAAATGTAGTCCTTCTCCTTGGGAAACATGGGAGAGGGAATCCAGAAAGTCCAAGGAGAAATCTCAGTGCATCTTCCAAGCTCTACGATCACGGCCATAAAAAACCAAAGTTCCTGGTCAGAGAACCGAAGTGTGGCCCAGAGCAAAATGTTCCAGAGACAGAGTAACTGTCTCATGATGAAACAGCAGAGGCTTTGGCAAACCTCTTCATAAGTAGAAAGGCAACCCATGGTGGATGGGTAGCCAAGTTTACTTATCTGGAAGATGGGCGGGTTAGGTCCCTGTTTCAGGACGCCATTATGTCGGGCTGAGCTTCACTGACGGGAGACAGACAACCAGGGACTCATGGTTGAGCTGTACACAGTATCTCTTTATTCATGCAGGACGCAGCACAATCCAAGCCAAGCTAAACTAAACTAACAACTAAACTAACAATGCTGTCTTTATATATACTTGCCAAGTAGGGTGTAAACAGGATGTGATGTAGAGAGGGTGGAGAGAAAAGTGACTGGTGAAAATCAGGGTGTGACAAGGAGAGGGGGCAGAGCAAAAACACATTATGAACCAGTGGGGATTAAACCAATGCCCTGCAGTGGTTATGTAAATAGAATACAGTGGTTATGTAAATTGAATACAGTGTTAAGCAGGGGGGATTAAACCAATGAAACAGAAGGGGTTTTTAGAAGCAGAATTAGAAGCATACCAATGAGTTTCCCCTGAGTCTTACTCAGATGCTCCTTTTCTATGTAACTTAACATGTTTAAATGGAATATAGTCTACCTGTTTACTTTGTGTACTGATGACAGAGTGTACCTGATTGGTAGTTTGATGCTGTGATTAGTCTGACTTTCCAGTGCTGGGAAGAGTTTCTCAAATATATTTGTGTTGTACAGCTGATTATTCTAATAACCTGTTTTTTAAATTTATTTAAAAAAGGAGACATTAACAAAACCATAGGATAAGAGGGGTACAACTCCACACAATTCCCACCACCAGATCTCCGTATCTTATCCCCTCCCCTGATAGTTTTCCTATTCTTTATCCTTCTGGGAGTATGGACTCAAGGTCCTAATGACCTGTTTTTAACTAAATTACAGGTTCATCATTTGTATTTGTGGATAAAGGTCTATATTTGTGCTTTTACTCTGGACATTTAGAAGAAGTTTTAGTAAAGTGATCAGACATAATATTTCCTTAGAGAAACCGTTCTTTTATTGTAAAATAGTTGCCTTTATGTTTAGTAATGGAACACAGAAACTGTTTATTTTGGAATTGAAGTTTCAGTGTAGATTAATAACACTTTATCCTTCTCTAGAATTCTTATGCTTTAGAGTTGAATTGGCAGCTTTCAGCTTAGTGGTTCATAGAACGGATTTTCCCATCAGCTTCCTGATTTCATCCTTCAGTTCCCTCATTACTGCTGGGTGATCCCATCTAAGAATCTGTTTCCTTTCTCACCATCTGTCCCCCACCTTGAGGTATTCATTCTCTGTACTGAGCCAGAATTTTAAAGCTATCCTATATCACCTATAAAAACAAATTATCAGAAAATTCTTAACCACTCAGTTACTATAATTCTACTATGATCTTTTAAGAACTATAAATTAACCCTGCCCCACTAGGGAAAGATAGAATCAAGCTGGAAGAATGGATTGACCTGCCAATGTCCGTGTCCAGCAGAGAAGCAATCACAGAAGCCAGAATTTCCACCTTCTGTACCCCATAAAGAACTTTGGTCTATACCACCAGAGGGGGAGAAATGTTAGAGGAAGAAGACCAGAGGGCACTTAACTCCAATTTAATTAACACTCAGAAAAAAAAAGAAAAAACAAGAAGCACACTCAGAAGTAGTAGGTGTGACTTAGAAAGGAAAAGAAGGCAGGACCACAGTAAGTCCAAATACATATAAATGCATAGTTACAGAGATAATAGTTAACCCATATCTGTGATCTTGGGAGAAATAGTGTAGTTTCGACACCTTTTTCACCACCAGAGTTCTGTGTCCCCAGTCCCTCCGCTGGAAATTGCCCTAGTTTAATGAAAGAGATGCAGAGAGAAAACTACAGAAAGACAAAGACCAGAGTACTGATCAGCTCTCACTAGTGTTGGAGCTGGAAATTGAACCCTTGACCTCAGAGCCTTAAGCAGGACAGTCTTGTGCATAACCGTGTTGTCTCCCCAGCCTGCAAAAGATCCATATGCTTGAAACTCTGAGGCCCCAGCTTAGATCCCTGCAACCACTCTAAGCCAGAGCTGAGCAGTGCTCTGGTTACTACTACTACTGCTACCACCACCACCAATAATAGTAAAACATCAGTGAAATAGCACCTCCTTGTGAGAATAAACTACATTAAAACAACAGCAACAACAAGCATTGTCAAGAATGTGAGAAAAAGAAATTCTGGAACTTTGTTAGTGGGAATACAAACTGGCACAGCCCCTGTGGAAAACAGTCTAGAGAGTTTGTGAATCAATAAAAAGGGCAGCACTATGGTTGGTAATGCTACTCCTAGGCATACATACAAAGGATATGAAAGAACTGATTTGAAAGGCTAGATGCACCCTTATGCTCTTAAATACTGTTCACAACAGCTACAATATGGGCCGAGCCTAAATGCCCATAAACAGGTAACTGTATAAAGAAGTGATGGGATGCACAGTCTATGAAATACTGCTCTGCGATTTCAAAAAGATGAGGTTGTATCATTTTTGGACAAAATGGATAGAACAAGAGTTTGTTGTGCGAAGAGAGCTAAGAGGTCAAAGACAGCTATGAGGTTTTTTTTTTTTCACTCATGTGTAGGATATAGGTAAATAAAATAAATGGACTTGCATAAAAATAATTATCCAGGGAATCGGGTGGTAGTGCAGCGGGTTAAACGCAGGTAGCGCCAAGTGCAAGGACCAGAATAAGGATCCCGGTTCGAGTCCCTGGCTCCCCACCTGCAGGGAAGTCACTTCACAGGTGGTGAAGCAGATCTGCAGGTGTCTATCTTTCTCTCCCCCTGTCTTCCCCTCCTTTCTCTATTTCTCTCTGTCCTATCCAACAACGATGCCATCAACACAACAATAATAACTACAGCCATCAATCAACAAGGGCAACAAAAGGGAATAAATAAATAAATAAATAAATAAATATTAAAAATTAAGCGCACATGGCGCGAACCACAAGGACTGGCATAAGGATCCCAGTTCCAGTCCCCGGCTCCCCATCTGCAGCAGAGTCACTTCACAGGCGGTGAAGCAGGTCTGCAGGTGTCTTCTCCTCCTCTCTTCATTTCTCTCTGTCCTATCCAGCAACAACAACATCAATAACAACAACAATAAAAAACAAGGACAACAAAAGGGAAAGTAAATATAAAAAATTTTAAATAAGAAATAATTATCCAAACTGTCTTCTAGACTTTGTAACAATGGTGGTGGTTATCAGAGCATGATGTGGTACAGTGACTTGGCTGGTGGTTGTACTGAGTTGTGTGAGGCGAACAAGATAACCATTACACTACGGAAACAACTTTGAGTTACATAAAAATATACATAGGTGTGAAAGTTTACTCCTGAAATCTTACAGTTCTATAGACCAGTATTAAATCACTAGTAGTGCAATTCTGTGTTGAGTCACTTGCAAGTCAAAATTCTTTATTAATATCATATGAAAATGTTGCTTTTGCCTGTTCAACAGTACATGAGTAAAAATTTTTTTTGAAGAGGAATATACTTAAAGTATGTATTTTATATTTACTTGTCCTCTAACAAGATGAAAACAGATTGTGCAAATCAGTGCCTTGCCTTATCACTAACTCGTAGGTGGAACTTCAAAAGAACAGAAAGGGAAACACAAATTAAAACCTGAGTAACTGGATGTGGTGTATTTCACCAAAGCAAAGAATTCTGGGAAAGGAAGAAAAGAGAGAGAGTAGGGGGGCTGTTGGGGGTGGCATTGGGGTCCTAGTACTATAGTACAGAAGGACCTATACTGGGAGTGTGTTTTGCAAACACTTATCACAGGGAGATTAGAAATACTACCCATGAGTTAATAATTTTACTATAAGCCACTAACCCCCAAATAAAGGGGGGGAAGTGAACAGTCCCATCTGAAATAGCAGGATGTCTCCTCAAAGTTCATTAACTTAACAGAAGCTTAAACATTGGCGCTATACATTGTGTTGCACTATCAGAAAGTGCTAGTCTTTTTCTCAGCACTCAGATGCACGATTTGGCTTTCAATGGGAGCAGGATCTTAACATCACTAATGCTCAATTTAATGCACATAAACAACTTCCTCCAGTCATTCAAACATGCAAAAACAAACAAACAAACCATGAGAAATCTCTTTTACTGCGTTTGGTTTTCTGTGAACTTTAGCCAGAGTATATGTTCTTAAGTACAGAAACTGCATCCCTTTCCTTATTCTAGGAGTAATTTCACCTTAACTCTAGAATAACATTTTCTCATATGCTGATTTAATGGCATATGCTGAACAACTACTATCGTGCTATGCATTTGAGCTTTGAAAGGATTCATAGTTACACAGTGAAGGCATAAGCCATGTCTGTGTGGAGCCTGCTGCATAAAGGACAAGGTGGGCAGCAGTAACACACACAAAGGAAAGTCACAGAAAGGAAAAGAATGCAGTTGTTCTGCTGCTGTGTAATAAGATACCTTGAGTTAACTGAAGTTAACCCTCTATGGCTGGTGGGATAACACAGTGCCCATGTCCTGCTTTGTTGAGTTTTTCCTGAAATCTATATAGAGAAAATCATATTTAAGTTCATTATATATAAATCATAAGATTCAAAGACAGGAAAAACAAGTGCCTGATAATGATTTTTCTGGGGTTGGGCGGTAGTGCAGCCGGTTAAACACACATGGTGCAAAGCCCAAAGACCTGCATAAGGATCCCGGTGGAGCCCATGGCTCCCCACCTGCAGGGGAGTGGTTTTAAGGTTGGTGAAGCAGGTTTGCAGGTGTCTCTCTTTCTCTCCCCCTCTCTGTCTTTCCCTTCTCTCCATTTCTCTCTGTCCTATCCAACATAGAACGACATCATCAACAACAACAATAACCACAATAAGGCTACAACAACAAGGGCAACAAAAGGTGGGGGGGCAGCCTCCAGGAGCAGTGAATTCCTGGTGCAGGCACTGATCCCCAGCAATAACCCTGGAGGCAAAAAAAAATAAAGAAAGAAGAATGATTTTTCCATTTTTAATGCATAAATTCTGATGGCAACAACTAGAGAAAAGTGACATTTCAAGTTTATGTTTCACAAGCTTTTTGTGTAAAATGGTACTCCTGACAACTCAAGATGAAAGGTTATAATTTGAGGAATGCATAATTTATACCTTGCCAAATTAAGATTACACATTTTTGTGAAAATTGATTTTGTTATAAAACACCATATCCAGGCTCCCTATCACATGTGTTTTCCTAAGACATAAAATTAAGAACAAGCTGAAATAAAATTATATGTATCTTAAAACCTGTAACTTAGTACAGCACATTTCTACCTCCCTGAACCAAGGGGGAAAAAAAAATCACATCTGATAGTATTTTATTTGAAAATATTTTAAGTGTGTTTAAATTTATGTCAGAAAAAAAAAAAAACTACCTAAATTGAGTTACAAAAACTAGTATTTATTATGGAAGTTTAATTTTATTAGAAAGATTGACATCTTGTACTCACTGCCTTTACAATATAGTGACTCCAAAAGAAACCTTGATAGTGCCTTTTGACCTGAAACTAAAAATGAAGCTGTCTCTAACACTGTAATGTAGTTTCCTTTCAGCTAAGTGGCCAGCCGCCTTGAAATAACTCCCAGTTTATGCACGCTTGGGCCATCATTTCAGTTAGGAGTTGCACCATCATAAGTAACTATCACTGAAAATATTACCTAAATGCTTAAAGATATTATCCAAAAGATAATTTAGGAGGTATTTTCTCTTCTGTTATTTTTTCCATCCTCAAGAGTATTTAACTACTAGTCTGTAGATGAAGAACAACTTGGGAAGCCAGAGTAATTGCTCAGCAGTAGAGCTCAAGGCTTGCCTGCCTGTGGCCCAGTGGTTCATCCCATCATAGTGCCTGCCAGGACTGTGTTGCTTTGCTCTTGCTCTCTCATCAAAATCTAATAAATATTTTAAAAGAACAATTTAGAGGGACTGGGCACCTGGTTGAGTACACACACTACGTGGAAGGAACTGGGTGTGAGCCCCTGGAGGGACACTTCACAGATGGTGAAGCAGGTCTGCAGGGGTCTTTCTCTCTCCCTCTCTATCTCCCCTTCCCTCAGTTTCTCTTGGTACTATCAAATAAATTAGAAAAAAAAAAGTATGTTTACTGGAACTAGAGAAAGAAGAAAACAACAACAACACTTGATTAAGGTATATTTACTTGCTAATCCTTTGTTGACCTTACCCCTTTTCTCACTGATTCCAGTAAACTTTATTACCATGATAATCCTGCCCTCCTCTCTTTCTGTATAATGAATTACTGTATCTGTATATTGGCATCTTAAGTCAAAACTCTGCACTGCCAAAAGGGCATATACCACAATGTAATAATAAATAAATTACCCTGCACTATTGATTTAAGTTTTATAAACTTTACTTCAAAACCCCTAGAGTCAGTATTGTTACGTGACTTATTAAGGTGAATATATATATATATAGGTATATGTATATATATATATATCTAAAATTATTAAGAATAATTAAGAATTATTCAGAAAATTAAGAATTTTCCAAAATTCAGTCTCATTAGTGTGAATTGAATTGTTGAGAACAAGATTTGAAACTTCAGCCATCTGACCCTTGAATTAATACATTCTCTGGATTTTCTTCCTAGAATACTTAAATATTGGTGTATGTAGGAACAGTGTTATCCAATTACTAACTACCTTTATAATTATGACTACAAAAAAAAGAGACTTTGCTACTGTGCATTTCTTTTTCCCTAAAGAAAATCAAAGTAGATGCATTTGTTAGCTTGTAAAAGCTGATCAATAACTTCCAAATACATATACTTACATAAAGATAATAGAGAAATAATTATGATAAATTCATTTAGTACTTACAGAAGATGTTGGACTAGGCTTTCAAATTTTAGAAACAAAACCTTTTGCTTGTTACACAGTTCCTTCTACAACTTAGTCATTCAGTGATTTTATATAAACATGTGCGTGCGCACACACACACACACACACACAGACATCTATGCTACCATCTCTTCAAAGAAGTGGTTTAAACCTGTGTAAAATTCTGATATTGCATGTGGTTATAAGTATTCTTAAAAATATTTTTAAATTTTTTATGTGGTTGAGAAAGAGAAATCAAGAGGGAAGGAAGAGATAGAGGAAAAGAGAAGGAGACACATGCAGACCTGATTCACCCCTTAGGTGAAGTCTGGGGTCCTTAAAATATGAATAACACGGGAGTCGGGAGGTAGCGCAGCGGGTTAAGCGCATGTGGCGCAAAGTGCAAGGACCTGCGTAAGGATCCAGGTTTGAGCCCCCAGCTCCCCACCTGCAGGGGAGTCACTTCACAAGTGGTGAAGCAGGTCCCTAGGTGTCTGTCTTTCTCTCTCCGTCTTCCCCATCTCTCTCCATTTCTCTCTCCTATCCAACAACAACGACAACAACAATAACTACAACAATCAAACAACAGGGCAACAAAAGGGAATAAATAATTTTAAAAATGAATAATACTATTAAACTATAGACAACTTTTTAAAACAATGTAAGTTGAAATTAAGCCATTTTATCTCTAAAAGCCATAATAATCAGAAATGCGTACTTGTATAGCCATAAACCACACCACCCAATTAAGAAGTCTCAATATTTCCAACTTATTTTATCTATGATATAGTTCAAAGGGCACAGCTACAATGAGTTTTTTTTTACTGGGATAGACAATGTTTTGTGACAACCATGCTAATTTTTCTTCTCCAGTCTCTGAATTTTTCAATTCATTCAAAATAGAGCACTCGAACAGTGGTGATCTCATTCATATGTGGTAATTAAGAAACAAAGGAAGGAGGGCAGAGACATGGGAAACCCTTAAGACAATCCATGATCTAGGGGACCAAGAGATACTTCACTCAGTAAAGTGCAAACTGTACCACATTCTGGGAGCTGGGGTTGAACCCCCCCCCTAGTCCCCATGTAGGACCACCATGCACATTAGAAGCTTCATAAGTTATGCATCTGTACAGTGGTGTGTGTGTGTGTGTGTGTGTGTGTGTGTTATGTGTGTGTGTGTTATGTGTCTTTCACACTAGATAGTTTTTTTAAGTCCATTGGAAGTAGTGGATCCATGTAGATTCATGCAAGTACTAAGTATATGAGAAGTCCTGGAGGCAGACTAAAAAAATAAATAAAAACAACTGGGGCTAGGCGGAGGCACACTCAGTTGAATGCACACAATATTATGCCCAAGGACCAGGGTTCAACCGCCAGCTCCCCACCTGCAGGTAGAAGCTTTGTGAGCTCAGGACTATAGGTGTCTGTCTTTATCCCTCGCATTCTATACCCTCCTCCCCTGTTGATTCCTCTCTGTCCTGTGAAAAAGTATGATAAAAGAAAAAAAAAATTTAAAGGAAAAATAGCTACCAGGGACAGTGGATTCACAGTGCCAGCACTGAACCCCAGTGGTAACCTTGGTGGCAATGGAGGAAGAAATAAATTAAATAAAACATAACAGAAAGAGAATGAAAGAAGGGAGGGAGGGAGGAAGGGAGGGAGAGGGGTGGTAAGAAGGAATTGAGGAGGCAGGTGAAATAGCATAATGGTTTTTATTTATTAGAAACAGCCAGAAATCAAGAGGGAAGAGAGAGAGAGAGATAGAGAGAGAGACAGAGAGAGAGAGGAGAGAGGAACGAGGAGGAGAGAGGAAGAGAGAGAGGAGAGAGGAACGAGGAGGAAAGAGGAAGAGAGAGGAGAGAGGAGGAGAGAGGAAGAGAGAGAGGAGAGAGGAAGAGAGAGAGAGAGGGCTGCTTCACCACTCTCAAAGCTTTCCCCATTGGTGGGGTCTGGAGTCTCGAACCTGGGTGCTTGTGCATTGTAGCATTCATGCTCAAGCAGGTGTGCCACCACCCAAAGTCCCAGGTTTGATCCCCTGAACCACCACCACAAGCCAGAACTGAGCAGTGCTCTGGTAAACATAAATATATAACTCAAGGATTACACCTACAGATCTGAGAGAGAGAAAATTGTATCCTTGAGGAAACAATCATATAAAACAGCACTCTTCTCAATAAGATATATGATTTAAAATAAAAATGTTAACAGGTACTTCTCAAAAATTTCCACATATACATTTTATAATCCTATTAGTGATTAAACTTTTCTCACTATATCTGTATATTGCATAGACTCTTTCTGCTTAATTCCCAGCCTTGTTCAAAACTACTTCCCACGTGTTTTTTTAATTTTATTTATTTATTTTCCCTTTTGTTGCCCTTGCCTTTTTATTGTTGTTGTAGTTATTATTGTTATTTATGTCATCATTGTTAGATAGAACAGAGAGAAATGGAGAGAGGAGAGGAAGAGAGAGAGGGGGAGAGAAAGAGAGACACCTGCAGACCTGCTTCACCACCTGTGAAGTGACTCCCCTGCAGGTGGGGCGCTGGGGACTCGAACTGGGATCCTTATGCTGGTCCTTGTGCTCCATGCCACGTGCGCTTAACTGGCTGTGCTACCACCCGACTCCCTACTTCCCATGTTTTTAAAAGCTCACTACTATGACAGAGTTTTAAAAAGATCTGGTGTCTCAAAAGGCAGGAGGGTGAAAGAGCGTAGATACTTGGCTCTGTGAAGCCTTTAGCATTCAGCTGCTATAAAAACACTGGTTTCAGAGGCACAGTCATCCTGGCCATTAGCAACATTTCCCTTTTACTAGTTAAATGAGAAAAAAACAAACAAACAAACAACATCATCTGTGAGATGTGGAAGCCAAAGGGAAAAAAGCAGTCATTAAAAAGAACCAATTTTATAAATGTAATAGAATTACAGAGGAGCTAGTATTGATTATTAGTGCATTTCTTAAGATCAGTATGATTTTACAGATGTAATTAGAAGGCTATTGCTACTGAAGAGTGGCAGTGCTGGATGTGTCTGCAGCAGATTAGTGCTGGTGTGATACATTTTGTGTTTTTCTACTCTGTGTGTCTGCAAGTTTTAATGACTATTGATAGAATTAAAATTATAAGCCACCAAATGCAGTATTATGAAAAGGAATGTGATGATAGCTTAGAGGGTAAATTTATATAGTGCAAACCAGCAGCTAAATAGAAGTGTTTTCAGCAGCCACATCTTATTTTGTTGTACGTTTTGTGCTCCTTTTTCTTCCATATTAAGTCCTAAATATCCACTTTCTTCTAAAGTCCCACATGCATATGCAGGTCTATATTTTTCAGGAATGGAATATGCATATGTGATTTTTAAAGGAACAATAGCAGCGGTTAACATGTTTTAAATGCACTGGATACATTTATGTATTCACATAGAGTAGTATCATAACTACTGCATAGAATTTAAGTGCTAATAAGGAAGGTCACTGGCAATGTGAGAATGATGTCAGCATTTCGATTAAATTTGTTGACATCATTCTTGTTTCCCATTCTTGTTTCCTATTGTCATAGGTTGAATAAAGTTATGATACATAGTGTAGAAAAGTAAACACTGCATGGACAAGGCACACATAGTGCCTGATGGAAATCAGAATTTATCAAAGGGAAATATACAATACTAATCAACTAATAGTGACTTTTTAAAAGGAAATCATTTTCAAAGCAATGTTCTGGCTGAATCGAGTCTAGCTCATTTGTTTGTTCCACACAAGAGCTGTACTTCTAAATAACAAAGTTACAGTAGGTTCTATAATGATGACACACGTTTCATTTAAATACCTCCAAAAGATTATGATGGGAAGATATTTATGTTCCTGTGAAGGCTTCAGGTAGACTGTAGCACTCAGTGAGAGCCAGTGGTGCCCTACTTAATTTAAATACAATGCATCTGAATGGATTCCAAGATGTCTTCAGGTAAAATGCTCTCATTATGATAATCAGACCCAGCAGCTGGCTTTCTATTCAGCATTCAGTTGTTTTTGTTTTCTAGTGCTTAATGAATGCATGGTCTAGCTCCAGCTGAGGTGAATCTTTAGGTAAAAGCAAAATTGCACCTATATGGTTCCAATTTAAGTACAACCATGTGTTCTGTATTGCACACTTAAATGACCTCAACGTCAGAATACTCTGAATTATTTATTATGTACTAGAACTAGATTACAGTGCTAGAAAGCAACCAGATATACCACTTCATATCCCCATCATCTTGATGACTCTCCATGGCAAACTGTATGGTTAGTTTATACACGTGTTAATCTGAACCTGGAGAGGGGTGGGAATTCTCTTCATTATTATGTATTAAGGCCCCAGACAACATACTCAAGGCAGTAGTGGTCAAAGAAAACCAACAGCAACACCAAATTTATAAACATCAAATACATTCAACTTTATCCTGTGCCAAGAGGGAGAAAAAATACGTGGAGTGTTTGTATTCATATCTGATGTACATCGCTACTCAAAGAGAATTTTCTTCACGTAAAGTGTCCTTAACAGCACTTCTCAGAATTATTCCAGTACTCTGCCTGGTTTGTCACCCAAAATTTATAAAATTGTAAGTTATCTTATAGCATTACAATCCAGACCAAATGTGGTAATTAAAAATGAGATATCTCAGGTCTCAATTTAACATGTAAGTTTTCTACACAAACTACACCTGTATATCTACAAAAGAAAGTTCTGTCTTATTTTTAATGAAATAGAACAGGAATCAAAGTCTGCTACTGAATGCCCAGTGTACCCACACAAGTCTGCACTTTGGCGCTTCTGTCTTCTAAGGGAAAAGCTTTGTTTTGTTTTGTTTTACTGCTTCGTAGCAGTAAAACAATTTATTAGTTAGGAGCCTCATAGCTATCTGTTTTTTTATATTACTATCTTTATTTATTTGTTGGATAGAGACAGCCATAAATTGAGAGGAAAGGGAGTGAGAGAGAGGGAGAGAGACAGAGACATGCCTGCAATACTGCTTCACCACTCTCAAAGCTTTGCCTTTGCAGGTGGGGACCAGGGCTCAAGCCCAGGTCCTGGCACACTGCAATGTGTGCTCAACCAGGTGCATCACTGCCCAGCTCCTTTTGTTTACTTATCTCAGATTGAAGGAACTTGACTGAAAGCCTCAGGCCCAGATATCTCACTTCTCTAGAGGTTTATCTGTCCTCCCAGCCAGGGGTCCTAGATCCTAAGATAGTCAACACTATAGTAGACAGGCTCATTTTTTATTGTGTAGGTGGAGAAAATAAAATCTCTCTGACCCCCTCTGTGCTGTTCAAGGCTAGGTAGGTATCCAAATAAGCATGAAGCAGATTAACAAGGGGAAAAAATAGCAACTCATCAACAATACAGATTCCTTCTGGGTGCCTGTAGTGTATCAAGGAGTCTGAAACTGCTAACAATAAATGCCACTGGGACCGATTTACAAGACTTTTCTGCAGAGGGTTTAGGAGAGCACAAAAGAGAAGTTAAAGTGACATTAAGTTCCACCTTCAACTGGAAGGAGAAAGCAGGGTCCCTGAAGCATAAAGCAGCTAAGGATCCCAGGTGTCTCCCCAGGATTGGATTGGCCAGCTCTGAAGGAAACTGCATCTCCACCCTCTCTAGTTCATTTGAGAGCGATTCTACATTCTGCCTCTAGGGGTCCCCACTATAATATTGATAGGTGTTTTTTACCAAACATATGTTCTAGGAATTACAGGTTTTTATTCCCCTATATGAAAAGTTGGAGTAGAGTTTTAGATAAAGCCTGTAGAATTAAAACAATTTGCTGTAGTTACTAAGAAGAGTTCACTTATTCTCTTAAAAAATCTATTTAATTGGTTAATTGATTGGTTAATTCATTTTAGTTTTATTCTTGATTTCCCATAGTCTACCTTTTTAGTTGTTGCAGGACAAAGAATAAATGAATCAGGTGGAATGACAAAATGTTTTGTTCAACTGAAGTATTAGAAGGAGAATTGAGAAAAACTATCACAATTAATAAAAAGTATCTAAGAACTAAAGCGAGCTGCCTTCAAAGTTCTCCACAATATTACACTTGGCAAATGCTTATCAGGTGTTTGAATCTGAGAGGAGAGACAATGACTGTTATTCTTCTGAGGAAACATGAACTGTACTAAATCTAATATAATACTAAAACTGCAACATTACTGAAAAGAGAGTATTTCAAGCAGATTTTAAAATCCATGATGTCAAATTATTTAGCCAGTAGGTTTTTTTCACATTACAAGCTGCATTAACAGCAGCTTGGGTTTTGCATGCTAAATATGTGAACTCTTGACCTCATCTTGGGTCTAATTATTTAGATTTGTTGGGGTGGAGTTTTCAGGTGCTGAAGTTTAAGAGCTTCACTATAGAAGGATACTATTTACGGGTCAAGTGAGGACTCTCCTGATAGAATGCTCAAGTCGCCCTATGCAAAGACCCAGGTTCAAAACCCGTCTCCGATGCCTGTGTATGGGGTTGGGGGGGTTCGTAATTCACAAATATCCTCTCTAGCATTCTCATTCACCCTCCTTCCAAAAAGAAAGATGAAGGAAAAATTTGTCACTTAGAATAGTAATCATGCAGGCACAAAGCCCCAGCAATAACCTTGCTACAGAAACATGTGTATTATCAATCTTTAAAATAATTCATGAAATAAAGCAACCCTCTTTTAAGAATTTAAGGATAACTTGATTCTAAATGTGCACCACAGATGCAAAACAGTCACCATGAAAGACTCTGTCAAGGACTTTGCCTTTGTATTGGAAGTTTTCACTCTTCATTATTGTCTCCAAATATCTGTCCTTCTGCCCCATACTTAGCACCTTTTTTCCCCCTTCAGAAATTGACTAAATATCATGGATCACCTCCACAGAGATTCAGTCTCTGGTCTATACAAAAATAAGACAACATTGCCTACAGTACCGTGGGCCACTACAGCACGCTGTCTGAAATAGCTCCCAGAACTTACCAGGATCAATGTATTTCTTTTATTTTTCACTTTTTCTCCAGAAAATGAGTACATTTGGACGAAGATGATAAAGAGTTCACAGATGTGTCCTTATCATGTCCCTGGCCTAGCACAGACAATTTTGGAAGCAAAAATAAAACTATGGTGGTACAAATTTATAAAATGATCAACATTCCACTGCAGAATTACAATTACTATATTAAATAACATACTAGAGGATATTGAACCTAGTAGAAATAATTTGACCCTTTGGGATATATTTGAGGTTTGAATCATACCACACCTCAAACAACAACAAAATAAAGAAATACAGACAGTTGTTATTAGGTAATCCAGTTCAGCATACAAGTATAATTATGTTGGCTTTAACTTAACAAAACATTATAGGATAATGTCAATAGGGCCAGTATAATATCTCACATGGATAATGTGTCATTTTGCCCTGTGTGTGACCCAGTTTTGATTCACCACACTCCATACTGAAGTGTTGTGGCCTCTTCCACTCTCTTATGCCTCTATGTTTCTATATTAAATGAATGAATGAATGAATGTATCTTTTAAATAGATATAAACCTTTTAAAGCCATAGCTACCATTTTCTCTTTTGATAATCTCTCCCCTACACATCTTTTACATGAAGACATTCATGTCTGAAGCTCCAGAGAGCAAGGTTCACTCCCTAGCACAGGCAGAAGCCAGAGCTGAGTGATACCAATGGGGGGGTGGAGGGGAATGAAAGAAAGAATAAGAAGGAGGAGGAGAAGAATCATTTAACATCTTGAGAAACTGCTAATGAGGTTGAACTTGGGTTTCCAAATATATTGTAAATGATAATTATTGTGATTTTTTTTCCCTCTTTTGCTGATTTTTTAAAACTTATTGATGGCTCCAAAATATCCTTGAGGTTTTGCAATTTCTCACTCTAAAGTGAATGGAGAAAAGAATCATTAGGATGATGAAAATAAATGGTTTCTTTTTTTCAATTTCCCTTAGAAAATGATAAAATATTACCTTAGCTTTTACTTGTTTTAATAATGCTACATTTATATTCTGTGCATAATGAAATAACTTTTTATGAGTACATCTTTCCTTGGGACAAAAAGCAATCAGTGAAAGCTGTTTACCTTAAGTGGCTTATTTTTCCTCTGCTTGACTTGGTTTCAGAATATTCACTCTAGTTAAATAAATTACAAATATTGCTTCTCCTACTCATAGCACATGACATATTTTATAAGCAAGAATTATTGTAATGTAGTAACCCCAGCTAAAGCATCAGGTGAACTTTTCAAATGAAAACATTCAGATAGATTTTTGTATTTGTGAATAAAAATAAATTTGCTTTTCAGGGAGTTTGGCCGCTGGAAAGTAAATAACCTTGCAGTTGAGAGAAGAAATTTCCTTGGCTCCCCTCTGCCTCTTGCCCCAGAATTCTTCCGCAACATAAGACTTTTGGGACGTCGACCTACCCTTCAACAAATCACAGAAAACCTTATCAAGAAATATGGGACCCATTTCTTGCTCTCTGCTACTCTGGGAGGTATGACTTTTTGAAAACATATGTACCAGTGTGCTTGTGCATAAAAAAACTATATAAATTGAGGGTTATGTGGCAACTAATGCAGATAGCTTGATGAGTTTTATTAGACACATGTATTGAGTTATTGCTGTATGTCTTGCATGACAAGGTAGAAAAATCACAATATTTATATCTGAAAATGATCTGTGTCATGTCATAGGGTGCACTAAATACAGAGCTCATCATTATACTCTTTAGGGTAGTGTGCCAAATTTTGTCAAAATATGAGTAATATGCTGTCAAGTTGTAGGTGGACATCATCACTTCAGATTACAGAGAAGAAGAGATAGTTACTGGAGTAAAAAATGAGATGTTTATAATTACATATTTTCATTTATTTATTTGTTTTGTCAGCAGGGTGTTACTGGGGCTCTATGCCTATATCATAAGGCCACCACTTCCAGCAGTCTTTTTTTTTTTCCATTTATTTTTTATTTGATAGAATAGAGAGAAACTGAGAGAGAAGGGGAGGTAAAGAGGGAGAGAGAAGGAGAGATACTTGCACCACTGCTTCACATCTTCACTACATTCCCCCACCCCGTGCAGGAGGGTGCCAGGGACTTAGACCTGGGTCCTTGCACATAGCAGTGTGTGTGCTCTAGCCCACTGGCCGCTGCCCAGCCCCCTATATTTCAGTATTTTGATATGGTTGATGTCAGATATAGAAAGAAAGTTAAGTGGGGCCATGTGGTGGCAGACCTGGTTGAGTGCACATGTTACAGTGCGCAAGGACCCAGGTTTGAGCCACTGGCCCCTACCTGCAAGGGGAAAGCTTCACAAGCGGTGAAGCAGTGCTGCAGGTGTCTGTCTCTCTCCCTCTCTATCACTCCTTCCCTCTCAATTTCTGACTATCTCCATCCAGAAAATAGATAAATATATTTTTTTAAAAAATAAAGATAAGCACGCATCAGTCATGCATAATGTAAAAGTAGAGACTAATCATTCTATTTCATTCTTAAATGATATTTGAGGAAGTGATACGCAATAGGAAATGTGTGTGTGATTTTATTTATGAAGCTCAAATATCTCAGATTCTATATATTTGATTTTACACAGGACTTTAAACAATGCCCACTCAATTTAGAAAGAGATGCTACTCTTTTCTATAATGAACAGCGATGTATAAAATAGGTTGAGATTGAAAAGTCATGAAAACAGTGAATCCTTTCTTGCCAGTTTCTCAATAGGTTTACCTGAAGTGGGCCAATTTTTTCACACCAATGACGCAGTGCAAAATGACCTGCTCTTCAAATTCCTGGCCTCAGAGGATCAGCCTTTTATTCTTTCCTTCACATGCCAGCCCAGTCGCCAATAACTCACATCTGTTGGCACCTCCAGAATATATCATATTTCAAATTCTTCCCTGAAGCAAGTCCCCATCCTGTTTCTTCAAGAATATTCCTTAACTGACCATTTCAAATACCAGCATCTCGCTGGGATTACATAAATGACCTGACACTGACTTTTACCTCAGACATCATCTTTTTTCTCTTGCTTCATCATGCTCTATTACTTTTAGCTACAATAATCTTCACATTTTTGTGCTTAAATGTTGCTTTCTCAGAGAGACCTCTCCAGATCACCCAGCCGGTAAAAATGTGCAGTCAACCACAAATTGTCTTTACTATTTCAAGGCCTCATTTCGTGTAATTTATAGCACTTGTTATGTAAAAGCACTTTGCCTACTGGTTTATTGTGTCATTTCTGCCTATTTCCTGGAAAATAAAGATCTTGCTTATTTCAGTCACCGTTTTACCCCTGCAGCCAACAAAATGCTCAGCACAAGATAGGTCCTCATTAAACGATTGTTAGATGAACAAATATGTGAAACTGTACTGTACTAGGAGACTGAAATTTCTGGTCACTAAATAAATATCAAGGCGGGGGGAGGGAAAGGGAGAGGGAGGGTAGGTTGGGAGAGGGAGAGAGAGATAGAGATAGAGGGTGAGGAGAGATTAAGTCCAAGTTTAGGAAGAAGATCGATGAATAAAGCAAAACTAGAAAAAGAAATAGGTCGGTTTCACAGATAAAAATTCTGATTAGAGAGAACCTGGTCCCAAGCAAGAGTAGGTGAGCAAAGCACATAAAACTGCAAAAGGAGAGTCCTGGAACATTGAAGAAACATATGCTACGTGACACTATAGAATTAAAGAAGGAAGTTGTTTGGTGTACATAAAGGCTTGCAGTTAATTAACTTAATTTTTACCTTTCTCGTTAAACAAATAGCAATAAAATAAGAGGAACTGAGAGAGGAGGGGGTGATAGAGAGGGAAAGAGACAGACATCTGCATTACTTGCTTCATTGCTCTTGAAGCTTCTCCCCTGCAGGTCCAGAGTGGGACTCAGACATAGGTCCTTCCTTGGGCCTGGTCACATGTATGCTTAAACAAGTGTGCCCCTGCCCACTCCCTGAGCCCCAAGTGAGCTGTCACTGGGGCCCAAGGTTATTGGGGATGAAAAAATGTCGGAGGTAATGATCAGGTGAAGAAATCATGAGGTAAAATTAGAAAAAAAAAATGCACTTTATCCATTTTTCCAGTTAGGTTCATCTCATTTGTGTTGGCGCTGTAGAGTGCTGGCTCTTTGACAGACGCCCAAAGTTCTGATCCATTTCAAAAACAGACAGAAAATTAATTCCTCTATAGTGGAAATCATGGTTCCTTTTAAAATGGCTCCATTTAAAATGGCCCCATTTATAACCATCTTTCACTGTGCTGAACAGTGATAAGATTTAAAGCAAGGGGAAAATTAATCATTTACAAAGAAAGGTCTAGTGGTTTTGAAACACACATAGGCTTTATGACCTTTATTTCAATAACGTGACATACCCAGAAAAATATTATATATATATTAAAGATATATATATATTAAATATATATATATATATATATATATATATATATCTTTTAAAAGGGGGGGAGAGAAAGGAACAAATGAAAAGTGAAAGATCAAAATACTCAAGGAATTCTCAAGGATACTCTTACTCTGTAGTATAGAAATTATGATGGCTTTTCAAAGTTTTTTATTGGTTTTTTTCTTACTGTTGATATATATATATATATATTAATATTTATTTTTTCCCTTTTGTTGTCCTTGTTGTTTTATTGTTGTAGTTATTATTGTTGTTATTGATGTCCTTGCTGCTGGATAGGACAGAAAGAAATGGAGAGAGGAGGGCAAGACAGGGGGAGAGAAAGATAGGCACCTGCTTCACTGCCTGTGAAGCAACTCCCCTGCAGGTGGGGAGCCGGGGGCTCAAACCGGAATCCTTATGCTGGTCCTTGTGCTTTGCACCACATGTGCTTAAGCTGCTGTGCTACCACCCGACTCCCTTTTTTCTTACTGTTTTAGCATTATAAATGCTATAATTTGACCTTAAGAAAGTTCTTGTAAACCTTGTTTGAAAACACCTGTGAGATTAAATCACTCCTTCAGTTTGTTAAATTAATGATGACAGGGAGTCAGGCTGTAGTGCAGCGGGCTAAGCACAGGTGGCGCAAAGCACAAGGACCGGCATAAAGATCCCGGTTCGAACCCTGGCTCCCCACCTGCAGGGGAGTCGCTTCACAGGCGGTGAAGCAGGTCTGCAGGTGTCTATCTTTCTCTCCTCCTCTCAGTCTTCCCCTCCCTCTCTCCATTTCTGTCTGTCCTATCCAACAACAACAACAACAATAATAACTACAACAATAAAACAACAAGGGCAACAAAAGGGAATAAATAAATAAAATATTTTTAAAAATTAATGATGACAATATGCTCTCTCTCAAAATTTCTTTGCTCCAGTTATTTAAGACTTATTTGAAAAATGGTGGGGGGCAGCACTGGCACCAGCAAACCCAGGTGAACATATATCGCTGTGTGTAAGGACACAGGTTTAAGACCATGGTTGACACCTATGGGGGGAATCTTCAGAAGTGGTGAAGCAGAGCTGCAGGTGAATTTTCTATCTCCTTCTCTACTTTACCCTCCCATTTTAATTTCCCTCTGTCCAACTAAGTAAAGTGGAAAAATAAAGGGGATAAAAGGACCAACAGGAACAGTGAACTTGTGTGTGTGTGTGTGCAGGCACTGAGCCCCAGGAGTAACCCTGGCAGCATTCAAGAAATAAATAAATAAAATACTTTTTTTTCTTAATCTCGATAGATGAGTGTAATTTGTATCTTCCCACAACTAGCCTCTCAGTATTCTGTGGGTCCAATTTTTCTATTGAAATTAATTTTCTCTAAAAATTCTGTTTTTCTTCAGGAATCTGTAGTGTGATATTAATTATTTAGCTAAAATGCATGAAATTATTTCAGTAGCTTAATGATATAAACTATTTGCAATTGAAATGCATACTAGAATGATTTCAGGCAATTTTTAAATTATTACTGTTGAAATTACACTAGACCTTTTTTGTTACTGCTAAGTATATTTTAACTTCATATGTTTTACATGATTGAACATGAAATTGTATTATTATTTCATTTTGATAAAACTGAGGATTGTAATACTCATCTTTTGCTAAATGTTCCTCCCCAACTCCTCACCCCCCCCCCCCGCCTTACCTCTCTCAGGTCTCCTTCCATAATTTTCTGAAGCTTAGGGATTGTTTTTAATATTCAAGATCTGAAAATGCTTTGTATTTAAGTCAACATTTTAAACAAAAACCCTGTTGTTTTATAACTAGATGTTTCCTAAGTAACTCAACCTTCATCTAAATTTAACGATTTTTCAAAACAAGTTGAGTGTGAAATTCTCACTACAAATATCCAAGTGAAAGAAAGTAAATGAGTGATGGTGCTTTCCACCAGAGTTATTTGGTACATCATATTATTGACATAGACATAAAACTTTAGATAGCATATTTGAAGCCTTAAATGGAATATTTTATGATAGATAAAGCCAGTGATTGAATTATCTTCCTATAGGGGAAAATAAATTTTAAAAAACCTTCTTCAGTATATATCATTTTCCCAATTTATTTCATCTTATGGCTTCTAGACTATTTATCAATATAGTAATGCAGCTGGCTTCTATTTTGGATAATGATATCCAAACTCCATCACTGTTTAAATATCTAAAATAAGCTATTCACTTTAAAGAATCAATCTTGAAAGCGATTACACTCCTGGGACATATTGATTTCTAGCTGTGGGATAAAGTTTATGACTATTTCTGTAACATATTTCATTATAATACAATATGTGACAAATACAAAAATAAAATTGTATCAGTGTACTGCATATAGAAGTACCAAGAGAAAAATGAATGAGTAGGAAAAACAAATATCTGAAAATCTGTGAGCTTATTGGGGAGTGGTCAGTTGTCAATTAGAAATCATCAGTGCTAGCTCAGCTAAAAACAGGAAGGGGCATATAAGGAGGGAGACCACAGTGTTTATGAAAATGCTATAACACAACATGTGTAGTAGTTTTAAATGATCCTCACCTCTACAATTACATAGACTGCCGAACCAGTCATCAGCATAGCCCTGGAAAAACATGTATTTCTTCTCTTTATTTTTTTCTCCTCATTCTTTTTTTATTATAAGAGAGGAGACAGAAATCCAGAGAGAGAACAAAATAATGGTCATCTCTGGTGTAAGGTGCTGCTGAGAGTTGAACCTGTGGCTTTGGGATCTCTGATCTGCAAGTTCTGTGCTATCATCCCTAGTCCTGCCAGTGTTTTCTATATTGTGAGAGTGAAAAAAGAAAATGCTAATTGAGAGCCCACCAAAGCACTTGTTGCAAGACTGTATCTATGTTTGTTTTTATTTTTTAAATACAAGACTATTTCTCAGCTTCCCCAGAGACACACCTTACTAGGGAAAGAGAGAGGCAGACTGGGGGTATGGACCGACCAGTCAACGCCCATGTTCAGCGGGGAAGCAATTACAGAAGCCAGACCTTCTACCTTCTGCAACCCTCAACGACCCTGGGTCCATGCTCCCAGAGGGATAGAGAATGGGAAAGCTACCATGGGAGGGGGTGGGTTATGGGGATTGGGTGGTGGGAATTGTGTGGAGTTGTACCCCTCCTACCTTATGTTTTTGTTCACTAATCCTTTCTTAAATAAAAAATTTTTAAAAAAATCTTTTTATGTTATTTATTATTGGATACAGACAGAGAAATTGAGAGAGGAGTGGGAGATAGACAGAAAGAGACAGAAAGATACCTGCACCCCTGCTTCACCACTTTGTGAAGCTTTCTCCCTACAGGTGGGGACCAGGGGCTTGGACCCGGGTCCTTGCACACTGTAGTATGTACGCTTAGCCAGGTGCACCACCACCTGGCCCTAAGACTATACCTTATAGTTAGCATATTACTCAGCAGAAGCATTTTATCAGATGTTTGTTTAATACAGCATTTTATATTTGTCTAAACAGCAAATATTTTCTTTATTGTGAGAATGAAAAATGGATTTACTAGCCTTTCATTTTTTATAGCACTGCATTATTTTTTTTTATGAAAAAGAGAGAGATACCAGAGCACCAGATATCAGGAGCACCAGTGAGCTCCTGATTTATGGTGGCTCCTGGGATTGAACATTTGAGACTCAAACATGCAAATCATCTGTTTTAGTATACTGAGCTATCTATCTCTCTACTCTATAAAGTGTTATTGCAAATTTAATTTCTATTTCAATAACCACACAATGTGTACGTGACTATGCCTGCAGTGTGGTTGAAAAATGTTATGACATTATTATTATTATCATCATTATTATTGTTTAAGTACATCTTTCAAAAAAAAAAAGGTTAGATGTCCGGCTTTAAGATACAAAATGGCTGGAATGTCAGATATATTCTTCTTTCTATCTCATTGCATTCTATAAGTATATCATTTTTTTAAACATTTATTTCTTTACTTTCCTTTTGTTGCCCTTATTGTTTTATTGTTGTAGTCATTACTGTTGTTGTTATTGATGTCGTTGTTGGATAGGACAGAGAGAAAAGGAGAGAGGATGGGATGACTGGGGGGGAGGGACAGAAAGACACCTGCAGACTTGCTTCACCACATGTGAAGTGACACCCCTCTACCCCCGTAGGTGGGGAGCCGGGACTCAAACCAGGATTCTTAGGCGGGTCCTTGCACTTTACGCCATGTGCGCTTAACCTGCTGCACTACCGCCCGACTCCCACCATATAAAATTTTGATATTTTCTCTTGAATTTAGAAATAGTCAATTCTCACTTTTCTCTATGGGAATTACATTCTTTATAAAGATTTCACAGAAAATTTTTAATTCTATGCCACTCACCACCTTCTTTCAAAATCGATTAACAGCTGCCTTCCTCACTTTCACTTAGGTTCTTCCTAGGAAGTAAACTTTCCTTTTATTTCAGTTCAACTGTAACAGGTAAATAATTCAATCTGACAAAACACTTATTTCTTAAGCAAATCTAAATAATTACGTCGACGTTTATAAAACAGTTTGCTCTCTTGCAATGCATTTCTGCTTTAAAAGAAAGAACTGAAAGGAAAAGAAATACTTTCTGCAGCTTCATGTCCCAGGGATTAAAATAATGGTACCTAGTGAATAGAACATTATCATTTAGAATTAAATATTTACTCACACTGCTTAAGATTAAGTATATCAGTTTGTCTCTTTCTCTATATCTTTCTCATCTCCATTTCATAGTTTGATAAAAAATAAAATGTAAAACTGATTAGTATTAATGCACTTTTAGTGGTTTACAAGGTACTCATCTTCTAAAATGATTTGAAACATCTATCTAAATAGCAATAAAGAGGGGCCAGGCAGTAGAGCACCTGGTTAAGTGCACATAGTATAGTGAGAAAGGACCTGGGGTAAAGCCTCTGGTCCCCACCTGCAGGGGGAAGCTTCATAAGCAGTGAAGCAGAGATACAGGTGTATCTCTCTGTTTCTTTTTTTTTTTTAATATTTATTTTTATTTTATTTATTCCCTTTTGTTGCCCTTGCTGGGTTTTTTTTTATTGTTGTAGTTATTATTGTTGTTGTCGTTGTTGGATAGGACAGAGAGAAATGGAGAGAGGAGGGGAAGACAGAGAGGGGGAGAGAAAGATAGACACCTGCAGACCTGCTTCACTGCCTGTGAAGCAACTCCCCTGCAGGTGGGGAGCCGGGGTTCGAACCGGGATCCTTATGCCGGTCCTTGTGCTTTGCACCACCTGCGCTTAACCTGCTGCGCTACAGCCCGACTCCCTTCTTTTCCTTTCTATCTTTCCTTCCCCTTTCATTTTTTTCCTTCCTTCCTTTTTTCAATATTTTCCTTCCCCTTTCTATCTTTCCTTCCCCTTTCAATTTCCCTGTCTCTATCTATCCAATAATAAATTTAAAATATTAATAACAATAAAAAGGTAACAAAGAAGAAAATAATTTGAAAATTGCTAAGCTGGTTGATCTTGAAGCGGTATTCTTGGCAACTGATTTATATATAAATGTTAAGTTTAACAATTTTGTAAATCCAGTCACATGTATTTCTGGTTCCTCTTTATAGCATTTCCTAAGATAGATAAATCACCTGTCCACTTGTTTGACAAACATGTACTGAGTTAGCTACAGCAGTGAAATACCAAAGACTTTACTTAAAGAAGCACACAGGCTACTGATAAAGACAGACATTTAAATTGGTAATAGATTTCACTATGATTTAGCACCTCATTACTTGAGATGGTCCACGGACACACAGCATCAGGGTCACCCTAGAGCTTGTTAGAAATGCAGAATCTCAGGTTCCATCTCAGATTAATGAACAGGAATCTACATGGTAACAAGATCTCCAGGTGATTTATATGCACACTGAATAGGAACAGCACCAGTTAAAGTGCTTATACACATTTAGACTGTACTTAACTATTCCAGAAATCTCACTTCAGAGAATACGTCAGATCGAACTAATAGCAGGATTCAGTAACAATAACATAGCAAAATGCTAATTCTGGCATTGCTTGCAAATAACTCCAGGACAGAAGCAACTGCACTGTATTTCACTCAGGACTGATGTAGTTTTGTCTAAGCGCAGAGCTGTTCATGACCTCTATATTCATGGCATTGCCCTATACAAATGTTTTATGTAGGTGATTTAGTTTAGGAAATATTTGGATTTTTTTTTCTTTTTTGTTGAGGGAGTTGCACCTGGTTAAGTGTGCACATGAGCAAGGATCTGAGTTCAAGCTTGGGGTCCCCAACTATAGAGGGAAGCTTCACTAGCTGTAAAGCAGAGGGGCGGGTGTCTTTCTCTCTCCTTATCACCCTCCCTCAATTTCTCTCTGTACTAGCAGATACATAAAGAAAAAAAAATAAAAATAAAGCATATGTCAAAAAAGTATTAGTCCAGTTGCTTTCCTTTACTGTGCTTTACAAAACATTTACAAAAGTTTCTTTGCTAAAGCTATAGAAGGCTAGTTTTTTCCTTCACAAAAGATCTTACAGATGCCAATTGGTGATAAGCCAACATGTCTTTTTCTTCTTCTGTCTTTATATAGTTGTGTCTGCTTCGCATCAGAAGCCTATTTTTCTTATGTTTTTCCCCTACTGTTTTTTTTTTTTAATTTTCTAAATCACTTTTTTTTTTCTATAGAACTTCATTAATGGAAAGAGAGAAATCATCAGAATGCATACTTGTAAACCTGCTAAGCTAAGGAAAGATGATGATCAGTAAAATAAAGTAAATACTGTTAAAACTGAACTTTGGGGGGGGGGCATGGCAGTAGCTCAGTGGGTTAAGCGCACATAGTATAAAGCGCAAGGACCCTTGCAATGATCCCGGTTTGAGTCCCTGGCTCCCCACCTGCAGGGGGATCGATTCCCAAGTGGTCAAGCAGTTCTGCACATGTATATCTTTCTCTCCGCCTCTATCTACCCATACCCTCACAATTTCTCTCCATCCTATCAAGTAAAACAGAAAAAAAATAATAATAATAATAAAAAGAATAACGAATTACTTTCACCTCATCTTGGATGGAACTTGAAGGAATCATGTGAAGTGAGATGAGTCAGAAAGAGAAGGGTGAATATGAGATGATCTCCATCCCTGACAAGAGGTTGAGAAATAAGGACAGAAAGGGGAAACACAAGTTTGGGGTTCGGACTGTGACTTTCCAGGGGACTTTCACATCCTGGTGCTGATGGCGGAGGAGGACCTAGGCTGGAGGTCCCAGTGATTTGTAGAAAACCGAGAAATTTTACACATGGACCAACAACTGTATTTATTGTGAGCAAATAATCCTGCCAATACAGATATAAAATCAACAAATACATTTGCATTACATTTAAATGTAATTTCTAAAAGAAAGCATACGAAAATATTCCAAGACTGCAGTGCATGGACACCATCAAAAAATAGAGTAAAAAGATGCATCAGAGCAAACTTCAAAACAATTACCTTTAGACCATGTTTCTCATAGCTATTTCTGTCAGAAGGGTCTCTACTCAATCTACAGTTCTTTCAAGTAGGTTGACAGAGGCAGAGAGATATCTCACAGGCACAGCACATACTTGCCATGTGTGCAACTCAAACGTGAACCCCAGCACCCACAAGATGGGAGTGCTACAGCACCTGGGAAATCTCTGGAGTTGTGGTGGCCCTTCCACTCTGGCCTTTTCTCGCTTCCTGTCTGTATGCAAAAAGCAACAGACTGGGGAGATATGAATGGTAATGCAAAAGCCTTTCATGTCTAAGTCTCCAGGTTCCAGGTTCCACACTCAGCACCAATGTAAACCAGACACTGAGCAGCACTCTTTTAAAATTAAATTAAATTACCCCCCACAAACCTAAGGACTGTGAAATCATGCATGGGTAATATTCAGAATATGTGAAAATATCATCATCATCATCATAGCAATAATAGAAATGTGAAACTGACATTCCCAGTAATGGTTGAGGAAGGGATAACTTCCCCCTACCCCTTGATTTTCTTGAGCTGGTTGAATAATGAAAGCACAGTCAGAGAAGTAAGTACAACTAAATAAAATGTGAGGAAATTAAGAGGGAGTGATAAAAGTTCCAGTGATACTGCAGGACCTAAATTGACCTCAACCTGCAGTAATCCCCATCCTGAAGTTGTATGTGTTCATAAGACTTGTCCTGAACACCTTTAATTAAGGCCAGACAAGTAGCTCACTTAGAATTATTACACAGGTGCTCCTTCACCATGTGAGATCCAAGTTTGAACCTCACCTGAACACACTGAAGGAAGGTTCATTGCTGTGATCTCTTTCTGCCTCTGTCTCTACCTAATAAGTTAATAAACGCATAAATAAAGTTGAATGGCCAGGAATACATCTAACAAAATTGTATTTCCCCCTAGGTGGTAAAGTAAAAAAAAATATCCAGTCAAATAGTGAGTTATGTTTTATCAGTAAAAAGGAATGAAATAAATGAAAAAAAGAAAAAAAAAAAGGAAGAGCAGAAAAACTCAGTGGATTCTAACTGTAATGTGTCTGTCTCCTTAATATATGTTTTGGCTTTGGTTATGCTCTGGGCATCTCCTTATTCTGGAAATCAAAGTGAAAAGGATACTCTTTGGAATTATCTTCCTGCAGATAATAAAAGCAAAGAGTTAGGCTTTCTTTTATGATGCTTCCCCAAACTACATCAGAGGTTATTTGGCTATGCTATGTATTTTCTATCCCAATACCAGGTTCTAGATTGTTTTGGGTTTTTTTGCCTCTATGGTTATTGCTGAGGCTCAGTGCCTGCATTATGAATCCACTGCTCCTGAAGGATATTTTTTCCAATTTTTTTGCCCCAGTTATTATTGTTATTATTGCCATTGCCGCTGCTGGACAGGACAGAGAAATCGAGAGAGGATGGGAAGACAGAGGGGGAGAGAAAGACACCTGCAGACCTGTTTCTCCACTTGTGAGGGAGTGAGGGGCTCAAACCTGGATCCTTACGCCAGTGCATGTGCGTCACGCTATGTATGCTTAGCCTAGTGTACTACCACCTACCCCTTCAAGATTTTCACTCATAAACTGTTCATAGATTACTGTTATTGATTTAAACCTATGATCCTTTTACTCATTCTCTTATCCGTTGCATTTTTATTCTAACTTTTATAGAAAATTAACTCTGTCCTTGCTAAGTGGAATGCATGAGAATGAAAACTGAGAAAAACCCAAGTGAAAGGATAATAGTATGTTGATTCTGTACATTTCTGTTCCTCATGGAGAAGACATGAAAATCAGGCCAGCAAAGGAACAAAACTCTGAGTCCCACAGCCTCTCAAATGTAACTGCCCCTAGCCTCAGAGCCAGTCACAAGATAACATTCAAGTCATTATTTTTTATTGTCTTTTTTTTCTATATAAAAGGATTTTTAACACAAAAGCTTCATGTCCATAAAATACCACAGTATTTTAGTTGTAAAAGACACAGCTGCATATTTCTATGTAAAATAATCACATCTTTTCATGTTTCTGCAGTCATTAATCCTTTTTGCTTTTTTAACAGACTCAGAATGTTGAATCATTTTCAAAAATCACATTTAATTTTTTACAAAAAATTCCACGAGATACAGCTGGTTTTAGAAAAGTCTGAATAAAAATTACATTTCAAAACAGTTTTTTAGTTGATTGACTATCATCTCAGTCTCCAAATCTGAATATTGTCTGGTATTAGTATAGAATTCTGATGAATCTTTATAAGTGAATAGTGAGAGGATATTTATGATTAAATTTGACAATGTAACATTTCTGAAAACTGATTGAAAAAAATCTCTATGACTGAAAATAAGATGTCACAAAAGTATGGTAGTTACATATAGTTTGTAAAACCAGATCTCCTAGAGAAGTCAGTTTACTTTCCATGTAGGCTGAGTGACCCTGTAGAATATCCAAGATATTTGATAATATGTGATTAAAAAAAAAACTTGAAAGTAGCATAATCTAGCTGGCTACCTCAAATAGTTCTCTTTTCTGTTGTAAGTAGGTTTTAAAACAAGACTTTCTTAAAATAAATACATAACCAAGGTAATTTAAACTTCAGACTGAAACTACCTCACATAATTCACTACAGGGAGAGTTTGTGCATACATGGATTAGTGTTGCACTATAGAGAAGAACCGTTTTATGAATGGCTTCTCTTTGCCCAGTTATTGGAAAGAATAACCAACTACTATTCTTAATAGTCATATATATCTTGATTACAAGATCCACTAGAAAACAGTTTTGACTAAGTTTGGGCTCCTGTAGTGAAATTCAATATCTCTGAAATTCTTACTTATGAAAATGCAAAGCCTCCTCATTTACTGTGAGGCACTAATAAAAATGGAGAGGAAAAGGAAATCAACATTTATTGTGCATATAATATGTGTCCTGTCAGGCTCCAGAGAGGAGTTATTCGGTCGCATGTTCTCAAGTAGTGGAGAGTACAATATTGTGTCTTTCAGGCCTGGAGATGCTAAGAACACTTACAGCTACTTACAGCTCTTCCAAAGCTCCATAAACTGGGAAACTTCAAGAGAGGTGGAGCTGTGTATATACACCAGATGTATATACTTCTCTCTGTCTCTCTTTCCCTCTCCAAAAGAGAAAAAAGAATAAGACATGGCTACCGGTAGTGGTGGACTTGTAGTGAAGGCACCTACTCCCAGTGATAACCCTTATGGAAAAAAAAAAGAAAGAAAAATAAGAATTTAGAATGCTTCCTCATTTGATTTTCCTATTGTCTATGTGTACTGATTGCTTATACATTTAGTGACATTTGTTTTATCACTTGCATTGCAAGAGTGAGAGGTTCTCTTAACTAATGATCTCTAGCACAGTCATTATCCCCTTGTAACATGGGGTAATCTAACATTTGCAAAATATTCTTCTGTATGTAAGAGAGGAATTTATTTATTTAGGAGGGAAAAACCAGCAGAGGTGATACTGGAGATGGAACCTGTGCCTTCATGCACGAGAGTTTGGTGCTCGAATTGCAGGAGAACCTCTTAGGTCATCCAAAATGTTCTTTTATTTATTTAGTCTCCATAGTTTTAGATGGGGCTCAGTGTCTGCTCTACAAATCTACTACTACCAATTGCAATTTTTTTTCTTATATAGGACAGACAAAAATTGAAAGGGGAGGGGAGATAGGGAGAGAGAAAGAGACCTGCAGACCTGTTTCACTGCTTCTCCACTTGTGAAGCGACCCCCAACCCACACAGGTGGGGAGCCAAGGGCGCAACCCGGGATCTTTGCGCTTGGCACTATGTATGAGTAACTCAGTACACCACCCCTGACCCCCACAAAAGGTTCTTTTTTTTTTTTCTTTCTTTCTTTCTTTCTTTATTTATTTATTTTTTATTTAAGAAAGGATTAATTAACAAAACCATAGGGTAAGAGGGGTACAAAAGGTTCTTAACCCAAGTTAATTTTAATTCTCTCTTAAAGCATAAACTAGCCCCATCTTTTTTCTTCTCTTCATGATAAATGACCCAACCGAGGTCCTATTAAGAAAAAAACTAATGCCAGTTGTCCACCTGAAAATTAAGGAGGCAATTAAAAAGACAGAACATATTTATTTAAGCTCAATGATTTGCAGTGCATTTAAACAGATTCAAGGAGAAACCCAAGACAACCTTTGATGAGGAAGGAACAGATAGATGTTTATGGAAATACAAGAGAAAGTTGAGATTAGTGGTTAAAAAAGAATCAGTTTGTTTGAGAAGCTTAAACCATAACTAGACAGAATTGTCACTAATTCTGTTCCCTGGCAAGAAGCCTGTCTTCAGTTCTCATGGCCTGAATGACTTCTATCACTTTTTACCTTACATCTCCTTTTTCTTTTTTTCCTCTCCCCCACTTTTTTTTTTTTAGATTGGATAGAGACAACCATAAATTGAGAGGGAAGGGGGGGTGTTAGAGAGGGAGAGAGACACCTACAGCTCTGCTTCTCCATTTGCAAAGCTTTTCCCCTGCAGGTGGGGACTGGGGCTCAAACACGGGTCCTTGCTCATTGTAACATAGGTGTTCAACCACGTTCACCACCACCTGACCTCCCTTGTACCTTCTTAAAATAATTATTTTTGGCCTAGCAAAAGTTCTCTGGTCCAGTTCCAAGCTCTTGAGCCTCTTTCACTAAGACAGGTTATGTCTGTTTGCTTGTTTGCTTTGCCTGTTTATTTTTCCCATAAAAGCAGCTTAATTCTGGCAGTTGGTGATGCCAGGGATTACACCTGGGAGCTCTGAGGCTACAGACAGGCATGCCCCACACTCTAATACCCACCAAGATATCTCCCTGGCCCTTAAACTATCATTAAATTAAAGAAAATGCTGTTTCAGAAATGGCATAGTATTATTGTTATTATTATTGTTACTGCTATTGTTATGTACACCTGAGTTATGCTTCACACCAACACTATGAATCCACAGCTCCTGGCAGATACTTCTTTTCATCTTTCTCCAAGGTTATTGCTGGGACTTGGTGCCTGCACCACGAATCCACTGCACCTGGACGCTACTTCTTTCCCTTTTTGTTGCCCCTATTGTTTTTTATCGTTGTTGTGGTTATTGTTGTTGTTATTGATGTCATTGTTGTTGGAAAGGACAGAGAAATGGAGAGAGGAGGGCAAGACAGAGGGGGACAGAAAGATAAGACACCTGCAGACCTGCTTCACCACTTGTGAAGTGACTCCCCTGCAGGTGGGGAGTCGGGGGCTCGAACCAGGATCCTTGAACCAGTCCTTGTGCTTTGTACCATGTGTGCTTAACCTGCAGTGCTCCCACCCGACCCCCCTTTTTTTTTTTTTTTTTTTTGCCTCCAAGGTTATTGCTGGGGCTTGGTGCCTGCCCTACAAATTCACTGTTTCTGCGACCATTTTTCCAATTATTATTATTATTATTATTATTTTGGATCGTACAGAAATAATTTGGGATGAGAGGACAAGACAGAAATGGACAAAGACACCTGCAGACCTGCTTCACCACTCAATCTGGGATCCTTGCAGATCCTTGTGCTTTGTACCATGTGCACTTAGCCCAGTGAGCCACCACTTAGCCTCCATTTTTCCCTTTCTTTATTTTTATTTTACTTGGTAGACCAGAGAGAAATTGAAGAGTTGTAAGCTTCCTTCCCATTACCTTTTCATTTCAAAGCAAAAATTTCAAACAGATACAAGTCTCAAATAGGAACTTGTAGAATAAATTTCCACATACCAGTACATTATTGTATAGAGTATAAAAACCACACTATGCTACTGATATTTTTACATGCAAATGAGCTATACTTGGTGATTTTTTGTACTTCTGTATATAAAGAATAGATTCCAAGAATAAACTTACATTCAAAAAATGGTCTTTTAGTTATTACTTGTTTTTATAAACAAGAGACAATTAGTATCATCGGCTTTTGTTTTTAATGTTAGAGACTGATCTATTTAATTCACTTTTAATTTTTATAAATAAATAAAGCCTTTAAAAGTTTCCCCATGTTTAAACACTATGACAAGGTATATTTGAAGAAATCCTTCTTCCAGAGTCAGCCTTCAGGCATTTATTTCCTCTTTATACTTTCAGGTCAATATGAATAGACGTTGTTATTTAACTCATTGCTGTTGTTTTTCAAATAAAAAGAAATGCATTCATATATTTATAACATACCCAGTTAAAAAGTACTACCTGCCATATATATATATATATGTATATATATATACATATATATATATGTGTGTGTCTGTTTGCATTATATAAATATATATTTGCATTTTTCTTTGATCTAATTCCTGTGCAGAAATCATCTTCTGCTTCTTTTATTTATTTATAAAAAGGAAACATTGACAAAACCATAGGGTAAGAGGGGTACAATTCCACACAATTCTCACCACCAGATCTCCGTTTCCCTTCCCCTTCCCTGATAGCTTTTTTTTTCTTTATCGCTCTGGGAGTATGGACCCAAGGTCATTGTGGGAGGCAGAAGGTGGAAGGTCTGGCTTCTATAAAATATGACCTCTGCTTCTTTCTATGGCAGCTCAGTATCCTTCTTAAAAATCTTTTACAGCCTTACATTTGTACTACTTGTTACAATGCTAGTGCCACAGTAGGAATCAATGAATTTAGAGCAGGAGATTATTCTACTCTACAGTTGTAAAGATCATTTAGTATACCATACCATGACACTTGTATCATTGTAATTACTACAAATATGTAAGTGCAGTGATTTCTGCATATCTTAGTGAATGCTTCTTTAAGATAGAATCATGAAAGTAGGACCGCTGAGTCAATTATCATGTTGAATTCCTACCAGCAACACCTCAGATGGCCCACCTCCTCATAGTTTGCCAACATCTTTGCCAGAATGAACAAAATGTTGAGTTTTAGCAAAGTGGTACATTTATATTTTAAATTTTGATTTCTCTTACATTCATTTCAAACATATATAGGCCACTTTTACCTGAAATATTTTCCCCTCAGTCTTTTCTCTGCTTGAATCTTGTTTTTAGTTTCCTGACATTAAGGAGCTCCTCTAAGCATTATGTAAATTGAAAGTATCCTTTCCCAATACAAAAGTAATCTCATTTGTGGATTTTGGGCTAAGAAAATGTGTTTTTTTTGAAGTCTCATTAGTCGGTCCTTAGTTTTTTTAAGTTTTCTTACTTTCTTCTTTCCTTTCTTTCTTTCTTTCTTTTTTTTTTTTTGAGAAACTGAGAGTGGAGTGAGAGAGGAAAACAGAAAGAGAGACATCTGCAGAGCTGCTCGGCTGCTCGTGCAAACCAGGTGCTGGTGCGTGGTGACATGTGTGATCAAACAGGTGCCACACCTAGCCCTGGCTTTGTGATTTTTAGTGATAGTTAGTGATGTTTCTCTTCATATTTTCACCCTAGTTTTTTTTTTATGATATGAAAGGCTTTGTTTTGTTAGATTTTCACATATCTAATTTTGAAAAAAACAATTATCTCTTCTTACATAATAGTGTATTTGTATTTTTTTCAAATAACCATTTGTCACGTCATTTATTAGAATCTTTCTCCATTAAATAACTATTTAATTCTTAGGGATTTTCATAACTATTCTTATGCTGATAAACATTTCTGTCCCATTGGCCTTTCGATTTATATGCCTTTGCTATACTATTTTACACAACTGAAACTCTGTCCCACAGTTCCCTGTGCTATTAGCCAGAGCTGAGTAATGCTGTGGTGAAAAGGAATAAAGGAAGAATGGGACAGGGGAAGAAAGAGAGAGAAAAATAATGAGAGAAAGAAAGGAAGAAAGAAAAAAAGAAAGAAAAAGAGGTCAATCCCTTAAATGACTGTATACAACCCATATTCAAGCCCCAGCATCACATGGAGACACCCTGGCATTGAAGGGAATTCTTGTACTGAGGGGCCAGGCGGTGGCATACTTGGTTAAGTGCAGACATTAAAGTGTGTAAGGATGCAGGTTCAAGCTCATGGTCCCCACCCATGGACAGCTTCATAATTAGTGAAGCAGTGCTGCTGTTGTCCTTTCACTCTCCCTTTCTATCTCTACCAATAATAAGTGAATAAAATATTTTAAAGAAGACAGTTCTTTTATTGTTGTGTCTGTTCTCTCTTGCTCTATTTCTCTTTATCTGAATAATTAAATAAAAGTAGCCTGAAGTGTTAATACTGTGCATGTGTGAGACTCCAAATAAAAGTCATGGAACAAACTATCCTCATATACTGAAAACTTGTGACACGTCATTACATATATTTATCAATTATATTTGGGGGTACTAGTAGAAGTCTTATTTTTTATTCTGTATGTAATTGCACGGTAAATTAAATTGTCTCCTTATATTGCCTTTCATTTCTAGAACTTTCCTACTTGGTCATGAGATATATGTTTTAAATTTTACTATGGGTTGGGCCAGGCGGTGGCTCACCTGGTTACGTGATCATATTACACTGCATAAGGACCCAGGTTCAAGCTCCTGGTCCCCACCTACAGGGGGAAAGCTTCACAAGTGGTGAAGCAGGGCTGTAGGTGTCTCTCTGTCTCTCTCCCTATTTCCCCCTCCTCTCTCAATTTTGGCTGTCTCTTCCAATAAAAAAATTGGGGGGGGGCTGGGCAGTAGCTCAGTGAGTTAAGCGCACATAACAAAAAGTGCAAGGACCACAGTAAGGATCCTGGTTCAAGCCCCCGACTCCCCACCTGCAGGGGAGTCACTTCACAAGCAGTAAAGCAGGTTTATGTGTCTATCTTTCTGTCCCCCTCTCTTTCTTCCCCTCCTCTCTCCATTTCTCTCAGTCCTATCCAATAACAACAGCTATATAAGGACTACATACAACAAGATCAACAAAATGGGAAAAATGGCCTCCAGGAGCAGTAGATTCATAGTGCAGGCACTGAACCCCAGCAAAAACCCTGGAGGCAAAATAAATAAATAAATAAATAAATAAATAAATAAATAAATAAGATTTACTATGGGATATTACTTATAATTGCTTTATAATTCTACATTTTTGTATTCATAAATTGTAAACATAATCAGTTGTTGTATGAGCGACCTTTTCCACATATTTGTTTTAAGATTACACTTAATTATAACAACAGACTTAGAAGTTTCCCTTTGTTTCATGTGCTCTGGAGACATTCTAAGCACTTTCAACCAACACAGCACCGCGACACAGCACCGCGACACAGCACCACTCCACTACTTGTGAGGTTTCCCCTTTGCACGGTTCTCCTGTGTCTTTGGGGTTCCATCTCAGGTCCTCTATATGGGAAAGTGTGTATGATTATTCTCTATGGGCTCAACTATCTCCTCCCCCCCGCCTTTTTTCTTTTTTCTTTTTCCTCCAGAGTTATCACTGGGACTTGGTGTCTGCACTATGAATCCACTGCTCCTGGAAGCTATTTTTTTTCCTTTTTGTTGCCCTTGTTTATCATTATTGTTATTGCCATCATTGTTGTTGGATAGGACAGAGAGAAATCGAGGGAGGAGGGGAGACAGAGTGTGGGGGAAAGACAGACACCTGCAGACTTGCTTCGCTGCTTGTGAAGCATCCCCCCACACCCGCAGGTGGGGAGCCGGCATCCTTACACCGCCCTGTTGGTTTGATTTTAAGTTTAATGTTTTGCCAGAATTCCCCTGTGAAGCCATTTAGGTCTGTTGATTTGGAGTGGGGGGGGGGGGGTAGGCAGGTATTCAGTGGCACCTAAGCTTGTTTAAAAACTGCTTACAAAACAATGCTTCATAAAATGAATCTCTTAAAATTGCTAATAATCTCTGGTTTATATTTCCTTTCTGTATGTTGTACTTTTACAAAAGTAAATTGATTAGTTGTTAATATATTTGCCTACCTTTTATCCCCTTCAAAGAAATCATTATTTTTTAAAGGTGTACTTATTTATCTGTTTCTCTGCTAGGAAATAGAGGGAACAGAGTAGTGGGAGAGAGAGAGCCAATCACTGCTGTGCTCTGCCATAAGGTGGTTCTAGGGATTGAACCTGTGGTCTTTTGGCCCTCAGGCATGCAGTTTGGTGCTCTATTAGGCTGAAATGTCTCTTTGGCCCAAAGACACCACTTTTGAATTTGTTTACTCTCTCCCTTCTTTTTTTTATATTTTAAAAAACTCACTGATATAAATTTTGTCTTTTTAGCTTTAATTTTCCTTTATAGTTTCTCGTATCTCATATAGTGTTAGGGTCTCAAAGGCATTTTCACATCACATATTTTCATATTGCACATAGTATTCATGTAGAATGTTGCAGATATGCCCCTGAGCACTTTTAAGTGGTAGCACTTAGGTTGTGATGAATGTTATTTTCAATATATTAATTTAATATGAATTTTAGTATTAAAATTTGTAAGTTTTCTTTCATTATCCTATTTTTCAAAAATTCTACAGTACATATTTTTTCCACTTGGGATTCCTTTTAAAATTTCTAGCCATTTTATTTTATGTTATTTCAGAAAATGAGTATGTTCCAAACAAAATTATCCTATTTGTAATGAGTGTTACAGTAGTCATAACTTACTGCCTTCAGACACTAAGTTGCAGATGCTACTATGATTCCATTCTGAATTTCATGGACAGATGATCACACCAATGTGTCCTGGAACCTGACCTCTCCAGAGCCCTATCCCACTAGGGGAAAAAATCATGTCTGTTACCAAACAAAAAACTAGGCTGAGGATATGGGTTGATCTACGAAAGCCCATGTTCAGCAGAGAAGCAATTACAGAAACCAGACTTCCTACCTTCTGCATCCTCCCCACCCCACCCCCAAATGTTGGTCTATACTCCCAGAAGGGGAGAAAAATTAGAAGATGACGACTATAGGGCTCTGAAACTCAATTCCATCAGGACCCAGAGAGAAAAGAGGGCAAAAGGAAGTATTTGGAAGTAGTAATAGGTGTAGTTGTGATTTAAAATGGAAGACATAGCAGGATCATAGAAAAATTATGTAGAGAGAGTAAGACACATAATTATAGAAATAATATCTGTGGGGAGTTGGGCTGTAGCTCAGCGGGTTAAGTGCAGGTAGCACAAAGCACAAGGACCAGCATAAGGATCCCAGTTTGAGCCCCCAGCTCCCCACCTGCAGTGGAGTAGCTTCACAGGCAGTGAAGCAGGTCTGCTGGTGTCTCTCTTTCTCTCCCCCTCTCGGTCTCCCCCTCCTCTCTCCATTTCTCTCTGTCCTATCCAACAACGACAACATCAGTAACTACAACAATAAAACAACAAGGGCAACAAAGGAATATTAAAAGAAAAGAAATATCTGTGATCTTGGAAGAGCTAATGCAGTTTCAATGGTGGGATGGGGTCACAGAACTCAGGTGGTATGAACAGTGTGGAATTATAACCGTTATTTTGAAAAAAAATGTTAAAGGGGATTACTACAAGGAAGTATTACAGTAAAGGAAAAAGACTGAGACCAATTTTGACATAGTGGAGGAAAGTAGGCATTTTCAAGTCATTGAGGAGAGTTGGAGGTCAGTGGATGGAGAATTTCTGAGCCAACTCTTACTAAGCTTACCTAACAAGATCTTTGCTGCAGGCAGACCAGAGCCATCAAATATGAGCAGAAAGAGAATGGAAGGTTGGAATTTGCTCAGAGATTAAGGTGATGTGTTAGCCAGAATATGGGAGTTCTTTCTAAAGTGACTTCACGGAATTCTTGCTAAAATTGACTTCTTGGAGACATGCCCAAAGTACGGTCATCCTTAACACAAGATCCAAAGACACCTTACTTCTCTTCCTTATTGATTTTGCTTTTTTTTTTTTTAATTTGGACTCATTAATATTCATTTGTAACAAAGTCTTTTGTAAATGTCATCTATATCCTAGAAAATACTAGTTTTCTTCTTTAATAATTATGAGTCTTCACAGTTACCTTGAGATATACCTTATTATATGGTTTGTCTAGATCTCTATCATTGCGTATTTTACTTCCACAAAATATATCTAGGTTTGAGAAATATGTGCTATAGTTTTATTTCTCTTTTAAATTTATTTTATTTTTATTGCCATCATGGTTATCGCTGGGGCTCAGTGCCTACACAACCAACCCACCACTACCAGCAGCCATTTTTTTATTTTTTTATTTTTTTATTTGGTAAGACAGACAGAAATGACAAAGGGCAAGACAGAGATAAAGAGAACCCCCTGCACCTCTGCTTCATCATTTGTGAAGATTTCCCCCTGCCAGTAGGGAGACTGGCCTTGAACCTGGACCCTTGCACATGGCAATGTGTGCCCTAAACCAGGTGCAACTCTTTAATATTTTACAAGCCATTTTTTATTTGTGATTATCAGTGGTTTACAAGACTGTAAGATTACAGGATGTAGTTCCACACTGCATCTGTCACCACAGTTTCCTAATTGGAATAGTATATGTATACTTCATGTCTAGCTTTTCTAGTTTCTGCTTTATGCTGAGTTATGCCATTAAAGAATCTCTAAAAGTTTTAGAATTTACACAAGGATACTCCACTTTAGATGTAGGCAACATCATGCCTGATACCAAAAGCAGACAGAAACACAACAAAAACAAAAAGAAAATTATAGATCAATAACTCTGCTGAATGTAGATACTAAGCTATATAACAAAATTCTAGGTAATTGTTGGTATGCATGAGACCCCTTCTGTTTCATTTGGTTTAAATCCCCCTTGCTTAACACTGCATTCTATTTACATAACCACTTCATTCTATTTACATAACCGCTGTTAACAAGCACCACCCTCCCTCCAGGGCATTGGTTCAATTCCCCACTGTTTCATGATATGTTTTTGCTCCACCCCCTCTCCTTGTCACACCCTGATCCTCTCCTTGTCACACTCTGATTGTCACCAGTCACTTTTCTCTCCACCCTCTCTATGTCACATCCTGTTTCCACCCTACTTGGCAAGTATATATAAAGACAGCATTGTGAGTTTTACAGTACCTTGAGTTTAGCTTAGTTTGGTATAGACTGTGCTGCGTCCTGCATGAATAGAGATACTGCCTACAGCTCAACCATGAGTCCCTGGTCGTCTGTTACCCGCCCGTGAAGCCAGCCCGGCGAAAACAACATAACCCACACAAAACAACAGGTAATCAGATACAGCAGCAGATTAAAAAAGATTGTACATCAAGACCAAGTGAAATTTATCCCAGGGATGCAAGGCTGGTTTAATAATCTATAAATCAATAAATGTGATTTACCATATCAATATAACAAAAAAAGCAAAAACCACATAATTATCTCAACAGATGCAAAAAAAAAAAAAAAAAGAAAAGAGTCTTGACAAAATCCAACACTCTTTCATGGTAAAAACACTATAAAAATTGGAATAGATGGAAAATTCCTAAATCTAGTGGAGTCCATATCCCAGAAGTATACTGCCAACATCGTACTCAGTGATGAGAAACTGAATGCACTTCCACTTAGACAGAGATGCCCATTATCACCATTACTGTTCAACATAGTGCTAGATATCTTTGCCATAGCAATTAAGCAAGATAAAGGAATTAAAGTAATACACACTGGAAGAGAAGAAATTAAACTATCAATATTTACAGATGATAATATAGTATGCAAAGAAAAACCTAAAGAATAAAGCAGAAAGTTCCTGGAAATTATCAAGCAATATAGTAAGGTTCCAGGCTGCAAAATTAATATCAAAAGTAGGTGGTATTCCTTTTTATGAACACCAAGTCAGAAGAAGAAATCCAGAAATCAGTCCCATTCACTTTAGCAGCAAAAACAATAAAAACACTTAGAAATAAACCTAAGAGAAGAAGGGAAAGATTTATATACTGAAAATTATGAGTCACTATTCAAGGAAATAAAAAAAATGATACCAAGAAGTGGATAGATACCCCGTGTTTGTGCACTGGAAGTATTAACATCATCAAAATGAATATTCTACCCTGAGATAAATACAAATATAATACAATTCCCATCAGGGTCCCACCAAATTTTTTTAAAGAGACTAGAACAAAAGCTACAGAAGTTTATCTGGAACCATAAAATACCTAAAATTTCCAAAGCAACTTTGGAAAAAAAAGAAAGAACTGGAGGCATCATGCTCTCAGATCTCAAACTATATTATAGAACCATTTTAACCAAAAAATAACTAGTACTGGGACAAAAATAGACATACTGACTAGTGGAATAGTATAGAGAGCCCAGAAGTAAGCTCCTACATCTATGAACATCTAAATTTTGACAAAGGGGGCCAAACTATTACATGGAAAGAGGTCAGTTTCTTCGACAAATGGTATTGGGAAAATTGAATTGAAACATGCAGAAGAATGAAACTGAACCACAGTATTTTATCACACACAAAAGTAAAATCCGAATGGATGAAGCACTTGAATGTTAGACCAGAAACTATCAAATACTTAGAGGAAAATATTGGCGGAACTCTTTTCTACCTAAATTTTACATGCATCTTCAATAACAGAAGTCCAATTGCAAGGAAGACTACAACAAAATAAACCAATAGGACTCCATCGAATTGAAAAGCTTCAGCACCCAGAGAGAGACCCCTTACAGAATGGGAGAAGATCTTTATATGCCACACATCAGACATGAGGCTTATAACCAAAATATATAAAGAGCTCACCAAACGCAGCAAGAAAAAAAATCAAATGATCCCATCCAAAATTGGGGAGAGGATATGAACCAAATATTCACCAAAGAAGAGATTCAAAAGGTCAAGAGATATATGAAAAAAAAAATGCTCCAAATCATTGTCATTGAACTGCAAATAAACACAACAATGAGATAACAATTCACTCCTGTGAGAATGTCATACATCAGAAACAGTGGCAAAAACAAAAAGGTGATTGATTTATAGATTATTAAACCAGCCTTGCATGCCTGGGATAGATTTCACTTGGTCTTGATGTACAATCTTTTTTAATCTGCTGCTGTATCTGATTACCTAGAATTTTGTTATGTAGCTTAGTATCTACATTCAGCAGAGTTATTGATCTATAATTTTCTTTTTGTTTTTGTTGTGTTTCTGTCTGCTTTTGGTATCAGGCATGATGTTGCCTACATCTAAAGTGGAGTATCCTTGTGTAAATTCTAAAACTTTTAGAGATTCTTTAATGGCATAACTCAGCATAAAGCAGAAACTAGAAAAGCTAGACATGAAGTATACATATACTATTACAATTAGGAAACTGTGGCGACAGATGCAGTGTGGAACTACATCCTGTAATCTTACAGTCTTGTAAACCACTGATAATCACAAATAAAAAATGGCTTGTAAAATATTAAAGAGGGGTGTCAGGTGGTATTGAACCTGGTTTAGGGCACACATGGGTTCCTGGGAGAAGAACAAGCATCAAATTTGACAATTATATGCTAGAGGAATATCCAAGAATATGGAAGTCTGAGGATGGAGAGTTCTCAATTTTAAATTTAAATGATGTTGATTTTTTAATATATTTTTTATTCTTTATTTATTGAATAGAGACAGCCAGAAATCAAGAGGGAGGGGGTGATAGAGAGGGAGAGATACAGAGAGATACCTGCAGCACTGCTTCACCACTTGCAAAGCTTTCCCCCTGCAGGTGGGGACCGGGGGCTCGAACCCAGGTCCTTACACATTGTAATAGTACACTTAATCAGGTGTGTCACCACCCAGCCCCTAATGATGTTGATTTTTCTATCAACATTGGGACACTGAACACTGCTGGATACTTGAAATGTAATCTTTAAGAATCCATTGCTAGTATTTATCCCATCTATGGAATTCAGTGATTTCCACAAAACTTATTAAGACACAATATTTAAATATAAATGACATATATCAGAAACCTCTGAATTTAATACACATCTTTTGGTTCCTTTGGCGATCTCAACATGAGTGATTAGCAAGAGCAAAGGTCAATTTCATTTTATGTACATAAATTATGGAACCTAGTAAGTGACCACAACAGTCAGTCTGTATGAAAGGGATAAAACAAAAGTAGGAAATCAGTAATGAGCACACTGGGATAAGATTTTTGTTTTTAAAGTTTTGGGTTCTATCAATATTTCCCACACACACATTATTGGTGGAGGGGGGAGTGTTTAATGGTGTACATACAGTTATTGACACATAGGTACAATCTCTAATCTCACCACGATAGATATCAGCAAGACACATTATTCCACATCTTAGGTCCTTTCCTACCATCATAAACCATGATCACAGAATTCCTCCATCCCGTCCCAGATCTTCCTTTCTCAGAAGGCTTTGGTTTAATGCAATACACCACACCCAGTCCCAGTTTCATCTTGTATTTTCTCTTACTGTCCTCCTTAGCTTCCACCTATGAATAAGATCATTTGTTACTTGCCCTTCTTTTTCTGGCTTATTTCACTCAATAGGATACTTTCAGATTCCTTCCAAGGTATGTAAAGGAGACAACTTCATAATTTTTAATAGCCGCACAGTATTCTATTGTGTGTATATGCCACAACTTTCTTAGCCATTCATCTGTGTTGCTTTCAAGTTTGAGCTGTTACAAATGGTGCTTTTATGAACATCAGTGTACATAAATCTCTTCAGATAGGCTCTTTGATTCCTTTGGTTAAATCCTCAAGAGAGAAAATACCAGGTCATAGTTTAACAAATAGTATTAGTTCGTGGTCTGGGAAGTGGTGCAGTGGATGAAGCACTGGGCTCTCAAGCATGAGGTCCTGAGTTCAATCCCTGATTGCACATGTACCAGAGAGATGTCTGGTGTTTTCTCTCTCTCCTCCTTTCTCATGAAAATAAATAAATAAAATCTTAAAACAAGAACAACAACAAACAGTATGAGATCATTAATTTAGTAAGCTAAGCTGAGATTGTGTATAGCACCATCCCTTTCTATCTTTGACAATTAGAGTGTCTCTCCATCTCTCATAGGGAGGGTACCTTTCATGTAGAGATTCACTGCTTGCTCTTGGGATAAACAGAAAAAGGGCATCAGAAAACACGTTTCAGGACTTTGGAATATCAAGAAAAGGACATACTTGTTCAAGCCCCTGGTCCCCACCTGCAAGGAGAAGCTACACATGTGGTGGGTTAGAGCGTCAGCCCCCCACACCTCTCTCCCTTTCTATTTCTGCCTTTATCAGAAAAAGAGAGTATGGGAGATGGAAAGAAATGGGGAGAAAGAAAGGAAGGAAGGTCATGCTTTTCAGGAGAAAGGAAGATAATCCAGACGTCATTCATTCTTCCTTGATTATTTAATTAATTCAAAGTCATCAATGTTCTGCTTTGATACATGTTGGTCTTGGATGGAACACAAACATATCTACATAATTATATATGCATATGTATTCTCTTCACTTGAAAAGTATAACTTAAAATTGCTCTTAGTAATATAGTTGATCATGCCATATGAATCTTTGGTAGATATTTCTGGGCAAACAGTTTTATATTCTGCAACCCATGTATTTTCAGTTTACATGGTTTCATTTATTATTACACTTATACCCAAATGAATTCTAGGTAAGTTAAATTAGAGAAAAGAAGTTACTAAAATGTAGGGAGATGTAGCCATGTATTCAGTATGCAGCAGCTAAATATTTAGGGCCATCCACATCCTAGCCACACAGGATATATTCAGCAGCAAGGGAACAACCATAAAAACTGCCTATGCGTTCGTTGTTTATCACTTTTCTATCTCATTGTGTCTATGATCTCAGCGTCATCACTGCGATTAGGTTTTACCAATTTTAAATGGAATAATTTAAAAGGGACATGGAATAATTTGCAAATATTATTAATACAGGAGAGGAGTCACTCACAATTTTTGTGGACAAGCGGAAGCTGAGCAGAAGAGCAGAAGGAAGCGAGTCCAGCACCAATAGCTCTTCGGTCACTCTGGAAACTCTGCATCAACTAGCTGCCTCCTATTTCATTGACAGGGACAGCACCCTTCGACGACTTCACCACATTCAGATTGCATCCACTGCCATCAAGGTATGACTGAATTCATGAGTTATAACATCCCCATAACCCAAGTCCAAACAACAAAAATAAAAAAACAACTGATAATACCTTGATAATTACCTGTCTTATCTCTACAATTCATTTCTATAGTTTTGTATGTCTCACACATTTCAACAGCTGTGTTGTAAACTATTCTACCATTTTCTTTTGTTTTGCATTATGAAATGCTTTTAAAACTACCTGGGGCCTGATGGTGGCCTACCTGGTACAGCCTCTATGTTACAGTGCACAAGGACCCTGATTCAAGCCCCCAGGCCCCACTGTAAGGGGAAAGCTTTAGGAGTGGTATAGTAGGTATCTTTCTGTTCCGCCTCCTTCTCTATCTCCCACTTCCTTCTCATGTTCACTCCTGTCTCTATTCATAATAACCAAATATATAAAAATATTTACAAAACAGAATACATTATTTTTTTTTTAAATCTATCTTTTTTATGGGGATGGAAATAACAAAACATGTGGTCTGGGAGATGGCGCAGTAGCTAGGGAACTAGACTCGCAAGCATGAGGTCCTGATTTCAATCCCCAGCAGCACATGTACCAGAGTGATGTCTGGTTCTTTCTCTCCTTCTAACTTTCTCATTAATATATAAATAAAATATTTGAAAAAAAAAGAAATAACAAAACACCACTCCACTCTCATTATGTTGTTTTTTCCCCATATTTCTGGTCTCTAGGCAGTGCCAGTAATCAAAGTAATACTGGGCCTCCTCGATATAAGACATGCACTATATGCTGAGTCACCTCTCCAGCTCCCATGAAAAAATGTAGACATTTGTAGGACTAAAAGTGCTGTACATTTTGATGTGACTTCTAGCTAATGAATTGGGTCAGAGTTTTTTTTTCCTGTTCAAGTGCTAATTAAATTATATTTGAACTATGTTTAAGTATATGCCAGGCACATAGAGTCCTTCACAGAAGGTGATGAAGCTTTGATCACATCGCTTCATTGTGTAAACTTGTAAACTGTATCTGTGCACTCAAAATACAGGATACCCTCAGGAAGGTCTTTATCAGGCTCAAAATTATCACACACCCTTATGAATTCATAGTCTAAGGAGTATGTTCCTCATTATTTAAGAAGCACAGTAAGAAAGCTCAGTTGGTGGGACTTGTGCCTGATGGTGGGTGACACTCACAGACAGAATGAACACTGGGGGATGATGGTGTCTGTCTCTCACTTTCTCTAGCTTGAACTAAATTTGGCCTAAGAGCAATGAAATTATGCATGTGTGGTACTCCATGTATGTACATGTATGTGTATATCATCACCTATCATATTCATATGATCATTTTGTTAAATATATCTAAAAGTTAATATACACCCTAATCTAGAGTTAGTGAATACATTCTGCAAGTTTATTGATTTTTTTTTTTCTTGCCTGCACTTATTTGCTAATTTGTCCTTAGGAAAGATGATAAAGAGATTAGTTTTTAACACTAAGAAACAGAGAATGGGGATAAGACAAAGAGAGAGGGTCTGGGTGGGGGAGACAGCATAATGGTTATGCAAGCAGACTCTCATGCCTGAGGCTCCTAAGTCCCAGGTTCAATCCCCCGCACCACCATAAGCCAGAGCTGAGCAGTGCTCTGGTGTTTCTCTCTGTGTCTCTGTCTGCATTTCTCTCAAAAATAAAATAAATAAAATAAAAAATAAATTTAAAAAAAGAGAGAGGGTCTGTAGTTTACAGAAGACTTTGCCCCATGACAGGCCAGGCAGCTTAGATCAATGTGGTTCTGTTCAGCGAATGGCATTTATAACACAAAGAGCAAGAGTCAGCAGACTGTGACTGTGTGAACCTGGGCTAAAAGTTACAGGAAAAGAAAATAGAAAGGGAATTCCCTAATGTTTAAAATTAACATTTGAAGCAATCAATTTAGAATCCAATCATTAAATATACTGCTTTATTGCTTTTTAAGATAAAAGTTATTGTATGTATTTTTAGTTAGTTAATTGACAGATTGATTCTTTAATATGTGTGGAATGCTAGTAAGGTAGCTACCTTGAGGTATCTTTGATCCAAGATATGCTGGAGACAGTGAAGGTGGTATGAAAATATCCTTCACAGAAAGACTACACAAACAGCACTACCCATCTTCAATACTGCTAACTGATGAGGTTGGGAAAAGACCTTCTGTAGATATAAATTACAGTCACAGTCTATTTATAACTGGAAGAAGGCAGGCATAAATCAGGTTTGTGCCAAAAAGATAAAATGTAACAAACATGGAAGCAGATATCTTAAGTTAATTTAAAATGATTTTAAGGTTGGATATTGTTAGAGATAGTCAGTTTGAAGTAGTGAAGAGAAATAGTCACACATTAATTTTGGTGATATAATTAGCAATATCCTACTATCTTATCAAAGGCATCACTGTTGGAACCATGTTTATTACATAGCTATTGATAATTTTTGTTCAGCACAAATTAGAATTAGGCAATGAAGGTGTTTTACTCAATAAAAAATAGGTATTCATGGTTCACGTCTAAACTTTAAAGATATTTGTACACAGTTCTCTTCTTCCATAGAAGCCAGACCTTCTACCTTCTGCAACCCACAATGACCCTGGGTCCATGCTCCCAGAGGGATAGAGAGTGGGAAAGCTATTAGGGGAGGGGGTGGGATATGGAGATTGGGTGGTGGGAATTGTGTGGAATTGTACCCCTCCTACCCTATGGTTTTGTTAATTAATCCTTTCTTAAATAAAAAAGAAACAAAAAGAAGTATATGTAATAAAAGGTACACGTTTAAATGGTGAAAATTAATGGATGCAGGTATTGTTCTTAGATGCTAAAGAGACAACTGGGGAGATGTCAGTTACCTTGCACAAGGATCCAGGTTCAAATCCCTGGGCCCATCTGCAGAGGTGGAAGCTTTATTAGCAATGAAGCAGTGCTGCAGGTGCCTCTTGTTCTCTTTTTCTCTCCCTCTCCCTCCCTATCTTCCTCTTTCCTCTCAACATCTATGTATTTAAATTAAAAACTGAAAGAAAGAGAAAATCAGATGTTCCAATGTGCAAGCCCCCAGCCCCCCACATGCAGGGGGTGAAGCAGTGCTGCAGATGCCTTTCTGTCTCTCTCCCTCTCTATCTCCTCCTTACTCCCAATTCCTGGATGTTTCTATCCATTAAATAAACAAAGAAAAGCAATAAAAAAAAAAGAAGAGAAAAGAAAATACAGCCTCAGGAAGGTGGATTCATCATATAGACACTAAGCCGCAGCAATAACCCTGATGGCAATAATTACTTCTTTCAATGATACAGCTGGGAATGTTAAGATTTCATAAAATTTATAATCTAGATATGTAGTTAATATAGCCCAAAAGGATATGTCATTCAAAGTGAATCATCTAAGAATGGCTGGGGGGAAATAAAGGATTAATAAGAAAAGTGGCTAAGTACACAGTATTACCTTGAAAGGCTTATTATCATCACCATAAAGGAGTTGCAAAGCGCAGAATGGAACTATTCCAAAGTGTGTGTCGAGGGCTGGAGAGAGACAGCTCACTAGGACATAACAGAGGCTCAAGGCATGGCATCACATGGAGTAACATAGTTCCTGAGCAAGTTCGAGCACACTAGCTATGTATCTATCTGAATGAAAAAGTAGCTATGGAGTGTTGTGATTGTGCTCTGGCTCCATAAAATACTGCTGCTGCTGCTGCTGCTGCTGCTGCTGCTGCTGCTGCTGCTGCTGCTGCTGCTGCTGCTGCTGCTGCTGCTGCTGCTGCTACTGCTGCTGCTGCTTCTACTGATGTGTGTGTAGAGTGACTGGTGGTAGGAAGGCAAAGTGGGCCCTTAGATCAGGGAAAAGCAGCACAGAATAATATGGAAATGTAGCAGGGCTAGGTTGTGAAGGGTGGTGCACATATCTTCTACCGTAGCTGGAGAAGAAAAGTAACGATCTCTTTATGTATAGTCGGTAACATGCTAGCAAAGAATTCTGTAACTATTTGCAGAAGTGCATAGCAAGTTCAAGGGAGTTCAAGGGTGGGGTAAAAGGACCTGGGAAAGAGAGAAGAAGAATTGGAGTTTTCACAATTTAATTTAGATCTAGATGAGTTCTCTGCTGAGACATTTGTAATCATAAGTGACTGGTGATCCTCTGGCCCAGGGTCAGCTGCAGTCTGGTTTGATGTAGGGGTGCCAGGGGTGAGCTCTGTGCCAAGTATGTGATGCCTATGTGTTGGGCATTTGGGGAGGCCCATAGTGTCATTCAATTACATGCTGGCTCTGTGAGTCTGAGAAATCTTCTGCAGAGTCACCTTTGTTTTCATTTGTTATCAAATGTGTCCCTCCTCAGGTAAAAGGTGTCCCTCCTCAATTATAGGATTATAATTACTCAGATGTACATTAATAGTGCAGAGGGCGGAGGGGGGATACAGATGGAGACTGTAGGTGGGCTCCAAGGACATTCAACTACTGAAATATTTTATTCATGAATAAATAATTCAGGGCAAAGTGCTTTTGTAGTATTTCTGAAATCTCGAGCTTGACTCCTTTACTAAATCCCTAAAGGTCCAATCCATTGTTCTTGTATTTTAAAGACTCAAATTAAAGCAAGAAAAGCCCACTTTTTAAAAGTTATGTAAAAAGTCTTGCGTTTTAAGTGCCCAAGTAGTAGAGTAGACATTTAACTTATTGAACAATGTTGTAGAATGTATTTTTGATCCACAGAATTCAGGAGATAGTGTTCTAAAAATATATACAGTCAAATAAAATTATTACCAAACAACCAGTCAAACATAATCGAATCTGTAAATCAATGTCTACTTTTATCATGTTGATTCTTGCAGAAACACACACACAAATAAACAGACAAACAGTGTTAGGGTGAACCAGTTTCTGAAAATGGGGTAGAACACACTGTCGCTTTTCTCTTTCCTAACAGCAAATGTAAATGTAGGCTGCGGCGCATTAGCACATCTGTAAAGCAAGAAAGAATGGCATGGGTGCCCCTGTCGTTTGATTAGCTGCTATAGGGTGGGGGTATAGCATAATGGTTATGCAAAGAGACTTTCATGCCTGAGCCTCTCAAGTCCCAAGTTCAATCCCCCACACCACCACAAGCCAGAGCTGAGCAGTGCTGCTCTGGTAAGAAAAAAAAAAAAAAAAGAATGAAAGAAAATGATTAGCCTCTATAGCATTTTACTTAATGGCATTTCTACCAATTATTTGCTATTTATCAAGTTATTTAATAGAGTACACTAACATATTACTTAGATGCAACTGAAAGTGTCTAGTAAGGTTGTATATTATGTGACTGACAGTGATGAGAGGGGAAAGTATATATTTTATTCACTATTTAGAAGGAAAACATTCATTTTATTTATAAGTTTGTTTACAAGAAAGTTTTAGCTTTCACAAGATGTGAACACCTTTTAACTTTCTTATTTTCAAATCAAAAAAATGAATTTAAATACAATGAGTAGCTGGAGACACAGCATAGTTTTTACGCAAAAAGACTTTCAGACCTGAGGCTCTGAGATCCCAGGTTTAATTCCCAGCACTACTATAACTGAGCAGTGCTCTCATTTCTCTGTGTATCTTTCTCTCTCATTAGAATAAAGTAAATTTATTTTTAAAATAATAAATGCAATGAGCAAATTTTGTCGATTAAAAAAAATCTAAGCTACTACCTTGATAAAAATGCTGATATGTAATACCCATTTTTGAATACTAAGTGCTGATAGTTTACTCAGATGACATTGAGAAAAGGATATAAAATTTGATATATATATTAGCTTTATAAGATTGCTAGATAAAAATATTAAAAACAATAAAAATGTTTTTAAAATATTAGATCCATATTTCTTTGTCTTGAAGAATTTAAAAGATATAAAAATTAAAAGGTGGGCCGGGCAGTAGTGTAGTGGGTTAAGTGCACATGGCGCGAGGAACTGGCATAGTGATTCTGGTTTGAGCCTCCAGCTCTCCACCTGCAGGGGAGTCACTTCACAAGTGTTGAAGCAGGTCTACAGGTGTCTTTCTTTCTCTCCCCCTCTCTGTCTTCCCCTACTCTCTGGATTTCGCTTTGTCCTATCCAACAGCAACAAAATTAATAGCAATAACAACAAGAGCAACAAAAATGGGAAAAATTACCTCCAGGAGCAGTGGATTCATAGTGCAGGCACCAAGATCCAGTGATAACCCTGGAGGCAAAAAAAAAAAAAAAAGGTACTCATGAATTAGATATGATAATACTTAACAATTAATTTTACTTCTACAAGTTCAAAAAACTTTAAAAACCAAGATATATATTTGTAAATTTCTTATAATAGAGATTTGACTTTCATATATTTAATTTCAGGAAGGGTTTAATTTTCAAAATAGTAAACTGAAATCTTTTAATATTTTAGCTTTCTAATTGCTTGTTTATAGCAAATCACATTTTACAAGTTGTACAGTTTTGATCAAAATGATGAAAATTGTGTATTTTCATCTGTAGATATTTAGTTGCCCATCATTTTTAGGATAAAGAAATAGTAATTTCAGGATAGTTAACATGTAAATTTAGCACCATGATTACCTTCATAAAAGGAAACACTTCCAGACTACTTAAAAGCCCTATTTTTCATATTCTGAATTTTCATATTCTTGATAATTTTCTATTTTGCATGGGCCAGGAGGTGGTGCAGTGAATAAAGCACTGGGTCACCAACTATGAGGTCAAATCCAGTCCCCGGCAGCACATGTACCTGTGGAGAGAGAAATCACTCTGGTGCTCTCATGAATAAATACATAAATTCTTTCAAAAATAAATAAAATTTTCTCATTTGCATTGCATTTACCTCCTTAATCAATGCCTTCTCTACTCTTGACTAACAATCCCAATTTCCTTGAGGACAAAAGCAGGATCAATTTTTTTTTTTAGTTTTGTCTCTTATCAAACTAGTTTATACAGTGGCTACCAAATGGTAACTTAGCATAGTTGAATTCTGCTATTTAGAGTGAATTTTACTAGGCAACTTTACTTTGTCATAAATTTTAATATCTATTTTATTCCACTCTTTCCACATATTTGTTTCTAGTGTAAGTTATGTTTTTCCGTGTAAAAACCTGTACTCTCAGCCTCACTGTGCATTTGCTTTTTTACACTCCTTTATGTCTCAGTAGCCATGCTATCAAAAATCAAAATGCATCATATACTTATCCTCTTACTATAATATGTTTTTTTGTGTTATGGAAAGCTGACTAAAATGTTATTTCATTCATTCATAATAAATATTTGAAGCAATAATGCTTAAAGAAAAGCAGAATTTACCAGTGAATTATTATACATTAAAAGCTTTTCAATAGACATACTTGATAATAGACAAGAGGTTGAAAGGGGAACTGTTTGTTTGTTTCCAGGACATTATGGGTTAGCTCTGGCTTATGGGGCTGAATATAGGACCTCAAACATGAATGACTTTTGCAAAAGAATTCTGCTATCTCCACAACTTGGGTCTATTCTTTTATCTTACAGTTAAAAAGAAAAAAGAAAAAAAGTTTTTATAAGATGGAAATCAGATCAAGTGAAAACTGCAGCTGTCTCAGACTGCTGTCTTAAAAGGGCTTCCAGAATGTGATACATGAGGAGGAAACCCAGGCAATGACCAAGGGATTCTATAAAATGAACTCACCATTTAGTGAGATGCAGGTGTTTATTATTTGGTGGACAGATTGTTAGACAACGTGCCTATGGAGAGAGAACTTCACAAAGTGTTTAACTTATGAATATTATTGTTGAATGTGCCTAAAATTAGGGAAGAAGTCCCACTACAGAGTAAAATAATAGTGTGCTGAATTCACAAGGAGGCTAGAGAGGCATTTCTATAACTCAGAGCAGAAGCACTAAGAAAGCAAAGAGCACTGACAGGATGCTTAGAAAGATCCTGCCTCCGTCATGCGATTAAGTCACCTCTAATACAACAAATTATAAAAATCAAGACCAAAAAAGAATTAAACTGTTTCTAAGACCTCTATCCTTGAATATAGCTCTAACATATCTCCAGAAATATAAACAAATCCAGTCAATATCCAAAAAAGTAAGGTTAACAACAGGAACTAGTCAAAGTTAGCAGGTAAATACAAAATATAAGGCAGGCAACATTTCTTAATTAAACTTGGCAGAGAATAAATATAGACATTAGAATCCCCGGGCAAAAGCACTAAAATGGTTATTTTGGTTTTATCCCTTATTTTCTTACATGTTAGACAAGAAATACAGACATGAAGATAGGAACGCAATCAAACAGAACTTAGGTTAAGACTGTAATAGTTGACATAAAAAATAACATCGCTTAGGATGATAGTAGTTTTGGAACTGAGGAGTGATTTGGGGTGAGGTGGCTCAGCGGTGGGGGAAAATACTATCGGTGTTAAGACCTGGACTTTATCTCTGGCACTGCATGGAACGGCAATACCAGAGTTGGTGTAAATATGTCTCCCTTTCAAAAATAAGACAATTTTAAGATTGCAAAACAATTTATTGTATCACTCTCATTCAGGTAAAATTAATAAAATATTTTAAAAGATATGACTAAAATTCATTAAAGAGAAATGACCTCATTTAAAGAGGCACGGAGAATTCTATGCATGTAAATGTGTTTTTAAAATACTAAATCTGCACACATATATTATATATAATAAATACTGTCTTTTATACTTTCTTTATCTTACAATTTGTTGGAGCAGCTTCTATCCATTTCCTTCCCTTTCTCCCTCTCTTTGTAATTTTATTTATTTATTTATTGGATAGAAACAGATGAATCAGGAGAGAAAGGGGAATAGAGTTGGAGAGAGGAAGAGAATTGATGTGCAGCACTGCTTCAACACTTGTGAAGCTTCTGTCCTGCAGCTGCAGGTAGAGACCACAGGCTTGAACCCCCGTCCTTGAGCTTTGTAGCATGAGCAATCAACCAGGTGTGACACTACCAGGTCACCTTCCTCCTCCTCTTTCACACTTTAAAATTCCTATGGCTAGTGTTTCTCAGTCTGTTTTACTATGTATCACCTTGCTTGGAGTTCAGTGATCCTTCTCACTCCCACTCCCCCCACCCCGTGTAATTCTTGTAATACATGTCATGATGGCAAACTCCTTTTAGTTTCCGTATGTCTGGTAATGTTTTTATTACTCCTTTAATATTTGAATGACAGTCCTGCAGGGTAAAGTACTGTGGTTGGCAGCTGCCTTTTAGCGCCCTGAATGTCACCCCATTCTTTCCTGACCTCCGTGGTTGTTGCTAAAGTCTGATGAGAGTCTTGTAAATCATTACTAAATCACTACTAAATAATGATAATAATTTACATATAAAAGATCCTAGGCAATTGTCTGGAAAATATTTAGAAAACCTGAAGCTCAAAACATGAAACTATGCAAAACTGTGTATTTATTTATTTTTATATTTTTATTTACTATTGGATAGGGACCGAAAGAAATTGAGGGGGGGGGGTAGATAAGAGAGGGAAAAAACAGAAAGACACCTACAGCTCTGCTTCACCACTTGTGAAGCCTTCCCCCAGTAGGTAGGGACCTGAGGCTTGAACTAGGGTCCTTGCGCACTGTAAAGTGAGTGCTTAACCAGGTGCACCTGGGCCACACTATGTAAAATTGAAATGAGACAAAAACACCATGAAAAGAATAATGATCAGTAGATGTGGAAGCCTTCTTAAATACTGTGTATGTTAGTATCATGAATTTAGAAGCCTAAAATAAAACCACTTTTCTTTCATGTATTATGTTTTGGAGTCAGGAGTATAGGTATAACTTAGTTTTTCAATCAGTTTCCATGAGAGATGGATTTTCACCAATTTTCAAACTAGGAAGTATCCATCCTTTTTTTTTTTTTTAATTTTTTTCCCTCCCTCCATAGTTATTGCTGGAGCTCAGTCCCAGGACTGTGAATCCACTGCTCCTGGAGGCCATTTGTCCCATTTTGTTGCCCTTGTTGTTACCCTTGATGTTGCCATTATTACTGTTGCTGTCATTGCTGTTGTTGTTGTTGGATAGGACAGAGAGAAATTGAGAGTGGAGGGGAGACAGAGAGGGGCAGAGAAAGACAGAAATCTGCAGACCTGCTTCACTGCCCATGAAATGACCCCCTGAAGGTGGGGAGCCAGGGAAACTGGGGCCCTTAAGCCAGTCCTTGCGCTTTGCACCATGTGTACTTAACCCGCTGCATTTACTGCCCGACCCCCAGGAAGTATCCATCTTACATAGTTGTTGATAGTATGTGGTGCCTCACAGAATGAAGTGTGAGGGACTCATTTTCTTGTTGACTGTTACTGGAAAGTGACCATCAGTTCTTCTCCAAGTGACCTTCTCCTTATTATGCCTGTGCATGGCATATTAATTGGTTTCTTGAATTTCAGCAAGGAAGAGTCATCATCATAAGACATTAAATCTTATGTAATGTTATTATGGAAACATAAACACATCCTTTATTATAGCCTATACAAGGCACACGATAAGAATTTAAAGGACGCCGGCTCCCCACCTGCAGGGGAGTAGCTTCACAGGCGGTGAAGCAGGTCAGCAGGTGTCTATCTTTCTCTCCTCCTCTCTGTCTTCCCCTCCTCTCTCCATTTCTCTCTGTCCTATCCAACAACGACAACAACAATAATAACTACAACAATAAAAAAAAAACAAGGGCAACAAAAGGGAATAAATAAATAAAATTTAAAAAATTCTAAAAAAAATAAATAAATAAAATTAAAAAATAAAAAAATAAAATAAAAAAAAAAGAATTTAAAGGGACCATTTTAGAATCTATCTGTTGTGGTCCAGGAGGTGGCACAATGAAGCAAGTGTTGGCCTCTCGAACAGGAGGTACTGAGTGAGTTTCATTTCCAGCACTGCATGTGCCAGAGTGACGCTCTGATTCTCTCTGTCCTCTTTTCTCGTAAGTAACTTTAAAAAAAAAAAGAATTTATCTGCCAAAACAAAATTAAAAGTTTTATAATTTAAAGGAACGAAGACCAATTTCCATGCCTGATGAGGATTTAAACCCACGAATTATACCAAATGTATCTCATAATCAGATTGCTTGAAACACATTTAAGAGAATATCTTAAATTCCATTTGTTATCAAGTGGTACGTTCATACATGAAAAATATATCACCTCAGATACACAGCTGACAAAGATGCTTTATACTTAGAGTTTCAGTTAATAAGGCATGGGGGTTAAGGAGGGAAAAGTGACTCAGTAGAAAGAAGAGAGAGGCAGACTGGGAGTATGGATCAACCTGTCAATGCCCATGGTCAGCAGGGAAGCAATTACAGAAGCCAAACCTTCCACCTTCTACATCCCACAATGACCTTGGGTCTATACTCCCAGAGGGATAAAGAATAGGAAAGCTATCAGGGGAGGGGATGGGATACGGAGTTCTGGTGGTGGGAATTGTGTGGAGTTGTACCCCTCTTATCCTACGGTTTAGTCAATGTTTCTTTTTTATAAATAAAAAAAATTTTTTAAAAGATAAACAAAGCTAAACACTAGGGTATTTCTTGAAAACAAGACAGATGATAATACACTGACAATGAGCTTTTTAGAACACCAACAAATTCTGTCACATAAAGTTTGTTTTCTAGAAAGAAATGTTTTGAATACAAAGAGGAACATATTTTCAGATTATACAACTTGCAGTTATCTAGCCAACAGACCTAAACAGATGATGTAGGAATACAGGCAAGTGGGAATGATGACAGTCAGAAATATGACCCTATACAAATGAATGAAGAGACTACAAAGGTTTCCAATGTCTGCTATTTTACCTTTTTTCTTCAAAAGGAAATCAATGTATTGTGAAGTTCACAGTCCATGTAGAAGTAAACGGTGTGCCAATAGCAGTGTGATGATAAATATAAGGAACAGAAATGAAAGCATGTGCATGTGACTTTCCTGATATTATTAATGACATGGTGTAAAATACTTTTCTGGTGAGCTGACACAAGAAGGATGTTTACTATGAGTCCTTAAGACATCAGTAACATAACAAAATAGTTAATATATAATATGACAAAAAATGATGTGACAATGTTACTTGAAAATTAATCCGATTACATTCAAGGAACTAAAAGGGAGTAGGGCAGTAGCGCAGCGGTTAAGCGCACATGGCACAAAGCTCAAGGACCGGCTTAAGGATCCCAGTTCGAGCCCCCAACTCCCCACCTGCAGGGGAGTCGCCTCACAAGAGGTGAAGCAGGTCAACAGGTGTCTATCTTTCTCTCCCCTTCTCTGCCTTCCCCTCCTCTCTCCATTTCTCTGTCCTATCCAACAACAACAACATCAATAATAACTACAACACAAAACAATAAGGGCAACAAAATGGAATAAATAATAAATATTTTTTTAAAAATCAAGTAACTAAAATGAAGACATAGTAAATTTAAAACATAAGCAGACTGAAATCTAACTCTCCTATAAAAAGGCATGATTGTTACATTAGATTTTAAAACAAAATAATAAACAAGGTTCAGTTACTATTGCCAAAAAGAACATCACTTGAAAATTAAATATAGCTTCATAGTAAAAGGATGGGAATAGATGCATTGCAGTAGCAGCAAGTTGCTCTAATATGGGAAATATATGTCTTCAAAATTTTTTCTAGGCACTATTTAATTTTATGGTTTAAGGTAATTATAAAATTATAAAAGTTAAGGAATTTAAAGGTAATTATAGTCCTAACCATTTATGTCCCTAAAAGTCAAACTTCAAAATACATAAAACGAAATCATAAGGGGTGAAAAATAATAAAGAAGTTTGTTATGGTTAGGAATTTTAGTACTCTCAACATTTGACAAAACAAGAAACAGAAAATCAGCAAAGTGTGCACTATATTTAAACAATTCAAGATATGAAAAGTGTGTATTAATCATAAAATGGAATGCTGAAAATTCTCAGGCATTTAAACCCTAATACCGTACTTGCAAATAACTCAGTATTTCGCTGGTTGCCGCTTGCAGGGTTAAGCTTCGCAAGTAGTGAAGCCATACTGTAGGTATTTCTCGTTCACTATCTCCCTATCACATCTGCTCTTAATTTCTCTCTGTCCTATCAAAATAATAATAAAAATAAAAACTGCCAGGAGCAGTTAGATTCCTGGTGCAGGTACTAAATTAAGATGTATAAAACTTTTGAATTGAATACAGTGATGTACAATATGTTAAAATATGTCAAATACTGGTAAGGCAGAGGAGGGGACTGGCGATAGACAAGACAATGACCTCATATTTCCTTAGAAATTAATAAAGAAAAATAAACAAAATAAATCCAAGTATGCATAGTCACTCTAACACTCTGCCCAAAGTTCATTTTTGCCCTTATTTGTCCAGTTTATACTCAAATATACTATTTATTTTAAATATAATGATGATCTCTCTTTTTAAACAGTGCTAATTATTTTATAAAATAATAGAAGTATTTTATAAAATAACAAATACAATAAATGTAGTCAAATATTTTGTTTTTAAAAAATATATTGGGAGTCGGGCTGTAGCATAGCAGGTTAAACGCAGGTGGCCACACAAAGCACAAGGACCGGCATAAGGATCCCGGTTCAAACCCCGGCTCCCCACCTGCAGGGGAGTCGCTTCACAGGCGGTGAAGCAGGTCTGCAGGTGTCTTTCTCTCCTCCTCTCTGTCTTCCCCTTCTCTCTCCATTTCTCTCTGTCCTATCCAACAACAACAACAATAATAACTACAACAATAAAACAACAAGGGCAACAAAAGGGAATAAATAAATAAAAATAAATATTAAAATATATATATATTATTTTTAGTGAGAGGTGCAGAGAGAATGACAGAGACCAGAGTATTGATCAGATCTAATTTAATAATATTTACTGTAAAAATAATTAAACCCTCTCTCTTAATGCTTCTCATATAGGTGACTGAATCAATCCAATCTGGAATTAAAGCTGACCTGTACTTTCTTGGAAATTCAACTTAATTTATTGATTTTTGGATTAAGACAATTTAAAGGCAACATAGCAAGTACTTCACATATAAAAGGACTTAAATTATGGGCCAAGCGTGAGACACAGATATCAAGACATCCCTGACATCTCCTTACTGCTAGCTCTTAGAACCACTGGGAGTTTCTTTTCTGATTGAGGTTTGGTTGCTAATCTTGTGGTATCTGGAGAATTATCTCTTGCTTTGCACTCATGTTCTGGGAGATCACTTTTCTCTTTACTGCTTGGCTTTAACGTTTGCAAGCTCAATGCCTCCTAGCTCACGAAATCCTAGAATGCTTCAGAGGCATCTTTTCCGGTGCCTCTTTCCACTTTTGCTCTGTGCTTAGTGAAAGTCAGAAGTGCCTTCAGGGTATTCTCTCTAGTGCTGCTGCCACACTCAAACTTTGGTGGCCTCATCTTATACACAAGGAAAGCTCGTGTGCTCCACCCAGTAGGTATTTCTCTGAACTGTGTTTCTTTGCAACTACTGAATAAATATTCCCACTCCTCACCTGCTAAGTATCTAATGATACTTCAAGGCAATATTTTACTACAAAGGTATTTACTCACTTTGGGGCTTCCTGTTATTTTAACCCATCACACCAGGACAGGGACAGTCATTAAATGTCCTCTCCAGTTTCCCCGAATGGCAGATTTACCTTCTCTGTCGAGCAGAGATGAACTTCCTTTTCCTCCCAGAAAGAGTTAAATTTCTTTCTCTATTTCCATTCATGTATAGCAGTCACGATTCTCTTAGCTATAAATTTGAGTTTATCTTGCGTTCATGTTAGTTTGCACCTTATGTTCTCATGTTTTTTACTTCATCCAAATTGGAAGTCCTTGATCTAAGTTTCTCACTTTCATTCCTACTTCCTTCTTCATTTTTTAATTTATTTTTGTATAGAGACAAAGAAGACAGAGAGGCAGAGTGAGAAACTAGAAGACCACACCACTGAAGCTGTCTAGAATGCACTGGTCCTGGGCTTGAGCCTGGGTCACATATATGGTAAAGCAGTACACAACCCAAGTAAGCTTTGTTGCCAGCACTGTACTTCCTTCTTCCCCATGGTAACTATGTATGTGTGCTCAGAATACTATACTGTCTCCTATTAGTCTCTTTCTTCAGATGAGGTAATGGAGATTTAGAAGGTATTAAGGGGGGCAGGTGGTAGTGCAGCGGGTTAAGCGCACATGGCACAAAGCACATGGACCAGCATAAGGATCCTGGTTCAAGCCCTCAGCTCCCCACCTGCAGGGGGGTCGCTCCACAAGTGGTGAAGCATGTCTGCAGGTATCTATATTTCCTCTCTGACTTCTCCTCTCTCTTATCCAACAACAACGGCAACAACAATAAGAACAACGATAAAAGACAAGGGCGACAAAAGGGGGAAAAAAGAAGATAAGAATGTTAATTTTTATACTCTAGATTCCATTACACTTGGCATCACTTCCTGTTGAATTTTATTACTGTGGCACATACCTTCTTGCTCCCTTTTCAGATTTTAGAACCAATTAAGAAGTAATTGTAGAAATCACCCAAATTACAGTTAGCACATAAACCTTATTTCAAAGCATTGTGTAAAAATGCAATCACAACAGGATTCAAAACAGTTCTGCTACAATTACATTTAAATAATGAGCATTCTTGCTTGAGGCACAGTCTGCTTACAATAAACATAACCCATGAAAAAAATAAATAAACTGAATTGAACCTCCTCTGTTGGGTGTAAGAAGCTACATTTTAGTAGCAGTTGTGAGCATGTGTAATCCCACCCTTCAGTATTCCATTCAACTATACTTTGATGGAAAGTATTAAATATGAGAGTTAGCTGGGCTGAGAAGAGGCCTCAGGATTACCCAGCAAAAAGTTTTATCAAGAAATACCAACAGCACCTGAGAAATATACCTTAAACTGAATATGGGAAGTACCCCAATATTTCAAAGTATCTATCTCTCTTTTGTGGTCACTCTTAGTGTTACATTGTTATCTAAACAAATCTATATTACTCTCTACTTCATTATCTGTTCCATATAAGACAGTGAGTGTAGGGGCTGGGTGTTGGTGCACCTGGTTGAGGGCACATATTTCAATGTGCAAGGAGCCAGGTTCGAGCCCCCACCTCCCCCCTTCCCTACCTGGCAGGGGGAAAGCTTTGCAAGCAGTGAAATAGTATTGCAGGTATCTCTCTTTCTCTCTCCCTCTCTGTCTTTCCCTTTTCTCTTTCTTTCAATTTCTATCAGAAAATAAATAGATAAAATATTTTATCTATTTTTAAATATATTTTAATTGAAGGGATGGGTTAATACTTTACAGTTCAGTCACTGACATATACATACACTTTCATTATGTATCAGGCCCTCAAAGTTTTCTTTCTCTCCTCCCTCTCCCTCCCTCCCCAAAGTCCTTTGCTTTGGTGTAGTAAAAATTAAAAAGAAAACAATGGATTATATGATTTAAACTTTTAACAAATGTTGGTCGCAGTCACTCTGCCTCAACCAAGAAACAAAGCTATGTTGGGGGCTGGGCAGTGGCTCACCCAGATGAGTGTACAAGTTACCAAACACAAGGACCAGGGTTTGAGTCCCACTCCCCATGTGCAGAGGAAACTTTTCACAAGCAGTGTCTATTTTTCTCTATCCTTTATCCCCACCCTCATTTTTAGTTTCTCTCTGTCCAATCAAATAAAAAGGAAAACAATTTAAAAAAGAAAAAAAAGGCTACTGGGAATGGGGGTTCATCTTACAGGATAATGCTGGTGGCAAGGAAGGAAGGAAGGGAGGGAGGGAGGGAGGGAGGGAGGGAGGAAGGAAGGAAGGAAGGAAGGAAGGAAGGAGGAAGGAAGAAGGAGGAGGAGGGGAGGAAGGGAGGGAGTGAGGAAGGAAGAAAAGAGGTATCATAATGGTGATGTAAAGAGATTCTCATGCCTGAGGTTCTGAGGTCCAATGTTCAAACCTCTAAGCAAGAGCTCAGCAGTGCTCTAGTAAAAACAAAACAAAACAAAAATCCCCAAGGCTAGCTTTATTTTATTTTGTTTTCATATAGATATTAGTAGTAGATTGCTAAATGTATGGAAATCTTTGTCATTTACTCACATTGATGAGTAAATGTGGCATTATTTAAGGCCACATTAAATAATATATGTTAGGGTCATGTGTTCTGTAAGAACTCTGAATTAGTTTATTAGAAACAATGATCTTCAACAAAGACTATCTCAAAACAATCCTTTAAATCAATAAACTCTTGAACTCTATTTCTTCTCACATATAAATTAAACTTGCAGTTTCTCAAAGAATATAAAGGGCGCCAAAGCCAAGTGATAAAACACCAGTGAAGTATTCTGTTTCACTTAACCCATTCTGGCTATGTATTCTAAACTCTTGCTTAGAATGGTCATTCTGATAGGTCACAACATAAAAACTAAAGACAAATCTAAAAGCCACCTAGAGGGCACATTTATTTGAGCTCATCGCATGTCCTTCATTCTAATTTGGGAAGTGTGTGTGTGTCCATATGAGTGTGTACAGATACTCTCCTAGGTTTATTTCTGACAGCCAATCAAGTCAACCTGAAGTATAAAAATCAAAATTCCCCAAACGTGTTGCTGTAAAAATCAATGTGTATGTATGAATAATTCTTTTTTTTTTTTAAATATTGCTTTTTTTATTAGAAAGGTAGGAGGAGAGAGAGAAAGAACCAGATGTTACTCTGGTACATGTGCTGCTGGGGATTGAACTCAGGACCTCATGCTTTAGAGTCCAGTGCTTTATCCACTCCATCAACACCCAGTCCACCATATGACTAATTCTTTAAAGAATTAAAATACATTTAAAGTACAAGTTAAAGGACGAATATAATTTTAGAAGAATTGTTCAAATATTGTGTTAATTGTGCAAAATATCTTTGGCTCACTTTTCCATATTTTTTAAAAGATGATGTCATAAATATTTTCACATTCAGAGAACAGAAACTATAACTTCCTTGGCTTCTCAATTTGTGTGCTACAGTGAATATATATTACTGTATTATATTACTATTTGGTATGATTTTACTAAAACTCAAATATCAAATACAATGTCTATTTCAGTAAAGGATTTATAATTTATGATATGCTTATATCCTAAACAATTCATACAATTAAGGCACCTTGTTCAGTGTTTTTCTTCTTCATAAATAAGTGCAACATATCACAGTGAAATTAAATTTTTGCATCACCTTTAAAATTGACAAGACATGGGTCGGGCAGTAGCCCAGCAGATTAAGCGCACATGGCAAGAAGCAAAAGGACCAGCATAAAGGATCCTGGTTTGAGCCCTGCCTCCCACCTGCAGGGGAGTCACTTCACATGCGTTGAAGCAAGTCTTAGGGTGTCTATCTTTCTCTCTAGTCTCTCTATCTTCCCCTCCTCTCTCAATTTCTCACTGTTCTATCCAACAACAACAATAGCAATAACATAATAATAATAGCAACAATGATAAACAAGAGCAACAAAAGGGAAAAAACAGCCTCCAGGAGCAATAGATTCACAGTGCAGGCACTGAGCCCCAGAGATAACCCTGGAGGCAAAAAAAAAAAAGCCAACACCCTTACATATAGCCCCACTCTAATATGTACCTAATATTAGCCCCACTCTAATATGTACCTAATATTAGCCCCACTCTAATATGTACCTACAGGCATCCTCAAGTAACGAGCAATCCACATTCTCTATATGTCTTACCGACTTCCTCATTCCGGATTTCCATATAAATGGTATAACAAGTGGGTTTTGATGTCATCCTTTTTCACATAGCATAATATTTTCAAAGTTCATCCAAGTCATTTCTTGAATCAGTACTTTATTCCTATTTTGTCATTGCCAGAAGCCTCATTCATCATCCCATCACTCTTGGACATTTTTTAATTCATCTTTTTTGTTAATTTGAGAGACAGGCAGAGAAAGAGATGGAGCAAAGAGCATCCTTTGGGTGGCTAACTTGCATTCCATTTTATGGTTGGACCACAACGCATATTAATTTGTTGATGGGCATTTAGGTTGTTTCCTTTTTATTATTATTATGCATAATGCTATAAAAACTTGTGTATAAGTTTTAGCATGGGTATGTGTTTGTATTTCTCGTGCATCTATGCCAAGAAGTAGAATCGGTGAGTCAAATATTAACTGTTTAGCTGCTAGAGGACCTCCCAGACCATTTCCAAATCATTTGCAACATATCACATCCAACTACAATACATGAGTGTTCCCATTTCTCCACTAATTTGTCACTATTTGGTGTATTCTGACTCTGAGTCTAGTCATAGGAGTGACTATTAAATGATATATTATTGTGGTTTCGATTTGCATATTCCTGATGACATTACTGAACATCTTTCATATGTTTGTGGATTATTTGCATAGCTTTTCCATATAAATATCTATTTAAATCTTTTCTTCATTTCTTAATTAGGTATTTTATCCATTATATCATTGACTTATAAGAATACTCATTATATTTTAGATGCAGTTCCTTAATTATATGCATAAGTAGAGATGCATAATTGCAGTGTTTTTCTCCCATTATGTGGCTTTAATATTCTCGATAGTATTTGAACCATGCTTTTTTTTTTTTTTAAGTAGTCCAAGTCATCTCTTGTTGTTGCTTTTACTTTTGTTATGGCCTTCTCTAAATATATCTGAGGACATATTTTAGGTCTGTCCATGCTATTTGCTTCTTGGCTCAGTTCTGACCTGTTTGTCCTGGGAATGTCTATGTTTCTTTTTAAATTATCTAATACATCTATGTACACTTGTTCTTACATTTTTTAAAAAACCTTTCATGTTTCTGTAAGGTTGGTACTTATGTTCTCTTGTTTATTACTAGTTTCAGAGACATACCAAAGCACCATGAAACACAGGTTACATGCATGGTACTCCTACATTTTATCACTGAGCCCCAACCATAACTGTCATCCTTTAATTTTTATCTTGGTCAACCTAACTAAATTATTGTTGACTTTATTTTGACTTTTATTTAAAGAAATCATCTTTTGATTAGTTTGTTATTTCATTGATATTTTCCATTGATTTTTCTACTCTTTTATTTCATTAGTCTCTACTACCATATGTTACTTACCCATCTATCTACTTGCTATATATTTTTGTTCTCCTTTTCCAATGTTAATTTCTTAACATAGATGCTTATCCCCATAGATTTTCGCTTGTCATCTACCTTTCGTATTTTCTAAGATTTTTTAAAATTTTATTTATTATTGATTGGAGATAGAGATTGAGAAGAGAGGGGGAAATAGAGAGGGAGAGAGATAGAGAGACACCTGCAGCTCTACTTCAATGATCATATAGCTTTTGCTTTGCAGGTGGGGACAAGAGATTTAAATCTGGGTCCTTGCACACTGCAGTGTATATGTGCTTAACCAGGTGAGCCACTACCTGGCCCCTCTTTCATATCTTTATGAATAAATATTAATGTTCAGATTTCTTCATTAGAGTCTGTTCACAGTGTCTAGGTTTTCCACAAATTTGAGGCATCATTATCATAATTTTTAAATTATTATTATCTTTATTTATTTATTGGATAAAGTTAGCCAGAAATCTAGAGGGAAGAGGGAGATAAAGAGGGAGAGGGTCACCTGCACACTACTTCACCACTTCTGAAGCTTTCCCCTGCAGGTGGGGACTGGGGCCTGGCACCTGGATGCATGTGCATTGTAACATGTGCACTCTACCAGGGTGCCACCCCGGCCCTATCATCATTTCTTTATTTTTTCCTGTTCCTTTCTTTATTCTCCTCCTCCTTCTTGTTCATATACTTACTATGTAAACACTGATAGAATCAGTACCCCAATTCACCTAGAGGCTTTGCTGTAATTATTTGCCTTTTCCTCAGTATCCTTAGACTATTCTAGAGATTATTCTAATCTCTACCAATATATCTTCAAACTTACTATTTGTTACTTATCACAACTCAGTCTGCTATGAGCCTCTAAATAATTTTTATCAGTTATCTACTTTACGACCACAAATTCCATTTGATTACAGTGTCTACCTTCATATAGATAGTCTATTTGATATAACATTATCTCTCCTTTAATTCATTAGTTGTGCCTTCCTTCAGTTCTATGAAGATATTTGCAGTGATTATTTTGAGGTGTTTTCCTATGAAATCTAATACCTGGTTGCTCTCAAATAACAATTTGTGACTTTGCTTTTTTTCCAGTATGAGGGTACACTTTTCTATTTCTCTGAATGCCTCTTAAGTTTTTTTTATTGATTTGCAAATTTATTAGTTGGGGGTGGGGAAATATTTCATCATTAGAGCAAAGGACTTGCATATCTAAGGTCCCAGAGACACCATTGGTCCCCAGCACTGCCATATGCCAGAGCTTATGCATACTTTGTCTTCTGAAAATGAATGAATACATCTTAAAAATAAAAAAACTAAGTTTGCATAGTTTCCTATGAAATACACTTTATAAAATCCTAGCAGAAGACCAGTCTTCCAGATAGGTAGGTCAGTCACAGAAGAAAGACTTTTGATAACATTCTGCACCCACAAAATTATGGTTCTCATTCCACATAAAGAGTTTCCTGTTCAGAGAGCATCTGTGAAGATGAAAAGATTCACTGCTGATTGGCCTTGGAAAAACCATTACCATCAAAGTGTCAAATATTTTCAACAATCTTGAAATCTTTGATGTCATGTAGATGTTCAAACAAGCACTAGAGAGGAAAAAAAATCTTTTCCAAATGGAAATTTACTCTACATGTTAACTGAAATTTTAAATCCATGCATCATTTCTGGAAACTTCTAGCATCTGTCTAAGTTGCAACACAGTCTTAACTTGACAACGTGTATGCCCTGTTTATTTATTATCATCATAGAAGCCTTCACATACTATGCATCAAAGTTAAAATAAGGATGAAGTTAGAGTGAAGAGTAGAGAAAGCCAGAATCACCAAGTATGAAGAACTTTCATCAGTAAAATATAGATTTTTTAAAATTTTGCAACTCCCAGTTCAGCATTACAATATTTATAATTACAGATTTCTTCAAAGCATATTGACCTGAGAAAGTATGCACCAAAAGATAATGTTGAATTTGGAAATATATGATCAGGATTTTTCTTTCTTTTTTGTTGCTTTCCCTTTTTTTTTTCTATTAACCAAATTTTTCTCTCTTAGACTTTTTCTTTCTAATTGGATTTTCTCCTCATACTATCCTTTCCTTCCTTTCACCTGAACACGGGTCTCATGTGTACGTATGCTTTCACTCCTCTAGGCCACTTTTTCATTCAGATAAAAAGGCAGAGAGAAGAAGAGAAAAGACAGCAATGGTATTTTCTTCAGGTTCAAAGAACTATAAATATGGTGCTGGGGCTCAAACCTAGGCCAGGCATATGCCAAGGTTATCCAGCAAGATAGCTCCCTACCTGTCTTCACATATTATGATTTTGCTTGTCTCAAATGTCTTATTAAGCAATATCTATGTTAATTTATAGTTTGTAAACTCATTAAGTGGCTTGGTTAATTTTTATTTGAATACTTAACAATACAAATTCATGAATGCAAATATCTGGGTATAAATTTCAGCTCTGCTGATCGTCTACATAATGGAGATTATATAGCCTTCTTGCAAGGATCAAATGGGTTAATACTTGAAAATTTCTTAGAGGCTCCAGTTAATTAAGACACATTTAATTAAACATGTATATCACGAGTCACAAGAACCTTGGATCAAGCCCCCAGTCTCCACCTTCAGGCAGTGCTACATGTGTCTTTATTTCTCTTCCCCTCTCTGTCTCCTAATTCTCAATTTATCTCTGGCTTTATTCAATCAATCAATCAATCAATAAAATTTTAAAAGATAAAAGACTTTATTAAAAATACCAAGCATGTAAAAAGGGAGTATTAGCTATAATTATTTAACATATTGAACACTTGTCTATTCCAAGAAGTAGCTTGTTTACCTGACCTCTCCACTTAAAGTTCAGTACAAGATAGAAGTTCAGTATATGCCAACTGAAATGAAATGAACTCAGTATTAGCAGAATTGAAAATGTTTTAGCTGTCAGAAACTGTAGTTACCTAGAAGTTCATATTTCTAAAATTAGGTAAGTGGTTGCAAATATAACATGAATGCTTAAACAGCTTTGAAATTTCACAGGAATCCCTTGTAGACTTTCATCTTTCTGCTTTTCCATCTTTATCCTGCTTCTGTACACCAGAGAAATAACTCTCCTAATAAGCATAGACAACTCAATCCCTTGTTTTGGAAACAGACTGTATTAAGAAGATAACTCTGCTGCTCTTTTCATTTGAATACTTCTATGTATCTAACTTCTTGTTCTCCAAATCAAGGTCACACACAAATAACCTAGGAGACCCCATCCATGTATATAACATGTAAAGAAAGCTCTTGACAAGAGCTATTCATCTTTGAAATGCCTATAGCACTTAAGATGTCACATATTAATACCCAACAGATATTTGTTGAATGTACTTAGCTGCATTTTTTAAATACCGGCTGTTGGTAATGAAACACAGAAGGTAAAAATTAACTTTCTAAGACAATAAACAGATTTACTCTCTGTTGAATTTATTTTGTAGTATGTTTGACAACTGTTCTGTAGAGATATTTCTATTATCACATTCATTGAATTAAGGAGAATTTGATTCCTTCAAATTAACTTTTTATTAGTCATGAGTGTCTGAATACAAAAATGGATTACTTATTTTATATTTGATAAGTAAAACATCTGAGTCTAGAAAGTAAATTGAGGTTCTCCATGTGGTTAGAATGTATATTACAGATTATGAGTTATCTGGGGGGGTTGCTAGCTTTGTTTTTTCACTAAGAAATAGTCTTAAGAGAACTTTTAAGTTTTCAACTAAATTTAGAACACAGAAATTCCACATACACGTTCTACTCCATCCCCTCCCCACACATGCATAGTCTCTCCCATACGCCAGTGCAGCTCATTTAAGACTACTGATGAGTCTCCACTGGTTCTCCAAAATCATCCAAAGCCTCTAGATGACATTAAAGTTCACTTGTAATTTCTAAATTCTATGGGCTTGGGAGAACGTGCAAGGATATGTATCCATAGTTACGGTTTCCAACAGAGTAATATCACTGTCTCAATCCCTCTGTGCTTCACTAGTCATTCCTCTTCTGGCAGCCTCTCTTAACCACTAACCTGGAATGCAGAACAATGAAGAGTACTGACTTGGGAGACTCCTGCTCCTAGCTTCATGTCCTAATTTCACTACCTATTATTTTGCCATGTCGCTCAAGTTAACTATCTTCTTTATCAGTCTGCTTGTTTATAAGCGATATTAATAGCTCTCATATTTGTCATGAAGATGAAAAGTTAATGAATTTGTGGCTCTCAGAACAGTGCCTAGCACATATAAAAAATGCTACTTAAATGCTAACTGTATTAGTGATGCCTATAGTCACAAGATAAAAAAGAAATACTTAAGCAGAGGGCTCAGGAACAAACTCTTATAGCAGGAAGTTATTGTGAAGGAGAATCAAAGCAGTGGCAGGAGAGATGACTCAGCAGAGAGAGGACAGGAGTTAAGTTCATGAGGCCTTGGACTTGATTCCTGGCAGCACACATTCTGGAGCACATTCTAGTCTCTCATTAAAAAAGAGGCTCTTTTTTAAAAAACTGATTCAAGCTGAGTCAAAACTAATTAGGGTCAATGTAGCATTTCCAAAAAGAATGGAACCGGGGGAGGGGGGGTGGGCCATGGTGCACTGCTTTAAGCACACGGATCACCAAATGTAAGGCTCCAGGTTCAAGCTGCTGCTCCCCACATGCAGGGGTGATGGCAGTGAAGTAGGTCTGCAGGTGTCTTTCTCCATCTTTACCGGCCCTCCCTTCTCAATTTCTCTCTACCCTGTCAAGTAAAATAGAAAGAAAACAAAATGAAAAAAAAAATGGCCACAGGGTGTGATGGTTTCAAAGTGAAGGCACAGAATGCCAGCAATAAACTTATGGCAATAGAAATGAATAAGTAAGTAAATAAATTAAATAAATAATGGAATCAGGGGCCAAGTGGTGGATCACCTGGTAGAGTGCACACATTACAGTGTACAAGGACCTATGTTCAAACTCCCAGTTTTCACTTGCACTGGGGAAGCTTCAGAACAGTGAAATAGTGCTGCAATGGTCTTTCTTTTCCCCCTTTTTTTCTCCCCCCCCAGCTTCTCTCTATCATAAATAAATAAGTAAATAATATTTTTAAAAGGGAACTGATTCAAGGTGTAGAAAAGGACACATTGCTGGGGGCTGAGCGGTGTGCCACTGCTGGGGTTAAGCACACATAGTTCGAAGCTGTGCAAGCATACCAGTTCAAGCCCCCGGCTCCCACTTGTGTGTGTGGGAATCACTTCACAAGCGGTGAAGCAGATCTGCAGGTATCTATCTTTCTCATTCCCTCTCTATCTTCTCCTCCCTCTCAATTTCTCTCTGTCCTATACAAAAAAAAAAAAAAAAAATGAAAAAGTGGCCACAGGAGCAGTGGATTCATAGTGTAGGCACTGAGCCACAACAATAATCCTGGAGGCAAAAAAGGACACATTGCCAATTATAATAGACTATAATACAGTATTATATTTATTAGAATTCATGGAAATATTCTGTACCAGAGTTATTAGCAAGGATTTGTGGTGAGTTTCTGTAGCTCCATCCATCATCACTGGAAAGGTACTGGGAAAATGCTATGTAGAATATTTGAACATTCTTCTTCCCAAATTCAACCAATGAGAATAAATATATGAGCCCCAAACTCAGCCTTCTTTTTAAGAATAGCCAGAGTTGCCTCCATGTTTGGGCTATTACAAATAGTTCTGTGATGTAGGCTTATAGGTGTATACCTATGTTATTTCTGGATGGGTGTATCATAATGTAATGAAATTGAGTAAAAAATAAAAATGTTTCTTATAATAAAAATGTGATTAGGATATTTTCAATCATTAAATAAATACATCTTTAAAAAATGCAACTAGGAAAATAGCTCAGTGTTAGAGACAGACCTGTGTGTATAAGACCCTTAGCACCACGTGGCCATAGCACTATTCTAGAGCCTCCTGGTCGGTCTCTCTCTCTCTCTCTCTCTCTCTCTCTCTCTCGTTAAATAAATAAATGCATATTTTAAAAGTGAGTGACTAGGTTTAATTTTTGCCTAGCCTGTTACCACTGATTATCCTTCTGAGGTTACTAAGTCTAGTTTTGGTTTTTTTTTTTTTTACTTTTCTTTTCTCTTTGTAACAAAACACTTGCTTTCCATGACTAAAAGTCAGAGAAAGTTTCATTCTCCTTTTATAATTATAGCAATTTTAACTGGCTGGAGAAATGAGGACATGTATAAAAGAAAAGTCATCTCCAAAATAAGTCTTCTATTAACATAATTTTTTTAGTTTCATAGAAAAGAACACTATAGTAACTATGAGGAAGTAAATGGTATATAATCAGCTACTATTAGTTTATCTCAACATAGGAAGGGTATCACTAGAAAATGCTAGTATTTGAAATGTCTTATGATGTAAAGCACTAGAGTACAAGATATATATAAAGCACCTGATAGCTTATCAACCATATTAACAAACAATCTATGTTTTTCCATTCTCATCATCAAAAAATCCTTTAATTTTTCCAATGGCCTATATTTTTTCCCGTTTGTCACATTTTAATAAATCAATAAATGAACATTTTTTTCCTTATTTTTCATTTATTTCTTATACTTTATATCATTGGCTTCTATCCATTTCTGTGATTTCCATTCTTTCTTCTCTGATAAGAAATTACTTTTAGGCACTTCCTGCCTCCCAGACATCATTTTTTTTTTTTTTACTTGTGGAACACAGCCTGAAAATTATCCCCAAATCCACCTCTACAATACATTCTTGAACCATGCTACAGACATAATTAAATGTGGAGATTCTTATTTCTTGTTATAATTGATAGTCATTTCTAGAACTGGATGATGTAGTTTCTGATTCTTTTCTATTCAGTAATTTTTGCCAGTGACTTGACAAAATATTTCATGACAGGAGAAGATTGTCACTCTGGTGACTCCAGTGACTTCTAGCAAGGAACTATATAGAGTCCAAAACCATCTCAGTAAGGTGGATGTTGCCTGCACACGTGTGTGTGTGTGTGTGTGTGTGTGTGTGTGTGTGTGTGTGTGTGTGTGTGTGTGTGTGTGTGCTGGTGGCGGTGGTGGTAGTATTGGTAGTAGTATTGGGATCTTCTTATGGATGACTCCCCTACTTCCAGGCCAATATTTTAATTGCTTCTTAAAATTTCAGAAATAGGAAAAGGGAGAAAGAGACCATAACACTGTCCTACCATCTGTGAGCTCCTAGTGATACATACTGTGGTGCTCTCTTGTGGTGCTGGGGTTTGAACCCTGGGCCTTGTGGATGATCTACCAGGTAAGTCAGACTGCAGTTCCAGTAAGCTGTAGCATGATAATATTGTAAAATGTGATAAGCTGAAGGAGGGGGTAATAGCTCGACTGGTAGTATGATGGGCTTGTATGGCTGAGGATCCTGGCTCTGTATCTGGTGCCACATGAAATGGAGTGGTGTTCTGATTTCGGTATCAACTGCATATAAAATAAATGAGATAAGTCTATACAAATATATAATCATTCATCTAAATGTAAAGTTAAAAAATACTGCACTTTTCTTCTTTCTCATTTCAAACATTTAAAATTTGAACACTGATTTATTCTGGAAATAAGATGACTTAGATTTACAAAGCAGTTTGTGATGTGATATACAATTTCAATTTTTTTTTAGGTCAGTTGTTAACACATATGTTCCCCCACCCCCCGCCCCGATCACACTGCTTAAGAGAAACTCTCAGTTTAAGTGATCAGAACTTCAGGATGTTGCTTTTTCCTCCAGCTGGATTGCAAGGTTGAGGTTAAATTATTTTTACATCTTAAAGTGCACTTTAAAGTGCATTAACTTCCTAACATCTCTTCCCTGAAATGCTACACAAATTTAATATTTGTTCTGTATCTTTTTTCTGTCTAATCGAGAGAGAAATCTGAGTTGGCCTTAATTGTATTTTCTTTACTTTAAAAATACAGTTCTCTATTAGCAATATTCAAAAGCTCATAAATGGAAAATTTTGTCATCTAAAAAATGATTTGATATTTTCTTTTAAATTCAGAAGTTTCACCAGGAAATATAATAACCCTGTCAGGTTCAAAATATATAACACTAGTCATTTGTGACTTACATAAGTAGAAAAGGTTGGAACCTGTTTTACTTAGTTGCATGAAAAATGTACTCTCACCTTCATATAACTCAACACTGGCTAAAGCAATTTAGTTCAAACTCTCATACAAGTTCACCTTTGATCCAAGTAAATGTATGAAAAACGGAATCATATCCAGAGAAATTTATGAACAATGACATCAGTTTTTTTAAATATTCTTATTTTAAACTAATACAGATGCTTTTAATTTTATTTAAAACCTTTTGAATGTCTTAGCACTTATTTTGATAGAAATTTGTTACTTCTTTAATTAAAAATGCCCAACAGTTAAACTTTATTTTGATAATACTATAGTAAACATTTAATCATTCTTAGTTACTAAAATTGTAAAGTAAAAACAAAACATATACACAGAATTGGAATCTGTAATTGCTATAAACAATCATTTATATCCTATTATATCATATATTTGTTATAATAGGATATAAATAAGATTTGTATCCTATTATAATCTTTTTGTAAATTTTTAAAATTATTACTTATTTATTGGATAGAGACAGTCAGAAATTGAGTAGGAAAAAGGAGGTAGAGAGGAAGAGAGACAGAGACACCTGCAGCACTGCTTCACCACTTGCAAAGCTTTGACCTAGAGCTCGAACCTGGATCCTTGTGCATTGTGAGATGTGTGCTCAGCCAGGGGTGCCACCATCTGGCCCCTTTTATGCTTTATTTCAGAATAAGTGTACAGAAGTTTACAAATTCCTTAAATTGTTGACTTGATGAATATTTATTTAATATCTGTGATGTTCAGAGAGGTGTTAAACCTAATAAAGAAAAATTATGTTTTTAATATATATGTATATTATTGTTGTTATTATTGCCTCCACGATTATTGCTGGTGCTCAGTGCCTGCCCTGTGAATCCACTGCTCCTGGTGGCTATTTTTTCTATTTTATTGTTATTGTTGTTTTGTTGGATAGGACAAAAAGAAATTGAGAGAGGAGGGAAGGGCAGAGAGGGGGACAGAAAGAAAACTGGTGAAGAGACCCCCCTGCAGGTGTGGAGTGAGGGCTCAAGGTAGGATCTTTATATCAGTCTTTGTGCTTCACACTATGTGCACTTAATCCTGTGTGCTACCACACAGCCCCCTTGATGTTTTTTTTTCTTTTCCCTTAAGATATTTGCTCTGATATAAACAAGAAAATATAACAAATAACCTAACTGTTAAAGAATTCATTGATTTTTTTTTTATATATGAAGGCTGGTGACTGTGCTCAGAAATGCCTATCTAGGTCTTGAATATACATATATATTCAAGATATATGTATAAAATATAAAATTTTAAGTTATTAATTGTGAACTAGTGTAATATTGTAAAGCAATATCGGTACCTAAGTGTGCCTGAGGAATCCTGTAACTGATTTATAAGAGGTAGTGTTCATAGAAGTAAGAAAGTTATTTCTCCCAGTGCCTCTAGTCAGGACACTAGTGCATGCTTGGCTGAGTATGTTTGTAGTTTGATGATATCCCGGTATGTTTGTCTGCATTCTAGGTAGTGCTGTTAGTTATGTGACTTTATTCAGTGGAATGTTAGTAGACAGGCCACAAAAGCTTGACATAAGCTTATGTGGCTGAGTTTCTCGACTTGTACTTCTGTTATTACCATAAGAGAAGCTTTCTTTAAAGAGTTCCTGGTATCTTTACAGAGTTACTATAAGCTCAAGTTTTATAATGAATACTTGTAAAACAGACTTCAGCCTGCTGCACACCCTCAACATGAGCTTGATGCTAGCCATAAAGGTGGTTTAAACATTCTCAGACATTAAAATATGTCACAATAGTGCAACTGTTTACCACCAGCTAATATAATAGGTTGTGCGTACTTCAAGGTAGCTAGAAAAATGTGTATAAAGGAACCAACTGGGAATCTGTAATTATATTTATCATGCCAATAACTGTATTGTTTTATAATAATATATATCAATATTGTAACTCAAATATAATGGAGGGTTTACTGGATTGGAAAAGTCTAATCTCAAAAAAAAAAAAAGGTTAGGATGGCATTATAGTAAGTGAAGGAACCATAGATAAAGGATTTAACTAACACATTAGAACATATGAGTGTGGGCAAGTAAAATGGTAGTATTTTCTGTCAACCAGAAAGGGACAAAGCTAGAGAATCCAGACATGGATCTTAATCTTTATCAACATGATGAATATGGTGCTCCATTAATCTGAGAGGACATGACAGAAGATGGCTTTCGAGTAGAGAGGCAGCAAGTTCAGTTTGTGACATAAAATTCATGAGATGACATATCAAATAGATTTTCAAATAAATGTAGGAGAAGGGAGATGCAATTAAGGGTTATGAAGTTCAAGAGAGTATCTAATAACCTGTGCCCTAAATAATGAAAGATTAAAAGTTAATTTAATTAAGCTGAAATCAGACAGGGGCACAGATTTTTGTTAATGACACGAGAGAATGAAATATACAGAAGTTAATAAAGTGATTAGGTGAAGATATACAAAGCCTGATTATGGACTTAATTCTAACTCTATGGAATAAGTGCCTGAAGGATGACTGAACTAATGGAAGCTTGTTTTAGCATGAAGATATTAGCATATAGAAGCTATCTTAAAACGTATACAGAGCATTCAATTTGAATTAATACTATGTAGACAGCATCATCCTTTTCAGAGGCTGTAGAATTAATTCTATATCCAAGCCATAAATAATTAAAATATGTTATTTAAACATCCAATATTTAAAATACTCTATTTAGACTTTGGTACGCATGTAATCTATGTATATAGTTACATTACCCTTCTTTAAAAAAGCTTATGCATTATGTAATCACATATTTTAAATGCATTTTTTTAAACATAGGACCTATGATCTCCCAAATGCACTGTTTCACTCCCATTGGGTCGCATTTCCATTCAGAGAGAAATTCCATGAGCGGCCAAGCACGCCCCACACAGTGCTAGGACTCAGATCTGGGCCATGAGCAATGCAAGATGCTTGCTCTACTCAGTTACCTCTCCAACCTTCAAATGCACATTTTATATCAAATTATTTATGTAACAGCTTTATCAGTACTGGAAAAAATATACCATTTCTGATGACCAGAATTTTGCTACATAGTGGCCAGAAATTTGGTTAATATGAAAATTGCACTTTGGAGTTAAATCTATAAAACTATATATATATATATATATATATATATATATATATATATGGCTTAACTATGTGTATATTAGACAATGCATGCAAAGTAATATATATGTGAAATAATGCTACGTAATTGTGATCACTCTAAGATACTGCAGATAATGTCCCAGAAGAGACTTCTTGGGCATCTAGACATTGTGGGGGGGGGGGGCGTTAATCAGGAGGAAGAAATAGTATCCTAAAGGAGTTAAAGACTGAGGAAAGATAACAAGAAGAAGAAAAGAATGGCAATGAAAGTTCCCACTAAATCTTTGATTTCTAAATTTCTTAGTAAAAACTACAGGAATTGATATTTAAAAGTAACTACTTTGTTCTTTACATTTTTCTTCTCTATTCATTAAATGTTAGAATAAAGAATATTTTAAAAATTAATACCATATTAAAATCCTCAGTCAATGTTATAACTAAAGAAAATAGTGGGATATTTAGTCAATTTGTTGTTGTTTTCCCAGCTTTTAGAATTTCAATAATAGACATATAATGTGTGCAAGCTTCTACTTTTCTTGTAAAATTACCTTTATTCTTTTTTTATCTCTGTTCTTTTAAAGTCTGCTCTGAGCTGGCTTTCACTGATGATCAGTAGCTAAAGAATTTACTTTTTTTTTCTTTCCTTTCTCATTCCTCTCTCCCTCCTTCGCTTCTTCCTTCTTTCCTTCCTTCATTCCATTCTTTCTCTTTCTTTCTTTCTTTTTTTCTTTCTTTTTCTTTCTTTTCCCTTTCTTTCTTTCCTTCTTTCTTCTCTTTCCCTAGCCAATTTATTCTTTGCAAAGAAAAGTCAGTAGAATTGTTTCTGTAATGGCCAGCTGAAACAAGAAATCCACTTCTTTCTTTCTAATTACACGAGTCTTTTCAGTTTTAATGTGGTGTGCTTATCAGTTCTGTAGGTGCTTGTTTAATTGGGTGACAAATGGAAGAATGTCACAGCTTTAGTATAAAGTTTAGCTAGTCTGTGCAGCACAGGCATTACTTGTCTTACTAAGAGAAGATAACCAAAGTCAGAAGTATCTGAGATGCTTAAGGAATTTAGAATTATTCAATACTGTTATAACTTCAAAAGGCCATATTTTTATTTTTAATTCTTTTAAATATTAATTGTAAGCATTAAGAAAGGTTTAATGAGCAACCCAGAGTAGTAACATTAAATATGGACTTTTGGAGGCATAATACAACATTTTTGGTTAAAGTATTTTTGAAATAAAACAGTGGGTACTGTGGGAACTATTTCAGCACACTCACACTAGCTCCTAAACTAAAGGAATATTTAAAATGACAATGGAATATAAAAAACCAAAATAGATAAATATTGATAGTTTCATTAGATTGAAGACAGGAAGCACACATGACTGACCAGGTGCCTTGCTTTCAGACCTTAGCAGGGCAGAGCACTCTGTAGTTGGCACTGTGACAGTGACAGATTGTTCTGGGGTGTGCTTGGTGGGCACTGCTTGCCACCATGAACAGGCAGACCCTGTGACTCAGCTGCCATGGGCCTCTAATACGGTGACAGGTGTTTTTACTGTAGCATGGGCAAACGCTAGAAGAAGAAGAACTGTAGCACGGCATTTGCATCTGCACATTTTTAGTTGCACTCTCGATAGAGGCCACATTATAATTCACAAAATAAGCTTATGTATTATCTGGATCATCTGTTTTCTGCTGTTTAACTGAGGCTTTGGGTTATTACCTATTGGACAGGTTAGGCAGACTGAGAAGTATACTTGGACAATAAATAAAAGAATTGGGAAGTATGAGTAACTCTCTTTAGTGTAAGCCTCTGCTCACACTTGGCAGTGCATCTTGTTTGTGAATTTAGTAGCATTTGCTAAACTGCAGGTTAGTGTCTATAACCTCAGGTTGAACTGCTTCCATGACAATTCTAGCAAAGAAGAGAGCAAGTATATCTAAGTAAAGGGATAGTCTGGAGTGATGTATATAGGAATATAGAAAGATATTGGGAAGGAAAAAGAAATATCACAAGAAACAGCCATGGATTTGCTCTTTATTTATTTCATAAATAGGAGACTGTTTCCTGTAGGGAAGAGGGAATATAAGTTGAGGATTCTCTCCTAATCTGTTTTCTTTAGTGACTGTTAAACAAGTTTTAATGTAACTCTTAATTTTGCATTTTCATTTGTATGGTTTAGCTGACACTGTTGTTGAAAATGCTTCTGAAATGCTATTGGTTTTACATGATGATTTTAGAACACGTTATAAAAATAGCATTTGTATTTTGAACTTGTTTTCGGAAATATGTTTTTGTCATATTTTTAAGTTTGTGGTTATTTTCAGTAGAGTAATAGCTAAGAGACAATGAGGTTGCAATACCAGAATGAACAAGGAGGAAACTAACAACATTCTGAAACATTTTACTTTTTTTTTTTTTTTTTTTGTAACCTGTGTGCTCAACTAGGTGTGCCACCACTGGACCCCAGTGCAGTGAGTGCTAAGGTATCTTTCACACATTAACTCTCCCTTCTCTGTCTCTAAAAAGTAAAATAAATAAATGTTAGATATTAATACAAAAGACTAAGCAAATTAGTTCTATATTGTTTGGGGAAGGATGAGGTGAAGAAGGAGAAAAGGGAAGAGAAATAATTACTGAATAACATCTTATTTCTGAGTTTTCTTTCTCTTTTCTTTTCTGTTTTTTTTTTTTTTTTTTTTTTTTTGCCTCCAGGGTATTGCTGGGCTCAGTGCCTGCACTACGAATCCACTGCTCCTGGAGGCTATTTTTCCCCTGTTGTTTATCATTGTTGCTATTATTATTAATCTTGTTGGGGAGGACAGAGAGAAATGGAGAGAGGGGACGACAGAAGGGGAGAGAAATATAGACACCTGCAGACCTGCTTCAACACGTGTGAAGCGACACCCCCCCCAACAGGTGGGGAGCCATGGTGTCAAACCAGAATCCTTTACGCAGGTCCTTGTGCTTTGTGCCATGTGCGCTTAACCTACTGTACTACCACCCAACCTCCCTGAGGTTTCTTTAAAACCTAAAGGATGCCATTGCCATTTCACTATAGGATGTGAAGAATTACCTTTGGAAAGTTTTTTTTTTTAATTGTCCAAGGACACTAGCCTACCAGTTAAGTTTAGAGTGGCTATTATGACCCTAGTCCTTTTTTTAAATTCTAAAATAAACAAGGATGCTGTCCTGCAATACTTTTTTTTTTCATGTGAACCAATAGAAAAGAGCCTCTGGCTCCTGAGTCTCTGAATCATAATTTCTCTTATCTGGGGACCTGGCATTCCAGCCCACAGTGGTGCTAAGGATTGGCTTTCTAGTTACTCTCCTGAGAATCCAGACTGCAAGCCCTTTGTCTGAATCTGAGAGCAACCTGCTTTTGCTATTTGCAACTGGCCTGTGGCAGTGAAGCTTTCTTTTATCATTATTAATATTGAATACATGAGACCATTCTTAACCAACTGTGATATAATATCAATATCCCTCTAGACTTCCATAATAAAGTACAAGGTTACCATTTATATAACATCATCAATTATTGCTTCCAGAGGTGTAGCTTTTAGGAAAAAAAAATCAGTTTTCTAAAATACATCTACATGTAGCCAGGAACCTAATGAAAGGGTTTTTGTTGTTGTTGTTGTTATGGTGATTCTTGAAATTTCAGTGATTTAAAACAGCGTTACTTGGGAGTCGGGCTGTAGCGCAGCGGGTTAAGCGCAGGTGGTGCAAAGCACAAGGACCGGCATAAGGATCCCAGTTCGAACCCCGGCTCCCCACCTGCAGGGGAGTCGCTTCACAGGCGGTGAAGCAGGTCTGCAGGTGTCTATCTTTCTCTCCTCCTCTCTGTCTTCCTCTCCTCTCTCCATTTCTCTCTGTCCTATCCAACAATGACAACAACAATAATAACTACAACAATAAAACAACAAGGGCAACAAAAAGGGAATAAATAATAAAATAAATATTTAAAAAATTTTAAAAAAACAGCATTACTTAAGCAATAAGTAAAAACAGCATCTGTAGGAGTGAGCTTATAGATTTGGTCTCTCTCAGAGAAAAATCCAGTGCCACCCCTTTAAGTTCCATGGTAACAGTGGTTTAAACACCCATGTGATTTGACAGCCTGCTCTAACTAAATTGTGTCCAGTTTGCCATATGCCACATCTGGTAGCAAAGACACTTCAGGAGCTTGAGAAAACTCTTTTCCTGCCTCCAGTGTAACTGTATATTTTAATGTGTACTTGCAGGCATGCATAGCCCTCTGTCAGCAGCAGTTTTACCCTGGGTTCACTGTGGGTAGTACACATGTGTGTGCTTCTGGTGGAGGAAAATGCTGGCAAGTACAAGTGGAAATGCTCTGAACCAACTGCACTCCAAGAAGACAAACTCAGTTTTGTTACTAAATAAATTGTGTGCTTTGTCTATTGTATTACTCCCCTAAAACCTTGTTTACTTCACATATTCTCACTTTTTTTTTTTTTTTTTTTTTTTTTTTTACCAGAGCACTGCTCAGCTCTGGCTTATGTGGTGCAGGGGACTGAACTGAGCCTCAGGGTTGTAGTCTCTTTGCATAACCATTATTCTATCTACCCCTCCCCATACTCCTACTTGGATCTACACTGTTTCTCATTCTTTGCATTCTGCAAATCATTGTTACATTGTTTTGTGTATGCTTTTGTGGATATTTGTCATTTACAGTCATATTTATAATCATTTCTCATATTTTGCTATCATCAGTCCTTCTGTAGATGCTGTAGCTTTATAAAAGGCATTGCTATGAATGAACAGTGCTACTATTTAAGTGCATATTCTGTATTTAATTCATGGGAATAGAATTAGGAGAGACAGTTTTCAGCATAAAGAAATTTGCATAAATAAATAATTCAAAGGCAGTATATACTTGCTTATATTTGTATTAGAGGCATACTTTATTCATGTATAGATTTGACTTATTTGGGCATTGATTATGTATCATGTACTATTTAAAAAATCTATTAAATGGCTAGAACATGTTCAGAAAGACACTGACAATGTCAAACATAATTTAAATCAATTATTAATTGTGGATAGTGACTAAGGGCAGTGTTTGTTATTGTTTAGAGATGTAGGAACATTTACCACTGGATTACACTTGAGTTGTTAGTTGAATACATGCAGTATTTTATATGTGAGTTTGCATTTTTGCAAAAATACTTTGTTACAATAAAAAATTTCTAAGTTAAGGCATTCTTTGCTACTGATATATATGTCTTCTAATGTTAACATTTTGATTTTAAATGTTTCTTGTAATTCATAGTGGGTTTGAAATTCATTTCTTCACTAAATTTTAAAGTATACTGTAATCAAATGAAGAGGAAGGATTATACTTCCCTGTAATTTGATATTAAGTACTTAGTTCAATGCTGTAATATGAACAACTGATAAAGGAAAATGTAAATTGGAAGAATACCTTTAAATCCTATATATGTATATAATTTGCAGTTATATATTTTCTAATTATAATGTATAAAACAGTATACTACATATAACTGATAACATATAATTAATCATAATTTGCATGTTATATAATACATAATATATAATGTTATATATAGTCAGATGTGTGTGTATATATATATATATATATAGTAACATATCTTATGTGATTAGTAAAATTTACAGATATTTCCTATGTGAACTTATATCTCTACATAAGTTATATTTTATATTTAGTATCAACAATTTTAAAGGATTGTTTAATTTGATAGTTTTAATCAATGTAATTGTGACAGATCTTACATGCATAATATCAGGAAAAAGCATACTGCTTTATGGAATAACAGAAACTTCTCAACATCTGTACTTTGTCATTTTAGAAGTCCAGTATAGAGTAATATATGTATTTCAAACATTAGTAAACTAGTAATCAGAATAACAATTAATGTACCTTCTAAGTTATATGAACCGTCATAGTCATAGCAGTGCTGATTTTTCATGAGAGTAACTGAATACATAACCCTATTCTAATAGACTTGTTCAACAATCTAGGCCAGTAAAGTTGTGCCTTATTGTAACATTGTTAAGTTGATCAAATAAAACTACATTTGAAAACTTAGGAACAGCCTTGGAAAGAAGTCAGTATGATGTCTGGAATATGTACCTCACATAAGCTCTAGAGGAGCATATTTTTATTTTATTTGAAATTATGAAAAAGGTAGAGAGAAGCAGGGAGAGAGATGAGGAGAGAGAAAGAGGCACCTGCAGTCTGACCCAACACTTGTGAAGCCTCCTCCTGCATGTGAGGACTGTGGCCTTGAACCCAGTTCCTTAAGCATCATAACTTGCGCACAGGTTACCTTGCTTTTATTTGTAAAACTCACTAGTTTGCAAGGTTCCTGGTAAATCCTAAAAAAAAAGAAAGAAAGAAAGAAAGAAAAGAACAGAAAAGAAAAGAAATAAAATATGTGTGGTGGCATGCTACACTGGTTTCAAGAAGTTAAATAAAAGTCTAATAAATTGAACTTATTGGTAAAATAGCTCCCCTTGGATAGTGCATCTGCTTTGCCATTCATGCAATACAGACTTAAACCCAGTCCCCTCCACATTAGAGGAAGCTCTGATTCTGTGGTTTCTGTTCAACTCTGTCTCTCTCATCTGAAAAGAAAATATTATAAATCCAAAATTATTTTTAGTAGATATATTTATCTACCAGTTTTACTTTAAAATTACTAGTACCGTTGCAAAGTACTATATACAATTACAGTGAAGGGGCTCAGGACTAAATGAATAAATAAGAAAATGAAGTCATATTATTATAAACTAATTTTATAAATACCGTAATAAAAAGCATAAGGATATTTGTAGTAAAATATTAAAGTACCCTTGAGGATTTGTAGTCTTATTTATCACCAAGGTTACTGTTGTTATTCAGTGTCTGCATGACTCCACTGAGTCTAGCGGCCATTTTTCCCTTTTTCATTCCTTTTTCAAGAAATAGAGAAAGAAAATGGGAGAGAGAAAAAGAGAATCAGTCACCTGCAGCACTGCTCCACTACTGGCGACCTCACCACCCTTCGAGGTGGGAATAAATTTTTTTAAACACTTAAAATATTTACTCTCTAAAGAGTGAATTCACTACCTTTGGGGAAAATTCTTTTAATTTTTTAGAACATCTTTGTTTTCCTAACATTTTAAAAAGTAGATCCATGTGATATTTTTCTGACACCCTTGTTATCATTAGGTATTTTCTTTTTAATATTGTGACAATTTATCAGACTCTTTTCACTATCTAATATAACTTATTTATATGAAATTCAAAAGATTTAACAAAAGTATACCTGAAAAGTAATTAGAGTACTATCATTCAATAAACAGAATATTGAAATATTTAAGATAATGCGTATATACTCATCCATCTCATTGATACTTCAAGGAAAGTTTTCTAGGAAAAGGCTAATTATTTATTTTTTAATATATAATTTTTATTTGGAGATAGTGATCTTTTAATACTAGTTTCTTTTTATAATTTTAAAAATATTTATTTATTTTCAATTTTGTTGCTTTTGTTGTTTTCTTATTGTTGTAATTATTGTTGTTGTTATTGATGTCATCATTATTTGATAGGACAGAGATAAATGGAGGGAGGAGGGAAGACAGAGAGGGGGAGAGAAAGACAGACACTTGCAGACCTGCTTCACCGCCTGTGAGATGACCCCCTTCAGGTGGGGAGCTGGGGTCCGAACCGGAAGTCCTTGTGCTTTGCGCCATGTGTGTGCTTAAACTGCTGAGCTACCACCTGCCTCCCCTACAGTTTCTTTTAAGGTGGCTTTACTGTTTTGTTTTGTTTTTTCTACATCATTTCATTGCTGTAATTATTTTGTTTCAGATACTTTCTCTTTTTGAAGTGATCTCATGATTTCACAGCTGATAACAGAGTAACATTTTTTAAATGTATTTAAAAAAAAAACAGGAGAAGGGGCCTGGGTATACTCTGGTGGAAGGCACACATCACTATGTGTAAGGACCTGATTTCAAGTTGCTCGTTCCCTCCTGCAAGGAGCAGGTTCATGAGCATTGGAGCAGTACTGCAGACCTCTCTCTTTCTCTCTGCCTCTCTATCCCCTCCTCCTCTCTGTCTCATTAAAATGAAATAAAGACCTCTGGGAGTAGCGGAAGTATGCAGGCACTGAGGCACAAAGTGTCTTTATTTACATATAATATACATAGGAAACAAGTTTGTATTGTTGAATATACAAGACATTACACTTTTTTACATTGAATCAGTCAATCAGTGAGCAAATGATACCAGTCGTGCTTGATAAAGAATGGAGCACAGTTCTGAAGAGGATGTACTAGGTTCCTATTAATATGTATTGTGAAATATGAGGGACTGAAATAATCTGTTCAGAGAGACAGAGATGATCAACCAAAAATTGATAAAACTTTCTTTACCTCCCTAAGCTATGGTCATTTCACGTTATTACATAAATTTAAATAATTTAATTTTTAGTTTAATAAATTAAAATTAGGCTCAGGAACATTTAAATATTAAAGAGTCACTTTAAATGATATGTTAAGATACAATTTTGTATTCTCTTTCAAGATTAAGTATTGAGGGTTTTACTTTCCGAAGTCTAAGATTTCACATCACTAAGTGTGTTAAGTCAAATTTCTCTGGAAAATTCCTTAAAATGACAATTAATGGGGTTTTTATATATCAAGTGTATGCTGGTAGGTGTTGGCGCACAGTAGTTAAACTGCATGATAGGACAAGATAACAATGTTTATGACTCTAGGCAATAAATATTTCCTTTGCTATATTTTCCTCTTACCCAGTTATTATTAACATTACCAGTAATAATGCATACACACAAATATGTATAGTTGACATTATCGACATGTTTTTTTTTTTTTTTGCCCAGAACAAAGCTAGGTATTTGGTATAATCATTGCAGAAAGATTAACATCTTTCATCTTTGTATGCCATAGACATACAAAATTCTAATTATGCTGTGGGTACTTCTGACAGTATTGGATATATTCAGGGTGGTATGACTACAGTCTGCTGTGGATATTTCAGTAAACAAATGGCAGTGTTTCCTGCACATGTGAAGTTTGAATTCCAGTAAGATGGTCCCACAGTAATCATAATAAAAGAGTGCATTATATTTCCTGTTAGAAGCTAGTAACTGCCATATGAAAAAGAAAAAGGGAAAGGAAGGGAGCAGTGGCTAGAAGAAGAAAGTGCTAGAATGTATATTAATTGAAAAGAGGTTAATGGGGGGGGGGGCGGCAGTGGTACACCAGGTTAGGTGCACAGAGGAAAAGCAAAGGACACACACAAGGATTCCAGTTTCTAGCCCCTGGCTCCCCAACTGCAAGAGGATGAACTTCACAAACGGTGAAGCAGGCCTACAGGTGTCTTTCTCTCTCACTCTGTCTCTGCCTTCTCTCTGAATTTCTCTCTGTCCCATCCAAAGGGCCAACATAAAAAAAAAAAAAATTAAATGGATGCCAGGAGCAGTGGGTTTGCAATGCAGCCACCAATCCCTAGAGATAACCTGCAGGCAAGAAGAGAAAGAAAGGAAGGAAGGAAGGAAGGAAGGAAGGAAGGAAGGAAGGAAGGAAGGAAGGAAGGAAAGGGGAGGGGAGGGGAGGGGAGGGGAGGGGAGGGGAGGGGAGGGGAGGGGAGGGGAGGGGAGGGGAGGGGAGGGGAGGGGAGGGGAGGAAGGAAGAAAGAAAGAAAGGAAGAAAGAAAAAAAGAAAGAAAGAAAGAAAGAAAGAAAGAAAGAAAATAGGTTAATTTAGACATTCCTAAGAAGATAACATTTTAATTACTGAGGTGAAGTAAATGAGATCAGCAATGAAGTGAAAAACTGAGCTTAGAAATATTTTGAGGGGAACTGGGTGATGGTGTACCTCAATGAACACACATTACAATGTGCCAAGTACCCGGGTTCAAGCACCTGGTCACTACCTGAGGGGTGGGAGGGGGTGGTAGGCTTTGCAAGTGGTGAAGCAGGGCTTCAGGTGTCTTTCTTCCCCTTCCCCTCAATTTCTGGCTGTCTCTATCCAATAAATAAATATAATTTTAAAATAGTTTTAGAAATATTTTGAGGAAGTCAGTGAGAAAGTTCAGCTGGGAGCAGGACTCCTTGCCAGGTGCCCCATTCAGGTTTGGCTTAGCCCTCCAGAGGACTAAGGAGATTTCTGATGCTGTGGTGTCTCCCCCACTCCTTGGTTTTCCTTATTCTCTCTGAACAAGTCAGTCTGGTGATACAAAGCATCACTAACAACAACAACAACAAAATAATTTGAAGAAACTCATTATAGATACAGTAACAGGGCTGCCCACGTGTGTCTCTGTCTCTTTCCTTATCTATCTTCCCCTCCCCTCTCAAGGTCTCTCAGTCTCTTTCCAATAATAAATAAGTGAAAGATGAAGAGAGAGAGAGAGAGAGAGAGAGAGAGAGTAGGGCTGTAGCACAGTGGGTTAAGGGCAGGTGGCTCAAAGCACAAGGACCAGAGTAAGAATCCCAGTTGGAGCCCTGGCTCCCCACCTGCAGGGGAGTCACTTTACAGGCAGTGAAGCAGGTCTGCAGGTGTCTATCTTTCTCTCCCCCTCTCTGTCTTCCCCTCCTCTCTCCATTTCTCTCTGTCCTATCCAACAACGACGATGTCCATAGCAACTACAACAATAAACAAGGGCGGCAAAAGGGAATAAATTTTTAAAAAAGAAGAAAAAGAAAGAAGTGGATCTGATGAAGCCAATTAGAGATGTTTAGATTTTGCTACTGCCATGAAGAGAAGGAAAATGCAGACACTATATAAAAAATGTAAAACAATAAAATCAGGTTTTGTTAGTTTTTTGTTTTTTACCAAAGCACTACTCAGCTCTGGCTTATGACGATGTGGGGGATTGAACCTGAGACTTGAGAGCCTCAGGTATGAAAGTCTCTTTGCATAACCATTATGCTATACCCCCACCCACAATAAAATAAGTTTTTAGACAATATCCTGGGTGGATAGTTCTGATTTATTGAGGAAAAATAAACAAGCAAAATAACTACTCTATTGTAAGTCAAATCTTGCTCTCTAACTAAAAGAACACACCTCTGTCACATCCTGGGTAAAGTCAATGACCTGATATTAGTGATGTTTTTGCCCAAAGAGGGTTTCTGTTATTTTCCCAGAAGAATTATGACTGGCCAAAGGGAAGAAATGGAATTAAAAACAAAGGATTTATTTCTTTCCCCCGTGTTTAGTTGTATGTGTTGCTAGCATATCAGACATTTGACCTTTCAGTGATATTTACTGTCTAACATATAATATTAGTGTGTGACAACTACACTGAGCTGAAAGAACATGGTAATATCTGATTTATGTAATAAAGTTGATGTTTTGTTCATCAGGTAACAGAAACCCGGACAGGTCCTCTTGGCTGCAGTAACTATGACAACCTAGATTCTGTCAGTTCTGTTCTGGTTCAGAGTCCAGAGAATAAGATTCAGTTACAAGGTATGTAGTATTTATTAATTCTCTATGATTCTGGCTGACAATGGTACAGTTGCATCTTTTAAAATAAGCTAGATGGGAGTCGGGCGGTAGCGCAGTGGGTTAAGCGCAGGTGGTGCAAAGCGCAAGCATAAGGATCCAGGTTCGAGTCCCAGGCTCCCTACCTGCAGGGGAGTCACTTCACAAGCAGTGAAGTAGGTGTGCAGGTGACTATCTTTCTCTCCCCCTCTGTCTTTCACTCCTCTCTCCATTTCTCTTTGTCCTATCCAACAATGGCAACAATAATAACTACAACAAAGGCAACAAAAGGGAATAAATAAATAAGCTAAATATATGAACTTAGTACTAAAAACTGCAAAAATTCACACATATCTAATGTCTTGCTAGTATGCACAAACTAAATTACATGAAGTAAAAGACAACATTTAGTTTGCTTTATAAATTAAGTAATTTATAGCAACTGAAAATTGTACTCTTGATAAATAAATTCCTTTCATGCAGTAATATAGTCTCATAAATAGCAGTCATTCTACAGGTCAGTCAGAGTTTTAACCTCATTCTTACAGACTCTATTAAAAGTTGTAACCATTCTTATAAACAGTGTACTATGAACTACCGAAATTTTAAATGCAATCTAATATAGTGATTAAAACTACATTTAACATCTGGTGAATATGTGACTTTGAGTTAAGTGTATACTAACAAAGTACTTTCATTTGTATTATCTCCACTGTAAAGACAGGTTATATTATAATGGTAATAGTATCACTTATCTATAAGTATATTTTGTGAGTCAGTCATCTAAAACTATAGGCCATTCCCCAAATAATTATGGGTATGTGCTGTTACCCGTTCAGTCAGGCTGTGAAGGACTATAAATACAAAAACTTCAGCATGTATTTCTGGACAAACTCAGGAGAGTTTTGTGGTGCTCCATTGCCTAAATTAGTTTACTGAGTCAAAGTAAATTTGGAACTCTTCTCTAGTCTGACTTTTATATTACATGACTTAAGTTTGCATTGGCATTATTCAGTTTTACATAGAATGCTTAACATTTTCAGAAATGTTACCTTTCCCTCCACCTGAAAAAAACATGAAAGCATTATGTTATTTAAATCTACCCTAAATAATAAATGAATGCCATTTATTTGAACCACGAAAAACTATAAGGAAAACACTAAATTGTAAAATCTTTATATACTGTCCAATTTATCCAATTCAGTTTTAGACTTAAAGTTATTGAAATGTTTTCTCTAATTTATTAAACTATAATCTACAATATTACTTATAATTCTCAACTGTAAATATGTATGCATTAACTTCCAACCAGATTGTTAACTTTCATAGAAAGGAACAAAAGATTCTTATGTTGATATCATGTTTGTTTCAATAAAATCTATTTAGGAATTCAATTTACTAATTTTTATTGTCAGCATGACTGTGCTCAGCTCTTAATATTCATTCTCCTGTTTAAAAGTCAACATAACAAATATGTGAGACAGGTGGTTATGCACACAGTTGAGCATGCACATTAATTACCAGGTTCATGAACCCAGGTTCAAATCCCCAGTCTCCATCTACAGGGGAAAGGCAATATGAGTGGTAAAGTAGGGCTGCAGATGTCTCTCTTTTTCTCTCACTCATATCTCCCCATCCCTTTTAATTTTTCTCTGCTCTATCAAAATAAAATAGGAAGAGAAACATAACAAATATATGAAGCAACATTTTTTGATTTTGTAATTATAATTTCTATTATTTTTAATTTATATAACTCAAAAAATATCTTTAACCTTTTTCTATGTATCATATTTATATTTTATTTTATTTTCTGATAGAGACAGAGAAATCAAAAATAATACACCACACCCAGTCCAAGTTTCCCCTTGTGTTTCCCCTTACTATTCTTAGAGAAAAGAAGAGCAAAGGAAACTCAAAACCAATCTAATAACTGAAATAATAAAAATTAGGGCAGAAATCAATCATATTGAAAATAATACACCCACACACATACACAAGATTAATGAATCTAGGAGCTGGTTCTTTGAGTTAACAAGATCAGGCCTACTTATTCAGCTGCCTATTGAAATTCTCTTTTCACCCCAACAGCAGAAAAATCTCTCCAAATCTACTCTAAGAAAATCAAGACCTTCCACTCCCCATGTAATCTTTCTTAAATTTGATTTGTGCATTTAGTCCAAGTATTATGCTGAGTAATCAATTTCAACTTCATTTTCTCTGGGTTATGAAAGATTACAAGGCCAAGTACCCTGAGAAATGGCGGGAAGGGGTTCAGAGGACAATGGTGGAAGAGGACTTAAGTTGATGGTAGGGGTGATGAACATAAGAATGTGAACATAAGAAATTGTACTCACATGACAACTGCCTACTAAATCATTTTACCCCCCCCCCCAAAAAAAAAGAGAGCAATGGAGAGAGTGTGTGTGTGAGAGAGAAGAAATGAAAATCATCTACTGATTCTGGCCCAATATTATCATGATATGTTTCTTTAGAGTGGATTTTTTAAAAAGGCAACTGAAATATTGCATCTCTGAAGAACCTATTATTTGTGTGCCACCATAGACTTCAAGTTTTAACTTTGGGCCTTTGTGTCTTTTATTGTTAATTTCATAGATCTTTCATTAAGTCATTGGATGGCCAAGTGATCACTACAAGAACATGTAAATGAGATCAATATTTGTTGCTCTGAATCTATGTGTGTTCTGTGCTTTATTTTTAGGCAGAAAAAATGACATATTTGAATCAAAGTGTTTGCTCCTTTGAGATCTTCTGAACTCAGATGTATGATTCAGAAGGGTCTGGAATTAAAATAGCTTCCCAGTACAGATTTTCTTCTTCCTAAACTCTCTTAGAGGCACTAATAACCCAGGGGGTAGGCTCAACCTGGTTGAGCTCATACACAACCATGTGCAAGGATCCCTACCTGCATGGGGAAGCTTCACAGAGGTAGTGAAACAAAAACTGCAGGTGTTCTCTGTCTTACTATCTTCCATCCCTTCTCAATTACTCTGGTAAATGAAGTAAATAAAGAGAAAGAAATGGCTGCTGGGAGTGGTGGATTCATAGTGCAGACACCAAACTCCAGCAATAATCCTGGTAACAATAAAAATAAATTAATTAATGAATAATAAAGATTATTAAATATAACAGCATTTGGCAACAAATTCAGGACAGACTTTTATGCAATAATTGTATTAGAACTAACACAAATAACAGATGTCAAACTGTGATATATGACATGTTAATTTTGACTAAAGTAATATAGAAATTGTCAGCAAGATAATTGCTGGAGTTTGGTGTCTGCATGACAAATCCACAGCCATCTTTTTCTTCTATATTTTTTCTTCTTTATTTTATTTGATAGGAAAGAGAGAAATTGACAGGAGAAGGGAAGTCAGGGAGGGAGAGAGACAAAGATACACTGACAGCACTGTTTCACCACTCATCAAGCCTCCCTGCTGCAGGTGGACAATGGGGGCATGAGCCTGGATTCTTGGCCATGGTGATGTGCGAGTTTCCCAGATGCAGCACCACCTGTCCTGAAATAAATATTTTATGACAGTGAGCAACTTTCCTGTTAGACCTTAAGATCTGATTTTTTCAATTAGATTACAGAGTATATATTTTTAAAAATAAATGCATCAAAGGGTTTCCATATTGTTGATTAAATAAATTTTATATATGTAGAGTGATTCATGAAAAATTGCTATCAAATACATATCCAAAATATTGATTTCTAAATTTTCACTCTTTTATGAACATGAAACATCAAGCAGGTTGAAGTTAAAGAAAGGCAAAAGCAGTTAAAGGAGATTTATTAAGCGTTGGTAAAATTACCATAAACTAAGAACATTAGGAAATTATATGACTGACTATAAATGTGTGTTTCAAGTTCAGATTATCCCTAATGTTTTATTTCGGCAATGAATACAAAACTGGGTTGCTATGGAAAAAAATCTATTGTAAATATTAATAATTATGCACCTCAAAATTTTTGCCCACATTAAAATTATGTTTTATTGTTTCTTAAAACTATTTTTGTCACAGTCTACTTATATATTGAAACATATCCATCTGGGAGTCAGACGGTGGTGCAGCGGGTTAAACTCACGTGGCAAAAATTGCAAGGACCAGCTTAAAGATCCTGGTTCGAGCCCCCAGCTCCCCACCTGCAGAGGAGTCACTTCACAAGTAGTGAAGCAGGTCTGCAGGTGTCTGTCTTTCTCTCCCCCTGTCTTCCCCTCCTCTCTCCATTTCTCTCTGTCCTATCCAACAACGATGCCATCAATAACAACAATAACCACAACAATGTTAAAACAAGGGCAACAAAAGGGAAAATAAATAAATAAATAAATAAATATAAAAAATTTAAAAAAGAAACATATCCACTTAAAAATATTTGTTTTTATGAGAGAGCGAGGCAACAGAACAGAAACCAAGCAGATGTTGGTGGTATCGTAGTGAGAATAGCTGCCATTGAGAATAGACCACCACCCAGGTGTGGTGTACAGCAATTCACTGAGACCTCTGGGAGGGACATCAGGCTTTCAACTTGTGTGTTCTAATGGTGACCTCCTCTCCCTAGTCCTGGAACCATTTATTGAGATATTTGTAGCAGGGTCTTAGCAGTGGCATACCTGGAAGAGCACATGTTACAATGTGCAAGGACCCTGATTTAAACCCTCAGTCCCCATCTGCAGTGGGAAAAATTGACTAGCATAAAGAGTGCTGCAGGTGTCTCTCTCCTCTCCTCTCCTCTCCTCTCCTCTCCTCTCCTCTCCTCTCCTCTCCTCTCCTCTCCTCTCCTCTCCCCTGCCCTCCCCTCCCCTCTCCTCCCCTCCCCTCCTTTCTTCTTCCTTCCTATATCTGATATGACTGGTTTAGAATATTAATCTTTACTGTGATACCTGAGGAAAAGCTGTGTCATAAATAAAATGTTTCTCTATGACAAGTGTCATAGAGTGACAAATGTTTGGTTCTTTCACTAGGGATTCTTTTTTTATAATTAATTTTATTAGTTTTTCTTTTTTAATTGATACTAATTAATTTATTATTATTAGAGACAGACAGAAACTGAGAGAGGAGGGGAACATAGAGACAGAGAGAGACACCTGCAGTCGTGCTTCACCACTTATGAAGCTTGCCCCCTTGCAGGTGGGGACCAGGAGCTTGAACCTGGGCCCTTGTGCACTGTAAAGTGAGCACTTAACCAGGTGTGCTACAATCTGGCCCACACTAGGGAGTCTCTCTTTGCCATATTAGTCCCAGAAATCTTTATTGCTCACTTGGCCTGAGAGCTCTTCAAAGATAATATTTTATTTATTTATTTACATTTGGTTTATTTAAGTATTTATTTAACAAAAGAGTGAAAGAAAGTTAGAGATAAGAGAGCACTGATTATCTCTGGCTTGTGGTGGTTTTAGGGATTATGTTTGGGACCTCATAGAGTCTCAGACAGGAAAGTTTTTTGCTTAAATATTATCAAGTCAAACAAATAGTATGTTTTAATATTTCATCAAGATTTCCCAGTTGGTTAAGAAAAAGAACTAGTCTTTCACACTAGGTACATGATATCTGTTTTGCAGTTACTATCTTGTAGCACTGGTCCTGTCTCATGTTCTCACTTTCGTGCTATGCCTACACTTAGAATTCAGCTTCTCTAAGCATTGTCTCTCTATATATAGATAGATATATGCTATGGTTAACATATATATCAATCAACCTTTTCCATGATAAATTCATCTCACAATACTGAAAAATCTATTTATTAAATAATGACTCAAATTCTTTTTCATGAAAATTTGTATTTATCCTATAAATCTAGTACAATTGCTTTGCCAATTACTTCTATCTAGTAAGTCCATCCTGTTTCTACTAGTTGCTAAATACTAAAACGTTCCTAAATTTATATGAAGTAGGCTGATAAAAACCATTATACAGTATTAATTTATGTTCATTTTTTTTCATTTTCCTCAGTATATCACCCGTTATTTCAAAGCAAGAATATGTATCAGTAATCCTTATATGTTTCTAAGATTTTCACCTATTTATTAAAGAGGTGGAGGAGGGGGGACCAGAGCATTACTCTAGCAAATGTGATCTCAGGGACTGAATCTAAGAACTCATGTTGAGCTTGAGAGCTCAACATTTTATTTACTCTGCCATGTCCCAAATCCTACCTTCATATTTTTATCTTTATTTATTTATTGGATAGAGACAGCCACAAATTGAAAAGGGAGGGAAAGTTAGTGAGGGAAAGAGACAGAGAGACACCTGCAGCACTGCTTCACCATTTGCAAAGCTTTCTCCTGCAGATGGGGACTGGGGGTTTGAACTGGGATCCTTGAGCATTGTAGACGTGCATTCAGCCATGATAGGAGCTGGACCACCATCTGGACCATCATCTTCATATTTTCATCTTACCTAGCAATTCTCTTCCAAAGGGGAAAGGCTCAGTAAATATTTGACAATTAGTAAAACTAAATTAAAAAGTGAATATGTAAATATTAGTAATGGTTTTCCTGGTAATTATATGGTAAAGTTCATTTGTAATAATGAGACTGGAATAATTGTTGAGATACTTGCAAAGCAGTTATTTTTTTTTCCTAACTGCTAGCTCATGGTTTCTTAAATAAGGTGTCCTAAAAATATTTTTATTATAAATGAATTATTAAGGTTATAAAAATCCAATTTCATATAAAATAACCATTAGATATTGGTCAACTTACCCTTGTTTTATTTTTAACCACTGACAAGTATGTGTTACTGAAGATGGCAATGAAATGAATTGTGAAGCAACTCAGTCTATCTGCATCTCCATAGTGACTCTTTGTAAATACTTCTGAATAGCAAAGTGATATGTTATGTGCCACTCATGGTGTGAGATCAGCATTATGGCAGCCTTCTGTTGTTTTTTAACCAATATTACAACCTATTTATATGTAAAAGTGGGCAGGTAGTTTGCAGGCAAATGAAAATGGCTAGACTATTTGAAGTCAAGTGGGTAAAAATAAATGAGTGCATCTATTTGCAAAGATAGGAGAAGATAGGTTCTGTTTTATGTAAATATAACAAAACTAGGTCACTTAAGTGAAAGAACCAGTCAAAAAGTACACAAAAAATAGTTGTCTGAAATCATCGCCTCTCTAATTTCTGGAATTATTGGACAGTGCATGACATCAATATATGTTGAATTACAATGTAAATACGTGCAATGTTTCAAACCTAGACAATTTACTAATGATAGTTTTAAAATGCAAGCATTACCATAGTTGAATATACTAAATGTTGACCCTTTTTTAAGTATTATAAATATTATACTTTTCTCTCTTTAGCAAAGTGGATTTATTTGCCTTTGCCTTGTTTATCCCTTGAAGGGCTCCAGGTACTCCTGCCGGACTATCTTCAGGAGCGGTTTGTGCAAGCGGCTTTGAGCTACATAGCTTGCAATTCAGAGGGCGAGTTTATCTGCAAGGACAATGACTGTTGGTGTATGTGTGGCCCAAAATTCCCAGAATGCAACTGCCCATCCATGGACATCCAAGCTATGGAAGAAAATCTTCTTCGAATAACTGAAACCTGGAAAGCTTACAACATTGACTTTGAGGAATCAGGTAAGACAGATACCCTATTGTAACACATTTAAACTTTGTCTCCAGACTCCTATATTGCAGAAACTATTGTTCCCTTATGAGAGAAATTGTTACATACTTAGAAGGGGCTTTTATTTGATCTTTCTTTTTTTTAATATTTATTTATTTATTTATTCCCTTTTGTTGCCCTTGTTTTATTGTTGTAGTTCTTGGTGGATAGGACAAAAAGAAATGGAGAGAGGAGGGGAAGACAAAGGGGGAGAGAAAGATAGACACCTGCAGACCTGCTTCACTGCTTGTGAAGCAACCCCTGCAGCTGGGGAGCCCAGGGTTCGAACTCAGATCATTAAGCCATTCCTTGTGCTTTGTGTCACGTGTGCTTAACCCGCTGTACTATAGCCCGACTCCCTTATTTGATCTTTCATTTGCTATTCTTGACGTGGATACTGCAGTCATTACTGGTCATTATTTTTGAAAGCGTACATGATGTTTCTTTTCATATGTCGCTACAAACTCTGGTTGCCAGAAGCTAGCTAGCATTCTCTGTAGTTGAGGTATTTGTCATCTAGTAAAGAAAATTTCTATTTATCTTAATACACCTGTTTACCTGATGCCACTAATAACCTCTGTGAATTTTCCAGTGGCCCTTGAGTTTCAATTGTGAAGCTAGATGTGGATAACTTTTGGTCGGTACTGTCTTTGTATTCTGAGTGTGCATCCCTATTTAACTTCGTATATGTTAATCAAATCTAGCTGTTAATTGGCTTACTCCTACTTGTGAGTTTTACACTTTTCTGTTTCTGAAATTTCATTACTTCATGTGTGTTTTCAGTACTGCTTCCTATTTATTCATTACTCTGCAATAGCTTTTATTCATATGGCTCAATTCATTGTGCTTAATAAGAGGTAAAGAATGCCTGGAGATAAAAATCTAAAGTAGTAGTAAAAGAATATGTAGTAATTTCTGATAAAGGACAATAAAATAGTCAATTATGATGAATGAAATTAATCAGGATTTTGTAAAAACTGTTGTAGCATGGCTAAAGTTCAGGTTGGCAAAGCAAATAGGTTTCAGCTGCCAAGATTCAGATAGATAATAGTTCTGGTGATTCATTTACCAAATACATTTTAAAAAGTGACAAAATATACATCCCAGATGTTTTTTTAAATTTTTTTAGCAGAAGTATCAAACTATATTACCAGAGAGTACAGATCGAAGTATAAGCCATGGATTTGATTCTCAGTACCAGTCTCAGAAATACAGGGAATAGATCTACCAGTACCAATTATTCATAGCAGCATGATTTGGGGTAACCCAAACATGAAAAGAATCCAGATGTCCAATGACAGATGAGGGGCTAAGAATGTTCTGAGCTTTTAAAAAATAATGATGTCATCTTCTTCATATCATCTCAGAGGGTATTTAAAGGAGACATGTCAAGTAAGATGAGCTTCCCTCCTGCAGGTGGGATCTAGGGGTTTGAACCCAGGTCCTTGTACATTGTAACATGTGTACTCAATCAAGTGCACCACCACCCGGGGCCCATGCTAACTTTTACATAGTGATAGAAAAGAAATGAATATTCTGAAGTCTATAAAAACAGAAGCGTTTCCTAAGAACCTTTCAGATACCTAAGAAATAAAAACTCTCTACAGGAAATGGTGTGGATACAGCCTGGGAAGTAGCTCAAAAGAATAGCCCTCAAGGACACAGATTACACTGTTTAGTCCCCACCACGTGGGGACATCACTGAGAGCACCAAGCCAACTCCCTCATGACATAGTAGCTTAATGTCTCTCCTCCCCCTGCCCCACTTCTCATAGTCCAGAATACAATTTGACTTCTGGAGTAGGTCAGCAGTGTTACATATGTCCAAGACTTTGGATTAATTTCCTGGCAACACATTATAGAAAGGAAGGATGGGGGGAGGAAGGGAGAGAAAAAGGGAGAAAAAGAGAGAGAAAGAGAGAGAAAGAGAGAGAGAAGGAAAGGAAGGGAGAAATGAGAAAAAGGCAAGTTTTGAAAATCCTTAATAAGTGGTGAATGAACACTTTCTTTTTTTAAATTTTTTATTAACTTTATTTATTGGATAGAAACAGCCAGAAATTGAGAAGAAAGGGGGTGATAGAGAAGGAGAGAGAGAAATATGTGTTCGAGCCCTGCTCCCCACCTGTAAGGAAGACATTTGACAAGAGAAACATAACTGCAAGTGTCTTTTTATTATTATTATTTATTTATTTATTTATTTATTTATTTGCCTCCAGGGTTGTTGCTGGGGCTCTGTGCCTACACTATGAATCCATAGCTCCTGGAGGCCATTTTTTTTCCAATTTTGTTGCTCTTGTTGTTGATGTTATTTTCATTAGTGTTGTTGTTATTGCTGTAGTCATTGCTGGATACAACAGAAAAAAATCGAGAGAAGAGGGGAGATAGAGAAAGGGAGAGAAAGATAGAAACTTGCAGACATGCTTCACTGCTTGTGAAGCGACCCCCTTGCAGGTGGGAAGCTGGGGGCTCGAACCAGGATCCTTGAGACGATCCTTGCGGCCGTGCCATGTGCGCTTAATCCGGTGCACCACTTGCACAATGCCCAGGTGTCTATCTTTTTATCACCCCTTCCCCTCTCAAGTTCTCTCAGTCCTATCATATAAAATGGGGAGGTAAGGAGGAAGGCCGCCAGGAACAGTGGGTTTTTTTTTTCCACTACGAATTCACTTCTCCTGGAGGCTATTTTTCCCCTTTTGTTGCCCTTGTTTTTTATCATTATTATTGTTGTTGTTATTGCTGTCATTGTTGTTGGATAGGACAGAAAAATCGAGAAAGGTCAGAGAGGGGGAGAGAAAAATAGACACCTGCAGACCTGCTTCACTGCCTGTGAAGCCAATCCCCTGCAGGTGGGGAGCCGGGGGCACAAACCGGGATCCTTACGCAGGTCCTTGTGCTTTGACGTGCACTTAACCCTCTGCGCAACCAGCCGGCCCACAAGCAGTGCGTTCTTAGTGCCCGCACTGAGCCCCGGCAATACCCTGGAGGCAAAAAATAAAATAAAATTTTAAAAAAGAAGGAAGGAAGGAAGGAAGGAAGGAAGGAAGGAAGGAAGGAAGGAAGGAAGGAAGGAAGGAAGGAAGGAAGGAAGGAAGGAAGGAAGGATGGAAGGAAATAAGGAGAAAAAAGAAAAGGAAAGGAAAGAGTGAGTGAATGGGCAAGCGACCTATCTTGGGACCACTAAAATTTTGCATGTGTGAAGACCCAGCAGCAAGCAGAAAATAGTTACATGGAAAGTAAATACAGTGATACCTGTTATTGTCATCCACTGATTCCAGAAAGCATGATAAGCGGTGCAAATGACCAGTACTCCGCGAAAAATTCCCAGAAGGAGAAATAAACATTGAAATAAAATCATCGATTGACAAACCCCCATTTTTTTTTTTGTTTGTTTTTTACATTTTGCCTGACACTTTGTAAACTTGAGTTTTCGTTTTCGAGAGAGAAGTCTTGAAACTCGACAGACGTAAACAAAGAACAATCACTAAATAAGACTGAACTCACTTTACCTGGACTGACCATCATGTCCGGGGAGCTGGTCTCCTGCTGGAGGGGTTTGGACCCTTGAACCTTCTCCCGGTGCCCGCCACACCTGTGAGGAGGTGGCTGCTGACGAGGCCGAGGGCTGGGCCAGCCTCACCACTAATGTGGGTGGGGGCCGCGGACACGCCTTGCACGGGCGCCGTGCTCAGGGCGAGGCCCGGGCCTGCACTTCGAAGTGCATGCACCTGCTGCACCGCTTCTTGGCTCCATATTGGCAGGCCAGGTGGCACAAGGCATGTCAGGGCCCTGTGTCTCGTTGTTGATCTCTGTGGTCGACAGGACACCAGAGAGCTGTGTCTTGTGCTGGGAACCGCAGGGAGAAATGGTTCTGCACCAGTTCATGGTGTCCTCAGCGCCTTGCAGCACCCAGCCTGACTGCAGACACTGTGCCCACCAATGGCTCTGAGTCCTGTGGATCAAAGGGCACAGTCCCCCAACACAAAGCCCCCAAGCCACTCTCAGTGCCATTGCCAGGAGACAGGGACAGAGGACTCCCCCAGGAGACAGCTGAACCAGAGTCCGGTGCTGAGACTTCTTTCCTCATCAAAAAGCCTGAACACCTAGTTGGAGGAGTGCTGAGGTATGATAACTATCACTCCAAACCCGTTGATCTTACACGCATCAGGTCCCTGCAGTGTGTTAAGTATGAAAATGGTGCCTTCTTGAGGACATTTTCTAAATCCTGCACCGTTCTTTTCATATGTGATGGGCATAAACCCTCATTTAGGGGGGCCAGGCAGTGGCGCATCTTTTTAAGCGCACACATTACAAATGCACAAGGACCCAGGTTCAAGGCCCTGGTCCCCACCTACAGGGAGAAAGCTTCATGAGTGGTCAAGCAGGGCTGCAGGTGTCTCTCTGTCTCTTTCCCTCTCTATCTGCCTTTCCCCTCTCAATTTCTATCTCTAGTCAATAATAAATAAATAATAAAGATTAATTTTTTTAAAAAACTAATTTACCGTGTATATTGGGAGGACCAGTAGGAAAGACAAGAGAAAAAATGCCATAGCATAAGATGATACAGATATCAAGATTTTCCACAAAGGTTTTCATAATTTATTAACAGAAATTTCAAGGTAACAAAGAAAGGGAGAAAACTTCACCAGAGGTGTAAACATGTATGAAACTCGCTAAAGAATATACTAAAGCTTGGCATGTAGTTTAGAAAATTAGTAGTCTATAGTGTTGGTTTGTGTTTGTTTTCTGCCACTAGGGTTATTGCTCAAGCTTGGTGCCTGCAGGGTGAACTCTCTACTCCTAATGGTCGCTTTTTCCTTTATATTTATTTATTTATTTGTTTATTTATTTATTTAATAGGACAGAGAGGATGGAGTGGTAGAGAGGGAGAGAGACAGAGACATCTGCAGTACTTGTTTCACTGCTTGTGAAACTTCATCCCTGCAGGTGGGGAGTGGGGGCAGGAACCCAGGTCCTTACATAGGTTAATGTGGGAGCTCTTAACGAGGTGCACTATGCCTGACCCTTGTAGTGCTGTTTTAATTGATTAATTAATGAAGCTCCCTTCAATGTGCTAGAGGCCAGGCTCAAACCCAGGCCAAACACATGACAAAGCATTACACTATCCAAATGAGCTGTTTCTCCAGCCCTTAAGTGCTGTTTTAGTAGAAGTTTAGTCAAAGTGAATGATAGGATTAGTGGAAATGAACACAGGATATTAGAAGAGATAGAATTGGTAGCAGTAACAGCAAAGTATCAGATAGATATATAATAGGCATGGAAGATTCACAGGAAAATGCTAGCATGAGTTTAAATTTGAGGCATAAGAGGAACAGAAGGAAAAATGGCATAAACAATATGCAAAATCTATCATTTACAAATGTTTTCAAACTGAAAACCTACAAATTCGGTCTACAGATTTGAAAAACACAGTAAACATAAAGAAAGAAAAAATGTAAATAGGGCTGTGGTAAAACTACCGAATGAAGCAGAAACAACAAATATGTTTGAGGAAGATACACGTCTGATGTCTAAAATGGAAATTGAACTAGATCAGTTAAATAGGCAAGTCAGAGTTTGTTCAAGACTATTTTGATAAAAGAGAAATATTTACAACAGAGAAGAGACATTGAACTCAAAACTGCTGATATAAAAGACAGAAATGATTTTTGGCAACACGGGATAATTCTTGGGAAAGTGCTAAAGATATTAGGAGGGAAAGGAGCAAAGTGACTAGATCATCTCTGGTTGCTAATTTTCACTGCTGGCAAAGTTGTATAGAATCTCCCACTCTTTTGTATCTTTTGCTTTCTTCTTTGATGATTTCACATCCGAGATGACTACTGGTCCTTGAGAAAGGCATTGATGGTTTGGAAAAGATTTACATCTCAAAGAAAGAAAGGGACTTAGAGTTGAAAATTTTACAGGTCCAACAAGATGGCTCACATGGGAGAATGCTTGCTAGACCATGCTCGTGACCCAGGTTCAAGTTCTGCCCCCTTTGAAATGAGGGGAATTTCAGTGATTTGGTGTTTGCCTCTGTCAACCTGGTTGTCTCAAAAAAAAAGATGACCCCAGTAAAACTTTAAAAGAACATTTTCAATATTTAATTTATTTACTTATTTATTTATTACATAGAGACAGAAATCTGGGGGGGGGGACTTAGAGGGAGAGAAACAGAGAGATGCATGCAGCACTATTCACAAAGCTTCCCCCCTGCAGGGGCTTGAACTCCGATCCTTGCACATTGTAATATGTGTATTCAGCCTATTCTAAAAGGCTATTTTACTGGAACAAAGGAAAAACATGTTTCTATTTTTTTATTTTGTCAAAATAGAACATTCATTATAATTTAGGAAATCTTTCCTTAAACACCAATCATATGGATACAGAATGCTAATGATAGGCAACACACACAAATCAATAAAACGAATTGTAAAAAGTATTAGGTAAGGGTAAATTGTTTACAGGTGCCATTCTTATTGTGTATTTTCTTTTTCCTTCTTTTTCTTTTTTTTTTCCTCCCCATGGTTATCACTGGGGTTCAGTGCCTGCACTATGAATCTACCACTCCCAGAGGCTATTTTTTTCCTTTTATTTTTTTCTTTGTCATTCTGTTTTATTTGAGAGGGGCAGAGAAGATAGAGTGAGAGAGAGGGGGCCAGGCAGTGTTGCACCTGGTTAAGCATGCACATGACACTACACAAGGACCACCAGGTGGGGAGCAAGGGCTCCAACCCAGCTTCTTGCACATGATATGTTCACTTAATAGAGTGTGCTACCACCTGGCTGGCCCCTTATTGTGTATTTTCTATTTAACCAAAAATAGAATTCAGTCAGTTATCTGACTAGCACACAACTCTATACCGGTTTTATATTTCCTTATAAATAATTCATTTTACTCTGTACAGTTCAAGTCCTAGAATACACCTTTACTGACTTCAAATGAAAGTTTCAGAAAAAATTGAGGATGTGTTTCTCTTCATATCTTACAAAAAATTCTTACTTGGAGGAAATATGCTTAAATAAATTTATTCAGATGCTACCTTTAGATTTTCAGAAAGTAAAGATTAATAATAAAGATGGCAGGTGTGCAACAATTACAAACATGAAAGACAGTTTGTAGGGTAGAGTTATTGGGAAAGATGTAAAGAACTATATAGGGAGAAAAAAGATGGCACATACTCTCCCAATAACAGAAACCAAGCAAAAACTGTTCACATCACATTTTATAAGAGAAAAAACACCAATTGGACTGTCAGTTATTCAGAAACAACCTCAACCCAAATATGAAACAAGAATTCCAACCTAATTAAAAAAATAATAGAATTCCTCAGATTTCTTTCAGATATGTCAGAATGATAGAAATATTAATTTATTTTTATTTGGTTGATGCATCTGGTTTGTAATTAAATAGTTAAAAAATCACTGAGGAAAAATCAGTACAGTATCTTTACATATGCTTTTCTATATTATCTTGTTATTTGGAATGAATAATAAAACTAAATTATTGACTATAAATATATGACAATATACACACTTAATAATTTTAAGGAAAGTAGTTGCTTGATTTACATAAAGTACAAACTTTTAGATGTCTGTGACATGACAGTTTACTTTCTGGAGAAATTATGTTATCTTTTTGGGGAATAGGAACTCTAACGGGTTTTTTATACTTTTAACAAAATTACATCAGGATTATGTCTTACTAGGCCTTAGATATCTATTTGTTAATCCAACCGTGGCAGCTGTAGACCATCTTGTAATGGAATTTTCTAATGTTACTTTTTTTTTTTTTTTTTTTTGCCTCCATCGTTATTGCTGGGGTTCAGTGCCTGCGCTACAAACCCACTGCTCATGGAAGCCATTTTCCCCATTTTGTTGACCTTGTTGTTATTGTCATTGTTGTTATTGCTGTTGGATAGGACAGAGAGAAATTGAGAGAGGAGGGGAAGACAGAGAGGGGGTTAAAAAGATAGACACCTGTTGTCTATCTTCACCACTTGTGAAGCAACTTCCCCCCCCCACACACACACAGAGCCTCAAACCTGGATCCTTAAGCTGGCCCTTGCACTTTGCGCCATGTGCGCTTAACCCACTGTGCTACTGCCAAGTCCCCTCTAGTGTTACTTTTAGAGAATGCAATCCAAAGTGGGGGTAGGTAGCATAATGGTTATGCAGAGACTCTCATGCCTGAGGCTCCAAAGTCCCAGGTTCAGTCCCCCAGACTACCACAAGTCAGAACTGAGCAGCACTCCAGTAATAATAATAATAAAAATAAAATAATAATGTTATCTACTTGACTTTACACTTGGAAATGAATAAACTTTCTGACTTTTAATAACAATGTAAATTAAATGCACTGGACACAGTTAAGTTGAATTATAAACTTAAAATATATATTTCTGTTTTTTATATTAAGACTGTTGTTTTTCATTCACAAAACAACCTCTTCTTCACACAATATGTAACTGTCTATTACAAAGAAGGGTCTTTTCCAGGGCAAATAAGTGTATTTTATTTCAACAAAATCCTACTGTTTGTGGTACTGTGCTCAATTTCCCCTGATAGAAAAGTACCCCAAATCTTCCTTTGAGATGCCCCGTTTATTCCCCAGTGTATGAAATTAGCTCCTACTGAGAGCCACATTTCTGGTTAGGAAAAACTAATCACAAGTGTCAGGGGCCTGGCAGTGGCACACCTGGTTAAGCATACACACTATACATTATAATGTGCAAGGGTGCAGGTTCGAGTCCTGGGTCCTCACCTGCAAAGAGAAAGCTTCACAAGTGATAAAGCAGGGCTGCAGGTCTCTCTCAGTCTCTTTCTTTCTTTCTCTCTCTCTCTCTCCCTCCCTTACTCCCTTCCTTTCAATTTCTCTGTTTCTATCTCCCTTCCTTTCTATTTCTCTGTTTCTAAATAAATAATTAATAAATCACTTCGAAATATATGAAAATTTGAGTCAGAGACCCAGAAATACCTATCTTAGAATTACTTAGGCGATAAGTAACATTTCAATATTTTTTTCTCCTTAGCTGTAGAAAATACTACGAGGTTTTATTAATGACCTCATCGTTTTTAATAGCTAACTAGTATTTCATTGTGTGTATATATCTACCACGGTTTTCTTAGCCACTCATCTTTCATTGGGCATCTGGTTGCTTCCAAGTTTTTGCTATTAAAAACTGTGCTGCTATGAACATAAGTGTACATAGATCTCCCTGAGTGTTGTTTTTTGTTTCCTTTGAATAAACAGGGTAGGTTCATTTCTAGTGTTCTGAGATGTCTCCGGATTGTTTCCTACAGAGATTGGATCAATTCTGCCAAAAACTAGTTTTCCTTCTGTCACTCTTGGGGGCAGAGGCACAAAGGAGGTTTTTATTAAAACAGACTAAATAGTTGTGAAAAATCCTAATGACTCCCCACTTCACTCTTCTGAATATTAGACATTGAATTTCCTCTTATCCCCAACTCACTTCATCCTTAAGAGAGGTAGACTCAAAGTCCCACCTATTTACTGAGTTCAACTCAGTACAGTAAGACTGGACAGTGTCTTGCCTGCCATACTTGCCTATCTTGATTAATTCCAGAATTGGTTTCTTTCAGTACAGATGCATGAAATAAAAATAAATAAATAAACATTCCCCAGCCCCAGTGAACCATGTATTATGGTACAGTTAACTTTGGTAAACACTTTCAGACACATGTAGGTGGGGGGAGGGGACGAAGACACAAAGCTAACTGAAGTTTGGAGCAACTGTCAGACTCTACTGGGAAGACATTGTGAAAGCCTCCTAACTGGGGTTGAGAATGTTCCATGGTTTGGGCTCAATATATCTTTCTGGAAAAAGTTCTCTTGTTCACTGTCCCTTAACTCCAACTTACCATCCATTATATTTACCTTGATATATGTATATATCCACAATTGATTATTAGAGGTCAAATATCATTTGGAAACCAGAGAATAATAGAAATCAAAGATGATTTTTAAATTTTTAATTTATTTATAAAATAAAAAAATAGAAAATATAAACAAAACCATAGGATAAGAGGGGTAAAATTCTACACATTTCCCACCACCCGAGTTCCATATCCCATCTCCTCCACTGGAAGCTTTCCTATTCTTTGTCTCTCTGGGAGTATAGAGCAAGGATCATTATGGGGTGCCGAAGGTGGGAGGTCTGCCTTCTGTAATTGCTTCCCCACTGAGCATGGGCATTAGCAGGTCAATCCATACTCCCAGCCTGTCTCTTTCTTTCCCTAGTGGGGCAGGGCTCTGGGGAAGCAGGGCTCCAGGACACATTAGTGGGGTTGTCTGTCCAGGGAAATCTGGTTGGCATCATGGTAGCATCTGCAACTTGGTATCTGAAAAAGCATTAAGATATAAAGAAGAACAAATTGTTTAATAACCTGGAACGTAAAGGCAAGAATAGAGCAGATGAGATTTGGGGTTTCTATTTTGGAAAAAGTTAGTAGATCTATTTTAGATATATTCCAAGGGGCCTATGACTTTACTATTGTTTGCCTGAGCCTGACAGCTAACATGCAGGTGGGGCAAAGGTAGTAGAGTCCTGATTTCTTTGGCAATAGAACTGGCATAGTAATTTTTTTTTTTTTCCTCCTCCAGGGTTATTGCTGGGCTCAGTGCCTGCACCATGAATCCACCGCTCCTGGAGGCCATTTTTTTCCCCCTTTTGTTGTCCTTGTTGTAGCTTCGTTGTGGTTATTATTATTGCCCTTGTTGATGCAATTCGTTGTTGGATAGGACAGAGAGAAATGGAAAGAGGAGGGGAAGACAGAGGGGGAGAGAAAGATAGACACCTGCAGACCTGCTTCACCGCCTGTGAGGCGACTCCCCTGCAGGTGGGGAGCCGGGGGCTCGAACCGGGATCTTTACGAAACTGGCATAGTAATTTACTGGTCTTAACATCCACTGAAATTCAATTTCATGGACCAACTTTCACTATGTGTGTTTTCTGTATTTACTTGCTTTTTTTTTTTACAGTTACCCTCCTCAATTTATAATTTGAATATTGGATTTTATTTGGACCTTTCACTTGTGCCTTGATCAATGTAGAATATCTACTGGATGTTGTACCTTTGTTAAGCATATTCTCTTAGACAGCTACACCTAATCTGTGGTCTTAACAGAGAGCATGGAGAACTAGAATGTATCCTTGCTATCAGACTGAATTTCAACCGATGGTTGTAATGAAATGAGTTACTTTAATGTTAACAGTTGAGACACACCACTTTCAATGCTTTCTGGCCCGCTGTTACTGAATGTCCCTATGTATTTCTCTACTGAAGTTCCATAGCTTTCTTCTAAGTTCAAAATAGTATATCTAACATGAAATATTGGTAATGCTATAAAAAAACGCACTATGAAAAAATTCTCTTTGGCTGATAACATTACAACTCATTTATCTTTAAAGCACTTGTCTGGTATGAGTTGGCTACAGTGCACTCTCTGTGTCTTCACAACAGGACTTGGGCTAACAGAGTAGCCCCATCTGAATCAATGTGTCACTGAGACAGAGGGTGATACTTTGCCATACCTTGCCAGAAACAGTCAGCTGGCAAAAGAACTAAGATTCCTTTTTCTGACATCTTTCCTGGCACTACAAGTATGTTTGATATGCAGTCTTCATCCTCTATCCCCATAGGCAACAGTTTTACCAACTGTTTCCTGTTGCTTAACACATATTGTCATCATTCCAGCCTCTGACAAAATGCCCTTTCGACGGCCACAATCCACTAAGTCAGTGTTGCAACTGCAGGCTTTTGCTTTTTTTTTTTTTTTTTTTTGCCACAAAGTCTCTTCTCCATTTCTGGCTCCATTTTCACTAAGTCAAGCTCCATCAGCTTGGTAATATCACAATAATAATATATCCCCTAGCATCCAGATAGGAAAAAAGTTGATTTCATGACATGATGACCACAGGTTATCTGGGAGCCCAGGAACTACATTGTCCTCAGTCGTGGAGTCAGGACTTTGATCATGGAGTTAGCACTTGAGCTACAGAGACAGTGAGAAAGAGAGCAGGAAGTCATCATGGACTCTCATGTAAATTGCAAACCTATGATCACATCATATGGCCAAGCTAGAGTGTAAACAGACAAATGTAATTTCATCATGCAATTAAGAAAGAAGATGATCATGGGGCCAGGCCCCATTACAATGCATAAGGGTGCAGGTCCAAGGCCCTGGTCCCCACCAGCAGGGAGAAAGCTTCACGAGTGGTAATGCAGAGGGGCAGGTGTCTCTGTCTCTCTCCTTCTCTCCCTCCTCCTCCCCTCTCAATTTCTGTCTCTACTCAATAATAAATAAATAAATAAATAAATAAGTCAAATGTCAGTTACTCTTGGCTTCTTGGTGATAAGCATCTCAGAACCTTATATTCTATAACATTTAATCATGTAGTTTCAGATGGAACTATATGTTTTGCTATCTGAAGTTCTGTAGTCTTTTGTATTATTAGTTAAGTTGGTTAGGATCTAGTGCACTGGTTAATGGTGGGCATATTGTGCTGAAACCTCTCATGGGAATGAAAGAAAATGTACATTTGTGACAATAATTTTTTGTAATTATTATTTCCCCTAATGAACTCATTTACATAAAAAGTAATGATTGAGTTTTGAGTTTTTTTTTTTTTTTGCTACATTTGAAGGAATAATGTTAAGTGAAATAAACCAGAGGAGGATTAATACCTAGTAATCTCACATAGAGGTGGAGTTAGGAAGTGAAAAAAGAAAATAAAAAACTATACATGATTATGCTAATTAGCTATGGTCTATGATAGCATGATCGAGGGCTCTAAAGGGGAGGGATGGATAGAGGTTCAATTGAGGTTACGGACCCAGTGTTCTATGGTAGAGCAGGATAGCAATTTGGTGGAAAGTGAGGTGTACTGACACCTATCTGGGGAGACTGGAAACTCTACCTCTGTTACAACAGTTTTGTGAGTCCACATTTCTCCAATAAAAGTAATTAGTGAAGACATTTCAGCTACCTATTGTCTTTTAGTTATCATATTTATAAGAGATGAGCGATTTAAAAAGTCTTTATCAAACTAAGGTAGCTGTAATACACAATAGTACTTGTCATGGGTAAAGCTTTCTGATAATCATATACTTATAACTCTATTATAGCTACTGGTAATTGCAAGGAAAGTAAGGTAGAGAAAACAAGAATGTAGGGTGGAGGTAGATAGCATAATGACTATTCAAAATGACTCTCATGCCTGAGGCGCCAAAGTCCCAGGTTCAAGATTTACATCACCATAAACTAGAGCTAGTTAGTCTGTTTTTGTTTTTTTAAAGTGACCTGAAACCCCTTAACAAGGAATAAACATAACTCCCTGCCAGAGAGAGAGAGAGAGAGAAAGAGAGAGAGAGCAATGGAGATAGAAAACAAGGATGTTAGTATGTCAAGTCACAGTTATGATTATCACAATATTTACATGTGTCTTAATTTATGGTGATAATTCTACTCATCATTGGTTTTACCAGAATTAGGGACAATATTTAGCTTCAAGACAGATATAAAAGCCAATTTAAGTATCACTATGGCCTGTTCTGATAAGTCAATGTTTCTGCTATGATCTATCAATGCTTGGCTGTATCCTGTTGAATATATTATGAATATCATATATATATATATATATCATAATATATTTGCCATTACCCAATCTTATATTGTATTTCAATCATTTTTGACATCTGAAAATAAGATGGCTTTGGGGTGCCAAGCAAGTATTTTATGTAATGGTTCCTGACCTGCCCCAGTTAGTCTGCTGTATTTCCATGGTAAGAGCAGTGCCATTATTCCAAGTCTCCAAAATAAGTCTATTATTTCTTGAGGGTAGAGGGCATAGTGTTTCCTTTAGTCATTGCAAAGAAACTGGTGACTGTGCAATTTGTAAGAGACTCATTGTATATCATAGGATATGTTTATTGTTGCATGAGATTGTAATATATGTGTTTGCTCAGATATTTTGATTTTCTCACTCACTGTCTCTTGACACACCAAAGTAACTCTCATCATACATATTATTTCATTATGAAATAATGAGGAGCTCTAGAACCAACAAGATACACTCATTTAGTTAGAGGAGTTGAACTCCATAAATAAGGTGTATCTTTAGTCACTATTAATTCTTTCTGTCTTCTTTTTCTCTTGTTAGTGATTACAAAATTACAAAATAACAGGGGTACAATTCCACACCATTCCCACTACCAGAATTCTGTATTCCCATTCCCTCCATTGGAGACTTTAGTTTCTCTCAAGGTCACAGATATGGATTAACTATTATCTCTCTCTTTCTCTCTCTCTCTCTCTCTATCTATCTATCTATCTATATGTCAGTTTTTTTCCCTCTATGGTCCTGCTTTCTCTTCCATTTTATGTCACAGCTATACCTATTACTACTTTCAAATGTCTTTTTTTTTTTTCTCTTCTCTCTCTGGGTCCTGATGGAATTGGATTTCAAAGCGCTCTTTTCATTTTTCTATTTATATTTGATAAGAGAGAGATAAATTGAGAGTGGGGGGAGATAGAAAGATAGACACCAATCCTGAAGCTCCCTCCCCTGCTGATGGAAAGCAGGGCTCAAAATCTGATCTTGACATGGTAATATATATGCTCAACCAGGTGTGCCATGCTGGGCCCCGGTGTCAACTTTTTAGCTTTAGTTTTTTGAAGAATCTTTACACTGTTTCTCACTTTCATATTTACATTCCTACCAGCAAAGTTCCCTACACTCTACATATTTCCCAATACTTGTTGTTTCTTGTTTATATTAAATTATTTTTATTTATTTATGTATTTATTGCCTCCAGGGTTATCCCTGGGGCTCTGTGCCTGCACTGCGAATTCACTGCTCCTGGAGGCTCCCTCCCCCTTTGATGCCCTTGTTGTTTATCGTTGTTATGGTTATTATTGTTATCGCTGTTGTCGTTGTTGGGTAGGACAGAGAGAAATGGAGAGAGGAGGGGAAGACAGAGATGGTGAGAGAAAAATAGACATCTGCAGACCTACTTCACTGCTTGTGAAGCAAACCCCCTGCAGGTGGGAAGCCAGAGACTCCAATGGGGATCCTTACACCGATCCTTGCACTTTGTGCCACGTGCGGTTAACCCGCTGCACTACCACCCGGCCCCTATTTTATTTCATTTTTATTCCCACTGGGGTTAGCACTGGGACTTGGTGCCACGACTAAGAATTCACTGTTCCTAGAAGCCATATTTTCCTTTTTTTTTTTCCCATCTTATTTTATTTGGGAGGACAGAGAGAAAAATGAGAGGAAAAGGGGCAATAGAGAGGGAGAAAGACCACTGCAGATCTGCTTCACTGCTTGTGAAGTATCTGTGCCACAGGTGAGAAGCAAAGGCTTGAGTCCTAGTCCTTAGGCATGGTAATGTATGCACTCCACCAGATATACCACATCCTGATCCCTAGTTTCTCATACGTTTAAGTACAATCACATTGTTTTGGCTTGGTTTTTCCTAATAATAAAATTTCCATGTGCATGTTGACAATCAATGTGTCTTTCTCTTGGTTCGCTTGTTTGAGTTGCTGTTACTTGATTTATGAGTCATTTATGTATCTTGAATTCTAACCCCTTGTTCAATAATATGTGCTTTGCAAATAGCTTCTTTCATTCAGTAGGGTATCCTTTTGTTCAGATGAAAGTTTCCTTTGATGTATAGCTTTTAATTCAAGGTGGTTCCATTTATTTATTTTTGCTTGTATTTCCATCATCATTGAAGTCGATTCTCCAATAAACCTCTAGCGCTAGGATTATTTGCTTTCTACTTTCTAGTAAGATTCAAATTAACTTTTTAAAGTGGTAATCTCTGTACACAATCCAGGTTCCATCTGTTCCCCACTGCTTTTAGCAGACTTTTTGATTCTTTCCCTCTCTTCCCCATTTCTCTTTCTTTTTGAAAAAGTCAGCCCAGAGCAGTGAAACTTAGGCAATCAAAAAAGTGGTAATTTATTCATCAAGATTAAATATAAGAAGAATATTTCCATATATCAGCTTTTTCTAAAAGGGTAATGTGTAGGTGATGTGATCATCATCATTATGATAATTCAGGATTTGATATTAATTAATGATTGCAAGCGGAGGAGCTTTGCAGATGACTCATGGCAGTTGTTAAAGCTGTTTGTAAAAAAAAAAAAAAAAAAAGAAAGTATTTCCTTTAGTTTCAGCAAAGTCACTTCAACCTCTTCCATTCTCTTATAGTGACATCTATAGTATTCACATAGCATCTGCCATGCAGCTAAATGGCCTGTCACTGAGAGTCCCATTTAATTTTTGTTATCGTGCTAGTATGACCATAACAGCTAGCTGTGAAGAAAAAATAACCCTCATGATGGCAAAAGTCACTGCTTCACTTAAGGAGTTGACAAAGTGTTAGTGGAAAGATCTTGAACTTAATTGGCAGCAAAACAAATGTGTGGTGTTATGTCAGGTTGTCAGGTAGCCCTATTGTGTGAACTCTGAACAAGTAGCATCCTAGGAAGGTTGACCATATTTCTCGCTCTGCAAGGTAACACAGAGAGAATAACAAGATAAGTCTCCCAAAACACTATTGAAGCATAAAGACATTCCCCAACTCTTAAAACTGGCAGGCACTTTAGTGACTGGTTTGTCAGATCCCCTACTTCATATACTTTAAGGTTGATTATTTAACTTCTATTCCCACTAATGGGGCACTCGGTGTCACAAAGCTGAGGAGTATGGGCTTGAATGGCTCTACTAATATTACACTTAATGAATTTAAAAGGAAAGCATTACTCCTCACATTCCTAAAATTAATAGCATGACGTTATCTTTTAACTCGAATTTATGGTCATTTTTTTTTCTCAGATAAAAGGAGTGAGACAAAGTCAGAAAGAGAGAAGAAACCACACACCCAAGTGAGCGACAGTACAGTGGAGACTGGGCTTGAACCTGGGTCTCAATTACAAAGAAGCAGCATACTCTCCAAGTGAATTGTTTTCCTAGGTTTCTGTTCCCTAACCTTATTCTTCTTCCTGTAGTCATGCATATAGCCTCTGTCTCCCACAGGCAACCTTTAGACATACCAGTAACTAGCATACGTGTGTGTGTGCGCGCGCGCGCACGTGTGCATGTGTGTATGTGTGTGTCGTTTATTATTGGAAATTAACGCTCTGATTTTCGTGGTTATTCTTTACTTCTAAATAATTAACTGTTCTATATGTTCTAGTCATCATCTTGGGATAATCTCATTTTGCAAGTGGAATTCAGAACCGAGTAGAACACAGGGTTGTAAGTGTGGTTTCACTAATGTAAAGTGAATCAGTTACTCATGCAGTTCAATAATCGACTTTCTGATAATTGCCATACAGTTCAGACATGTTGACTAGTGGGCAAAAGTTTTTAAGTATATTTCACATAGTTTGATGGTAAGTCAGATCCATCTACTTTCTGTTTTATCTCATACTACTATTCCTACTATAAGTGAATAATAGATTTCACTTAATGTTAGTATTTCTGCCATCATTCAACTCCTTGAGTTCTGCCTGGACTTAACAGTATTGTGTATTAAAATTGTACTTATAATTCATTGTAATTGGTTTGCATCTATTTTGTTTGTGTATATGTGCATATATTAATATAGCAAGAGAGATAAAAGCAAAAACTATATTAGAGTTTCCCTGGAAATTTGAAATGAGTTCACTATTGATTTTAGTAATTCACTTTGCCCTAAAATAACATTCTAGTATTTCTGTGTTTCTTTTTTTTAATCTAACCCCTTTGAGAAAAACAATGAGCACTAATTTAGCCTTATTTCAGAAATTGCTTACTTGCAAGATTATTTTAAGCTTGAAGAGCATTGTCTAGACAGTGAGTAAAACATATTCACCTTAGTACAGATTTATTAGGATACAATTTTAGAGTGATGTTATGTCCCCTTTGTTCTTCCCTAGGTGATTAATTATCCTTTTCAAAAACCATAGGGAATTCCTAGAAGAAAAGATTTCTTAGCATTTCTCTATTTTAAAGTTATTTTCGGCTTGTAGTTCATGTTAAAGCTACTTGGTATCTCTCTAGGAACAACTTTAGTTCAGAGTTTGAAAGTAGAGCATGCCAGAAATGTATAAATGTATATATGTAATAAAGACTTGGCCCTACACACACACACACACACACACACACACACACACACACTCACAACATTCCTTAGGTAAATATGGGGTCAATACACTACCTTTTTTCCCCCACCATGGAGCTCAGTACTTGCGAGATTCTGTTATTTCTGGCAGCCATTTTTCTCCCCTTTTCTTTCTTTTAATAGAGAATGAGAGACAAGGAGAGATAGAGAGACACAGACACCTGCAGCACTGCTCCACCATTCATGATTCTGCCCTCTGCACTGCCCCACTCCTGCAAGTGGAGAACTGAGGCTTAAACTCAAGTCTTTGCTCTTGGTGATATCTGACACTTCTGGGTCAGTCACTATCTGGATCCTACAAGAACATTCTTTTAAATTCACTTTATTGAGGAGAAATGATTTACAAAGCAATGGTTGTTACATGTGCACAGTTTCTTTTTTTTTATGGTAGGTGTAATTTTACTATGCCCTCAATCAACTTGTGACATTGTTTCACAATAGAACATTGAGACATCAACTCCCTTTCAACCCCTGTCTTCTTCCCCACACTTTTTTAGATTTCTTAAACAAGCTACAACAGATCATAACTACTTAAAGTTTCATCCTGAAGTTCCCCTTCCTCTGTTAGTGAAATACATATGAATGACTAACCTCATTATTTCTTCTCCATATACCAGGACATCACTAACTTTAAACTCACATAATGTCCACAATAATTGTCCACTCAATTCCAATTGTTCAAAACAGGCGGGGCAATAAATGACCTCAGAGGATCAGAACTCTACAAAAATATAACGTTCTCCTTGGCACTGCCCTATGTGTGTACCCTATAAATCAGTTTTCCTCTGCCCCCTGCTCATCAAAGACCCATACTGACAAAAGAGTCTCTCTTTCTTTCTCTCTTAAACCTGGGAACATTTGCCATACTTGTGAAAGGCAGAAGAGAAACTGGTATGAACTTCAAACTGGATTCTAATGTTTCTGTTGCTAAGAGACATCTATTGTTTAGGTTTGCATTTTATTGGCCAAAGGAAGTTATATGTACTCAATCCTCAGTTTAATAGGGTAGAAAAATATTCATGGATCAAGTCCCTGATCCCCACTTACGGGGGAAATCTTCACGAGTGGTAAAGCCAAGCTGCAGGTGTCTCTCTCTTTCCCTCTTTATCTCCTTGCCCCTCTCAATTTCTCTGTTTCTCTTCAATAATAAGTAAATAAATTAAAATATTTTTAAAAATAAGAAAGAAATATATTATTCATAAATGAATAACTATCAGGGAATATTTACAAAATCAGTCACACTTTGTATAAACAATAGTGGATACACCAAATTAGCTGATTTCCATACTTAGGGAAAAAGATTCCTATGTTGCCCCAATCCATGTTTAATGCCTATGAGCTCATAAACACTGTCACAATTCTTTTAATTTTTAAGGGAGTTTATTTGTGGCATTCAGTAAATACCTAATCACTGACACTTTGGCTTATAGAAATAAATCTACTTAAAAAAATCTAGATTGTGAGATAGTACACAATCCTCCAGTGTTAGATAAATGTGTCAGAGGTTAACTAATTTTTCTACAAATGCAGCGCTTGGTTGTTTTTAACATAACACTTGACCACTTATTAGAGAGTTTCCTAAGATTATAAAACCATTCTAGTTTGCTGAAGTCAGTCCTCAATTTTTAGATAATCTCAGTTTCTCTTTAAAGACTGCCTATGTATCACATGGACTTTTATCCATTCACATCAATTCTGACCACTGGGGCTGGGCTACACATAACTATATCTATTATTTTGTCTACTTAGTACTTAAAATATTTAAAGTTAAACTGCTTACTATCAAAAGCTTTTCTTTTTTCAGATTAATTATTGCTTGTTACTCTTACTTCTAGTATATGACTTCAAATTTCTGCATTACCCTGTTCAATCTATACTTTCAACTTCCTCTTAGAGAAAATTGTACAACTGTACAATTCAAGTATAACTTACTTTGCACAGAATGTGAAGTATCAGCTTGAATCTTCCTCATCCAGTAAAATTTAACTCACTACATAAATATTGGTAAGGTCTCCATAAAATACAAAGTTGAACTAACTTTTATTCAAAATTGATTTGCTTTAATTTGTCTTTCAGATTAATAACAAATGTGAAATTATATCTGTAAATTCAAGCACCTTAACAGTGTAGTTTTAGAAATATTATCATGTAATACAATTCCAATTACTTTCAAATATCCTCTAGCTAGCAGATATTATAAATATAAACATAGTATGTTAATTTTAAATATTCTATGTTATGTAAAAAAATGTTTGTCAATTTTCAGTTCCAAATGTTATTTCCAATTGTGTAAAAAAAAAAAAAAAGAGCAGCAACAGATAAAAATGCCAATATGCTCTTAGATTCCACGCTTGATAATCTTCTTTGCTGATATCTTATTTTCAGTTAAAATGAGTACTTACAGTTTGAAGTTCTCAGATGAAATACAAGGTATTTACCATCAATAAAGTCTCCTAGGAGAAGCTACATCTGTCCTACAATCTTTAAAACAATGCTTGAACTTCTCAGCATTTTATAATTCTAAGCCAGCTTTGATGATAACATTCTAGGATGTGAAAATCCTTCCCAGGAGGGAAGAGAGTTGTAGAAGAATTTAGTTAGTTGAAGTTGTAAGAAATAGATTTTCTTTAAAAGAGAAATACATTTGTAATACATGCCTCTTGAAAATGTTCTTTGTTCTCTTTGCATCTTATCTCCACCCTGTATTATTTTAGAGAATCAAAGATAAAAAATAGCAACATATCAATCCTGAATTAATATATGTTTCCTTTAATGAATCACAGTGTTTAAAAAGAGCAATACTTGCTTAGTAGAAGCTGTGACTTCATCTCAATAAACAATAAAGTATAGAAATGTTTAGTAATATTCTTGCTAAGAGATAATAATATATAGATCTGAGTAGAGAAGATATGTGAAGGGCATGCTAGTAAAGAATTAAAGAATGGTTTTAAGTCAGTAAGGTCACACCTTTTTAAGGAATCATTAATTCCAAAGTTAGATGGTCTGTAAAAAGTACAACTGTTTTTCACTATGCTTATCATTATAATACCTATGTACAGTGGTGTATGTGTATTCATGCATTTTATGAAATGTGAAAGATGC